>NC_034592.1:94847317-94908587 GCF_900095145.1 Mus pahari | reverse complement strand
GTTGTAGCTTTGTCTTTTTCTTTTTCTTTTCATTACATCAGGTATATTGCCCTGTAAATTGTGGTAGTGGTACCAGGAATAAAAAATTAAGGAATTTTTAACTTTAAAAAAAAAAAAAGAAGAAAGAAAGAAAGAAAGAAAGAAAGAAAGAAAGAAAGAAAGAAAGAAAGAAAGAAAGAAAGAAAGAAAGAAAGAAAGAAAATAAATGGTGGACTGACTCTTAAGTTTCAGCAAGGACTCAGCTCTCTTTTTACCTTTGGTCTCTTCCTAAAATGAAGTCCAATTTTTTACTTTCATTTCCTATGTGCAAATGTGATTTGGAGCCTTGTAGGGAAGAAAGATCCAGAAAGGTTCTCATGCAAAAAGTTAGGAAAATGAACAGTAGAATTTTAAAAAGGAAATTAAAAAAAGACTAACAACAGCTTGCAATTTTCTAATTAAAAACATTAATTCACACCCTCCCACCAAAGAATCAAGAAACACAAAATGAAAGAAAACTCATGTTCTTTACCTTTCTGAGACTGAGTTAAGTTTCTAAGCTTGATTACCTACAATTGCATCAGTTTATTTTCTGTAGATGACATTTTGATTCTTTTTTTTTAACTGAAGACTGTTATATACATAAGCATTGCATTTACTTAATTCTGTGTTAATTTTATTCTGTAGTAAAGTTATTATGAGAAAATATAGCTTTAAATATCCTTACGTTAATACGAGATTTGCAAAATGATGCTGTATATGTGTCCCAAAGTAAAATCTTGTTTAATATGTATATCATGTAATATTCTGACTGCTACTACATGCCTATAATGTGTGCAGGAATCACATGTATGACAGTGAATTACTACCTTTTAAAAGACGGCCTTTTTATTCTTAAGCAAATGTATAAATGTGCCTCCATCTGGATATTTGCATGTTTTTTGTAGGTGCCCTGAAATGATTCAGAGCACACTGAAGATGAAGTTATAGTTAAGAACTACCTGAGGTGAATGCTGGGAACCAAACCTGGGCTTTCTGCAGGAGCAGGACCCCTTCTTAACACTAAGCCCTCTCTCTATCCCTAGAATACTTTCTTTTAATATAAGAAAAATATCTTGCATTCCAAGTAACTGAAATTCATGGATCTATGTTAATATTTGTTTTATCACAATACTCCTACTCATATTCAACCAAAATATATTCTTCAGTTATCATTAGGATTAACTTCAACATCAACAGATACTCTAAATGAAGGAGGGAAAGGTAAGAATTATATTTTTGGTATGGTATTTAAAATAAGGGTCATCATGTATTTTACTAGCCAAAAAGTTGTCTATGAAAATAAATATGCAGTAAGAAATTAGACACATTAGATCGTAATAAGTTATAGCTATCATTAAGCTTCAATAGCAGTTTAAACTGGACACGTCAACAGCTAAATGATAGAGCTGGACTCAACACTTAAGAAGAGCACACACTGTGCTTCCAAAAGACATGAGTTCAGTTTGTAGCACCAACATCAGGGGGATAACAACCAGCTGTAACTCACCTTTAGGAGCATCCAACTCCTCTGGCTTCTGTGTGCACCTCTGCTCATGAACAAGCATACCACCACAGAGACATGCACACAATTTAAAGTAACTTTATAAAAATGTTTTTTCTTTTCATTTATTCTTCTCCCATACAATACTCTCTAACCACATCCCCCTCTTCCTTTATCCCTTCCATCTTGAGCTCCCTCCTCCCTTCTCCACGGATCCACTGTTCTTCCCTTTCTCTTGTAGAAAGAGCAGACTTTCCAGGGATATCAGCAAAGCACAGCATCATAAGTTATAATAAGACTGAAGAGGCAATTCAGTAGGATGGAAGGGTCCCAAACCAGGCAAAAGAGTTAGTGATAGCCCCACTGTCATTGTTAGGAATTCTATGAAAACCCCACACTAACAACACATATTTTCAGAGGACCTTGTGCAAACTTAGGCAATTTTTAAAAAAGATCTGAACTATATTTTTCTTTAATATTCTTTATCTAAGAATGTAAGCAAATGATTTTATATATATTTATACTTATGTAATAATTTCCATATATGTATTCTGGAAATTAATATGGCAGAAGTTATTCCTTAACCAGCTAGTTCTCCAAATCACCACACAAGAGACTTTTTAATAATTCAATGTTTGGCCTATAGAAGGGCAGACCTTCAACAAGCTCATCTAAGTTAACTCGAACATCTAAACCAACCAGTCACATGGCTAGCTACACCTTCCATGCCTGAAGTCACAAACATCTCCCCTCGTGTCTCCTGGGGAAAGGATCTTCCTCTTTCTTCTTCCCAGACTTCCTTTCTCCCTTCTAGGATGTTCTGCCTTCCTATCTCTACTGCCAGACCACAGATGTTAGCCTTTAATTGACCAATTAACTGGGGGAGCAAGATTTGCACAATGGAGGAATTTCAAGTAATAAGAATTTAAAAAGAAGATAGAAAAGTGAAATTTAAAAGGTAAAGCAGGTATAAAGGGAGGAATTTGGAACAAAGTATATTGTGAAGGGTATAGAAGTAACATCTTTAAGAAATGGCAAGAGATCTTTTGTGGGAATCATTACATGAAGTAGTGGTATAGACACATGAGAGGAGAAAGAAATGGGTGTGATTCTTTTCTTTATTACTTATGGAAAGACTGTTAAAGGCTGAAGAACTGGGTCCTAACAGGATGTCCTTTAATATACAGTAGCTAATCATAAACACTGGTGTCACCCATAATATACACTCCATGTCAAATGCAGGGTTTTCCAGCTCTCTGATTCTGTGATACCGATATGAAAGACAAGCAGAAGCAATGAATGATCAGGAAATGATCAGCAGATAGCCCATCTATGTGGACACCATTGCCTCAGGTTTCTTAGGCTGTGTGATTTGGAACACTGAAAGAATTCTATGAGTTTGACTCCACAATGCAAAATTCAGTATAATGGAATGTGGAAGGGGTCTAGGGCTTCTCACATAGTCACCGACTTTACTGGGGTACATTGTGAAAATCTAATTTCTAATTCAGTAGCACTGGACTTCTGTGTGAATGAGACATTATCAGGTGATACAGATTTGTCTGGTGGTTTAAGTAAATGAAACACTCTATAGCATTCAGTTGCAGAATGCTATGTTTTTATTGTATGTAGCCCTGAGTCCAAAGGTAGGAGAAAGTAATTTCCACCTTTTATTATTTGTGAAAACTCTGACAACTGTGGTCTTATTTTGGCTATAAATGAAACTTATTTCGTATTAGGATTGCTCCACATTCTCAAAATTCTTTACTATAAAATTCACATAAAATCTAGAAAGTAACAAGGAATGCAATCCTCACAGTTTTAAGCATGTTTGTATTCAAAGCAATATTTTACACCTTACTGCTCTATGAGTGGATATCTTCACTGATCAGGTCAGTCTCTATTTTGTGTGTGTGTGGCAGTGTGCTAAGCCTTTCACTGAATGTCATCAATGCCGCATGTTTGTGAAATTGCAAAACAGCATAGAAACTGTGTTGTCTTTCCTGCTGTAATGGGAAGATGTCCTTGGTCTTGGAGGCCCATGACTCTGAGAGGAAAACCTTCACCAGAGGCATTGCAGCTCCCAGGGGAGGATATTCCCAGCTGAGCCGAGGCACTCAAGGGCCTTAACGCTGTTCCTTCTCTTTGTTTCATCCTTTCTTCTCTTCATTGGTTCTTGGCTTCTTCAGATAAGAAGTCAGTCACACAGGCAGAAAATGTCATGAAAAAAGGATTTGTTGGGAGGGCCCAGGGTGTGGAAGAATGAATCCAAGAGTGTCTGTGTCTGCTCCCCGGAGTGGACAGCAGAGAACGTAGCAGGCACAGCCTTTATATAGGGATTCTTAGTGGGCAGACCTTTCTAGGGCAGAGATTTCCAGGTTGCCGACTGGTAGAATGTCAAGTCCTGAACTTGTCAGGGAGCTCAGGATTGGTGGTTTTTCCTGTTCATATTTTCACCTAAAATAAGCATAATCTGGGTAGGGTCCTATTGAGAGGGTTGGGATGAGCTTTGTGACAGTTAGGGAGGTCTTGGGGGCGAGGGCGCGGCTGCGGAAGTTCCCAGGGTAGGGGCCTGGCCACTTCCCTGCCTTAAAGTTTACAAAGTATACAAAATTTACAAAGGAGTCCAAGTCACTCACTGGCAGAGAAGCCTTTCCCTGCCACTTAAGAGATGCAAATAGCCAACACAATGTACATAGTATATTAGTGTGACTGTCTTTGAAGTGATTGATTAAAGACAGATGGTGTAGCGTTCTACCTCAGCTTGGACAGTTGGAGTACCCACAGGTAGTTGATTTCTACCTAAACTGAGATCAGTGCTCCCTCACTTTATTTATAGACTTTATAGTAGCACTGATCATACTTTGAAATTTTTCTTTTAATTAATTATGAAGGCCTTTTCATTTTATCCGTCTGTCTTCTATATTTGAGATCTAGAAAGACTGAAAACAAAGAGAAAAATCCATCAAAATGTCAAAATTCCTTACCCATTTCTAAAATAAGTTGTGATGTTGTTCCACAATAGAATATGAAACCCAAACTTTTTTAGGCATATTTACATATAATTGTTTGTATCACTTTAGGTTTTCAAAAAACATTTCTTGAATTGAAGGTAACAATTTTATATTATCTCCTAAATTATTACATTCATAAGGTATATCATGTAGAAGACTAATTTAATATATATTTGAAAACCATTTTAGCCTCCCACAGAAATGAAAGATTCTGACTCAACAGAGGCATCAGCCATGATGCATAGACAAGGATTCCTAGCAGGTAAATTCTGCAGTAGTATAAACTCTGGAAGAGCAATTTCAAACATGTGAAAGCTTCTCTTCTCTAAACTCTGGTTTTTAAATTGTTTACAGAAAGATTTGATATAAATTATCAAAATGTTGCTTTAGTATCATCTTTTCTAAAAAAGTTATTCAATCATAAATCAGGTATTTCCACTTTCATGTGTCTGGAGGCTCATATTGCACAGAGACTAAGTTCAGAGCTGAGACAGAAGGAAGGACCATCCAGAGACTGCCCCACCCAGAGATCCATCCCATATACAATCACCAAACCCAGGCACTATTGCATATGCCAGAAAGATTTTACCGACAGGACCCTGAGATAGCTATCTCTTGTGAGGTTATGCCAGTCTGGCAAATTCAGAAGTGGATGCTCACAGTCATCTATAGGATGGATCACAGGGCCCCTAATGAAGGAGCTAGAGAAAGTACCCAAGGAGTTAAGGGGTCTGTAACCTTATAGGAGGAACAACAATATGAACTAACCTGTACCCCCCAGAGCTGTGTCTCTAGTTGCATATGTAGCAGTGGATGGCCTAGTCAGCCATCAATGGGAGGAGAGGCCCTTGGTCTTGCAAAGATTATATGCCCCAGTACAGGGGAATGCCAAGGCCAGGAAGCAGGAGTGGGTGGGTTGGGGAGTGAGGCAGGGTGAGGGTATAGGGGACTTTGGGAATAGCATTTAAAATGTAAATGAAGAAAATATCTAATAAAAAATATAAGAGCCCATTTTACCTGCATATACTGTGAAAGCATTGCAAGTTTGCAAGGTTTATTTATCATTATTATTATTATTGTTATTATTATTATTATTATTATTATTATTATTATTATTATATTTATATTGCTAACAATAGGACTTGAGAGGTGGTTCAGTAACTAAGATCATGTAAAGCTTTTGCACAAGACACAGGTTCAGTTCCCAGTGTTGACATAGCAGTTTATAACTGCCTGTAGCTCAAGCTTTCAGGGCATCTGATACCATTTTCTGACCTCTGCAGTTACCAGGTATGCACCATGCTCAAGCAAAAATACTCATATACATAAATATATCTAAAATTTTAAAATTCCATATATTTTGCACAGTCTCTACCAATGAACCTATTTACTTATCATGTTCAGGCAAGGAATTCCTCACCAGGACTGTTGAGGCTTCCTGTGCTGGGTTTGAGAACTAGGTATTCAGGGACATGTAGTTTAATATCATTGTAAATGCACGCTGAGAGTTAAGTCCACATGATCTGTGCTCGAATCTGCAGTCTGCTCATATCTATGCTGCTCATCATTCATTACTTCTAGTGTTTAATAAGAATTCATATAATAAAATATCTTGAACAATATTCCCCCATCTTTTTCTAACCTGCAGGATAAAGACTGTATTTCACAAAATATCCAATATATTCTAGAATACCTAACCCAACACTAACTGCATATTCTTTTTTTTTTCTTGTGTTCGTTCAGTTAATAGTTTTCTACTCGTGTGTCTTAAATGACCTTCTAGACATTTTGCTTTTCTATGTATTTACTAGTGTGCATTTGGCGTTTCACAAGCAACTCACATCCTCAACTGGTGAATTCAAATCTCCTTTAAAATTTACTTATGAGAACAAGTAATTTTTAACTTCTTTTTCTGTGATGATAAAGATTCTAATTTTAGTAATGTCATGTCAGGTTTGTTTTAACCACATAAACATTGATTTCTTTCAACAGATGTAGTAGACATAAAACTGGAAACAGAGAGCCAGGATTATCCTGATAACCGAGAAAATATTCAGTCAACTGTATGTAATGAATTATCCCAACTAAAAAAAAAATGTAATGTTGGCTAAATTAAATCTTTTAGACATACATTCAGAATATGAAGCTCAAAGTTTGAGATCTAATTTTAAATTTTTCTTATTTTGGAGATTATAATGTCCATTTATAACCTCCCCCTTTCCTTTCCTATCTCCAAACCCTCCCAGATTCCCTCCTTGGCTTTCAAAAATATGGGTGGCTACTATTTAGGTGAATTGTTAGAATCCTTGAATTTTCTTAAAAATAAGCAGTAGCTCATAACTAAGTTTGCTCTGGATATTTCTTTCTACCTTTTTTTCTTACTATTCAGCATGTTTCCCTTCACACTTGTTCTGTTAAAAAAAATCAGAGGAAAAAATCATTACTAAACACTTGAAAACGTTACCAACATTGTACAAATATAATTTTTGTTGCAAACAATAACTTGAATACTTATTTTTTTATTTCAGTGAATGACTCAGCTGATATCTCTAATGTACTATGCAATGATAAAAGTTAATATTAGAATATGTTAGGTCCTTTCCTAACAGAAATCCATGATATAGATAATACTCTTTAAGTTTGTTTTACAGAACCTTTAGGCTGAACATCCCATGGAATGCAGTACTTTATCCTCAAGTACTGAGAAAGACACCTTAATCCTTTGCAATCAGATAATTTTTCACCCATCATTAACATCAAAACTGATAGAAAAGTCACAACCAGATTGTCCTACTTCCTATTCCTTGATATGTGTCTGTTACTGAGTGTTTAGAAAGTAGAAGCAGTAAAACAGTGTTTAGCAGAGGAGGCAACAGGCTATACTTTAATAAAATAACCGTGATCGGATCAGATACACGATTAAGTGCTGCACATGAATAGTCAAGCTGTGTTTCTTCAATGGTGGGGACATATAGGAAGGAGTCAGCTTTGGAAATCCAAAGAGTAGCATTGAGGGTAAAGAGGAGGGGAATCATTTCCATTTATCATCTATGTCTTTCTAATACCCAGTGGGTGAGGAAATAGGAATTCAGAGAAACAAGCCCTGTACTTTTATTATTATTATAAACTATAGAGAAAAGGCTGTGAATAAGTGCCTGGAACAATTCAGATAATGTGTGGGGTCTCTGGTACCCTTCTTATTAAGGCTTGTGATTACTTTAGTTTCCTACTTCTGTTCTTTCTTCCTGCCTCTTCCAGATTCTCTTCCTTGAACTTCCATATCCTCAGCACCCCTTCTCAAATTGATAGTATTTTTGTTTATTACTGTTAAATACATATGTATTTAACAGTACACACACACGCGCACACACACACACACACACACACACACACACACACACACACATATATATATATGCATGTGCAAATATAGAAGTGTAACCTGGGTGCATTTTTGTTGTTAGATATATATGATTTCAGAGCTGACTAATTTGTATTAAATAACTGATAAGGATGTTCATCCCCAGGTAAGGCTAATTCTCCCTCTCCCAGGGGTCATTAGTTGCCTATAGTTCTTCATCTAGGGGCAGGGCCCAGAGAAGCCTTTCACTTAAATGTTAACATGTCTATTGCTACTGACAATCTAATCCTGGTTCAGATATTTCTAGAAGAGACTGTTTCACAGGCTTCATGGTATTATGGGTCTTACATTCTTTTTGATCTCTCTTTTGTGAAGTTTCATAAGCTATAGATAGATGTAGGAGCTATGATGTAGATTAATCAATTGGTGTAGGGTGTCCCATTGTCACTTGATCTCTACCAATTTCAAAGAAAATATTGAAACCTTTCTTTTAGAATAGGAAATTCATTTAAAGATATTAGAAGTATTAATTGAACTCACCATGGATATTGATTTTACCAGAATACCATTTTATCTCTTCAGTCTAAGTGCACTCCTCATTTATCAGTGGGAATAACTTCAAGATCCACGATTCTTCTAACTGAAGGAGAGAAAGGTTGGAAACATACACAATACGCAAATAATTTGAGATGCTTATTAAACTAGGGTAAATTATTTTATACTAGAAACATAATAAATATAATCAAAAGTGACTCAAGGAATAAAATATATTTGTTAGTAATAAATTACATATCTTTTGTTTCAATAATAATTTTAGGAGAGTTTCAAGATGAGAACTGAATTATAAGTACATGGTAAAGTATCCCTGACTTGACTTTCAAGAAACAAAGATGTGGAAAGAAGATAAGGAATGAAGTTGAAAGTGGTGGAGAGGGTGGGCTGCAGGGCAGGATTATGAGCCAGTCAGAGTGTAAGATGAAAAAAATAACTTACTTAGGCAGGAGAGATAGACCATTAGCTAGCTGGATGGAAAAATGCCTGAGAGGTAGAAGGAAAAATAACTATTCTTCTTGTTCTCATCAGTTCTAGAAAGGCAGAGAACACTAAAGAGCTGAGTGCAAGCAGAGACTCTTTTACACTTAAAGAATATGGCCATAAACATCTTGGTCAGCCATGCATGTCATAGATTAATATCATATATAGCATTGCCTCTTTCTAGATATTGGCACTTAAGCCAAAACTAGGATGACAAGTAAAAGTTTTCAATTGTGGATATTAACATATAATTTATTTTGTCTCCTTTTTAGATTTCCATAAGAAAAATCCTGACTGGAAGGTAAAAATGGGATCCTTTATCTTTAATTATTAAGTTTGAAATATATGAAGTGTAGAAGACTGATCAAATATTTTAACTTAAAGCCTACCCAGTATCTGATTGGAAGTAAAGCTCTAGCTTCATCTGAAGTATCAATGCTGAAGCATAAACAAGAATTTCTACCAGGTAAATTGTACAATATAATTGTCTTTGAACAACTAGTTTATGATACTTGAGGATTTTGTATGAGCCGCACAGGAGCTTGGGAAGTTACACATGCCTCTGCTGATTCAGCATGGGTTGCTGAACCAGGTGAGTGGATTTAATTCTGACTGCCCTTACATACGGTCTAAGCTTTCAAGAGATAAAAGTTCCCAGAATCTTTAGCTCAAGCTAAGGACCCAGAATACAGGCCAGATTCGATACTGGGAAAGATTCTCAGGTGTATAGGGGGTTCCAAACCTCAGAGGGTAAGCTTCAAACATAGTCAAGATGCCTTAGCTGACACATGCGTGACTTTACTTGACCCTGAGAAGGCTTAAGATAGACTTTATAGGCATACTTAACTGCCACTTGCAATGAGGGAAGGAGTATTTCAATACTACTAAATTTTGCTTCACTGTGCATTCTAAGCACCACCACTTGAGTTCTATTTTTTTTTTTTTTTGGTTTTCCTCCTTTTATTAAAAAATAATTTCCCCCATATAACTCACCTGATTACACTTGCTCTTCCATCTACTACTTTCAGTTTCTCTCAACCCTTCCCCCATCCAAACCCCTTCTTTTTTGCCTGTTATTAGGAAAGGTGGATCCCTTAAGAGATAACAACCAAGTATAACAAAATTAAATGTCATAAGATAAAGAAAAACCATTATATTGAAGTTGGACAAGGCACATTGACAAAAGAATGAGATCCGCAAGTGAAATGTACAAGAAAGTATGTTTAAAATATATTTTAAAGTACAGGGACTTATGCACAAAACTTGTATTCTCTAAAAATGAAATAAATTTCATCATATTTGTTGAATACATTTCAGAAAAAAATATCAGTTCTTGAAGAAATGTAAGTGAATCTCTCTAACATTCATAGATGGAAATGAAAAGCTCAAAGTGAATAAAAACAAACAAACAAACAAAAAAATTGCTCAGTTCAGAGTTCCACAACAACCTGAGTGTAGTGACAGCATAGAGAAACCAAGGAATTCAAATTTATGTTTCAAAATCATTCAATTATTTTTCTACTCTTCTCACTTCTATTTTGCAGGAAATATACTTCAATCATTCCACAGGTTGAAAATGACACTATTTTATACACATTTATATTCTAAATAATTTATTTGTCTTTTCTGTATGGCACTCATACTCATGGTCACATTTAGGTGGATCTCAGTTTCAGAATTGAACGTGACAACCTTCTCAACTTTTAAAAGATTTACATGAAATGTCACTATAGAAATGATTTCTCCCAAACGGCCCATCTTAAAATCATAATTGATCTGCATGGTTGTTTTAGATATCAAACAGAGTAGTGCCCCTCATGAGTTCAGTTTCATAGATATACACAATTATATGTTGTTCCTATTTTCCAGTGAGTATCCTCCCATGTTTTTCTAGTTTGCTTATGATAATCTTCTTTGATGCAAAATTCCTCTTATTTATTTTTTCTCATATTGTCAATGTATTTCTACTATCATTTTCTTACATCTAAATCTCTCTTCTCCTTTTATAGACTGCTTATATTTTCATATCTCTTATATAATCATGCACATATTTATATTCATATACAATTCTAAATATAGTTTCTACATATAAGAAAGATGTGGGTTGCTTTTTTGGGTCTTGTTTTATCTACTTATCTACTTGTTTTAAATAAACATTATTTTAAACATTATCATATTTGTCTTAATCTACTTTTTAAAAATTATCTTTAATCTGTTTTTACAGACCTGTCATCATCCCTCTCCTGGTCCGCCCTCCAACAGCTCCTCATTCCATTCTTCCCTCCCCATCTCCAAGAAGATGTCCCTACCCTCTACCCCAATCCTACAAGGCCTCCCCACTACTTGTGGCCTCAAGTCTCTCCAGGGTTAGGTGCATCTTCTTCTCTCACTGAGGCCAGATGCGGCAGTCCTCTGCTGCATATGTATCCGGGGCTTTATATCAGTTGGTGTATGCTGCCTCAATGGTGACTCAGTGTCCGAGAGATCTAGGGGTCTAGGTTAGTTTAGGCTGCTTCTTCTAGCCTTTCCCTAATTCAGTCACAATGTTCTCTGGCTTCTGACTATTGGTTGTGTGTATCTGCTTCTCACTCTTTGAGTCCTTATTTTGTAGTTAAGTTTCTGAACATACTTATGCTGGCTACATGAATATGTTTATGAATGTTTGACAAATGTTTATACTTGGTGTGGAAAATTTTATGATCTCAATCAAGTTTGCAAATTGTTAATTGGATATACTTAGTATATCAGTAAAGATGCAGTTGGATATTGAGATCAATTGAACTTTAAATGAGAAAAAAAAGTTAATTCTCATAATAAGAAATTTTAAATATTTTTCATATATGACTGTAAAGTTTCCTGGTTTAGAAATGATGCTTTGTTTTGTTATAACAATACAAATATTTACTTCAACAGAAGGATACTTACAAATGAAAACAGAGGAAAGTCAGAAAAATCTCAACAGGAATGAAAACATTCAGTCATCGGTACGTAGTTTAAATTTAAATTTCTACTTCAATATTTTATCTGAC
The DNA here is from genome assembly GCF_900095145.1 of Mus pahari. Lineage (NCBI taxonomy): Eukaryota > Metazoa > Chordata > Mammalia > Rodentia > Muridae > Mus > Mus pahari. The sequence continues at coordinate 94,896,626 of NC_034592.1, read as the reverse complement.
ATCAATGGGAGGGGAGGCCCTTGGTCCTGTGAAAGCTCGATGCCCCATTGTAGGGGAATGCCAAGGTGTTGAGGTGGGAGTCAGGGTGTAGATGGGAGAACACCCTCATAGAAGCAGGAGAGGGGTGATAGGATTGGGGGTGGTGGAGGGGAAACAGGGAAAAGGGATAACATTTGAAATGTAAATAAATAAAATATCCAATAAAAAAGAATGGAAAAAAAGCCAAAAACCAAAACAAACAAACTAAAAAACCACCTCCACCACCACCACCTCCACCACCACCACCACCACCACCACCACCAACAACAACAACAACAAAACAGTGTACCACACGTTAGATAAAATCTTCTCGATATGTACTTAGAATAGATAACCCAAAGTCTACTATTTAAGGATATTAATTAATTAGGAATTTTGATTTCCTTTAAAACATTAGCCCATAGTTAAAATTGTACCTTCCCTTCTTTTACTATCTATCAGATTTCCCTTGCTTTATACTTCTTGTACTATACAAACTTATTTAAAAATGTTTGGTATCACTGAACACTTGAAAACATGATCAATGTTGCAACTTTCATTTTCAAATTTATTTTTTATTTCACCAAGGGCAATCAGCTGACATCCTGAAAGTGAAAACACTATTCATTTATGCTGGTTAATAATAGGACCTATTGGGTATTGAACTAGTACCAAATGTGTGATATTATTATTGGACACTATCTGAGTTTGTATTCTATAGACACTACTTAGTTCAATGGGTTACAAAACAAAATGCATTTTTCTATTGTCAAATATGCATCTTTAAATAACTTCAAATTAGTATAGAGGGCATATAATTGTCCTCTTCATTTGATGGAATAAATTTCCCTCCCAAAGTCCTGGACATAAATTTATTTCTTCCTGCCTTTAACTGTTGGGTGTACATTATGCTTTGAGAATGGAGTTTAAATGACTTAGAAGTTGTGATATTATAATTTTAAATTTATAAGGAAGTTTGGAAAATATAATTTTTTAATTTCAAAAATATTTTAGAACAGGAAATTAATTTATTTTATATTAAAGTAATTGGAATGATTGATACAATTCATGATTTGTATTTCTTTACCAGAATGCTGTTATACAGCCGAACCAAATTCTTCATTTACAAATAGGACTAGCACTGAGACCCACGGATCTTCTGAATGAAGGAAAAAAAGGTTAGACATTATACATCAGTAAATAATTTTAATTCTTGTTAAAATCAAGTCAAAATATTTTAAATTTAAAATATATTAAACAAATAAAATCAAAGTTTTTAAGGTTAATAAAAGTTACATATCACATGAAGTTCCAATTATATTTTAAATTGAATATTTTATATGAAAGCAGAATTTTAACTAAATCATAAAGAGTCTTCCATTTTTCATTGTTTTAAACTTAGAGTTTCTACTGCTGTGATGAACAGGATTGCCAAAAACAACGTAGGGAGGAAAAGTTCTTAGACTTTTGGTTTTTGTCTTTTATTGTTGATGATGATGATGATGAAAATGATAGTTTTTACTCACACTTGCATACAACATTTTATTATCAAAAACAAATTTGGGCAGGAACTTAAAAAGAGCAGTGACTTGGAAGCAGGAGCTGATAGAAGCCAGGGGCTGCAGGGAACACGGCTTACTGGCTTCTCCTCATGATTTGCTCAAACTGCTTTCTTATAGAACCAGAGCCACCAGCCCAGGGATCACACCACCCACAATGACCTAGGCCTTCCCTCATCAATCATAATTAGAAGATGTCCTACAAGCTTGCTTTGGTGTGTTAATATGGAGGCAATTTCTGAATTGAGATTCTTTACTTTTGACTAGCCTGTGTTAAGTTGACATTGAAACCACCTGGCACACTCATTAACATTTATTTTGATTAAATAAGTATGAGTTCAGAATTAATACAGAGCAAAATCTTTTGTTTGGGGATGCTTCATTTGGCATATATATAAATCAACAGTTTGTCAAGGGAAGTCAAAGCAGGAAATCAATTTGAGTAAGAACCTGGAGGCAGGACCGATGCAGAGGCCATGGAGGAGTACTGCTTGCTAGCTTGCTCATCATGGCTTGCTCAGCCTGCTTTCTTATAGAATTAAGGAGCACTAGCTTAGATGTCACACACCATCCACAATGGGCTTCCTATCCATCAATAATTAAAGAAATAACATACAACTTTTCTATAGCAGATCTCAAAGAGGCAGTTTCTCAATTTAGATTCCCTTCTCTCAGTTGACTACAGCATGTGATAAGTATTCATGAAACTAATATAAAGCACACTTAAATAAGGAGAATCTAAGGGCTCACCTCTTAAAGTCTAGACTCATAATCAAAGCAAATGTAAAATGTTTGACAAAATAAATTTCTGTTTTCTTGTCACAGACAGAAAAAAAAATAACTAAAAGTACACTTTGAGGCAAATCAGATTATAATAGAATCTAATGTTTCAAAAAATACATTCAGTAGTACAGTTCCCACATGGTAGAAACCAATGTTCATTTCTGGTATCAGTTAAAAATCAAGAGCATAACTAAGGAAAATAGCAGTAGTCTGAGTGTTTTAGAAGTCCCTTTGAAAGTTCTGATAACAGGGGTAGAAGGCCCCCCAAACTAGATTCTATCTGAATGAATTCTCCTTGATGACTAGCTTTCAGTTTATGAGAAGGCACCATGCAAGTTTCTACAGGACAGAAGCTGCTAGCACTCTTTCCTAGCTCTGATGTTTATTGTGAGCCACAACAATGACCATGATAGCCCTAAGTGTGCAGTAATGGCATACAATAGTTTAATGCTCTGCATGTGTTACACGTTTGATAGTGTCACATAGATCAAACTGACAGCATCATGTGGGCATGAGAAATGATCAGGAATATAATTAGAAGATTATATACCTATTTGTGCCATGTCCTTTTAAGCTGTTAGCATTTTAAATGTTCCTCTTTATTAAAGACCCAAAACCTATTTCGTTATTTCTCTCTCTTTTTAGCTTTCCTAACTATATTATATTAAAATACTTTTATTACTTCTTTGAAATATCAGACATTGGAATGCAACTCTCTTCCATCACCACCCAAATCCACCCCCACATATCTAAGCCACCCATTCTCTTATTTCAGTCTTACTTTCATATATATATATATATATATATATATACACTAATAGAGATAGAGATAGTGTGTGTGTGTGTGTGTGTGTGTGTGTGTGTGTGTGTGTGTGTATACAAAAGACCTGTGGGAGAAAATAAAAAAAATAAAACTTATTCCCAGACAAAGGATTATGAAACAAGAACCTCTAAAGTGCCACTGAAGTCATTTTGTTTGGCTGTCTACTGCTGGGTTCAGGACCTGCTAAGTGTGGTTATTATTGGTGAAAACTAATTTTTATTTCAGACCCTTCATCAATCAGAGATAGCTTCTGAGTTAGAGATGGGAGCTTGTGCTTAAATCCTCTTTGAGTGCCTAGACCCAAACTAGTCCAGATTCACTGAGGTCCCATCCATGCTGCCACAGGCTCTGTGCACTTAAAAGGCCTCTTGCCTTTAACCCTCTTTCTGCCTTTTACAAACTTTATCCCTCATCTTACTTAGCCTTCCCTGAAATATGATGAGAGGGATTTGATGGAGATACTCACCTTTTAAAATTATGTCCCAAAGCAGAGTAATAATGATAGGTCCTCCCATAGATTTAATGACACAGATTTTACCAAATTTCAATAGAAAATATATAGGTAAAAATCAACATGTATGTGGTAGTTATTTCTAATTTCTAATATATGTGACTAATAGGTCATTTTCAATTATTTCAATCTTAATTTAGTTAATTTAGTTATTTCTAATTTCTAATATATGTGACTAATAGGTCATTTTCAATTATTTCAATCTTAATTTAGTGTTAAAATGTTATATTTTTAGTTCAAGTTGATATACTTCACATGTGTAGCTGAGACATAAAAGATGAAACAAAGTCTTACTGTATCCAGAATATGTGTTTATAAAGTAATATTTAAAACTAAATTATTCTGTGTATAAATATTCAACTGCTCTGCCTGTCTAAATTCCTTAATAAGAAATAGTTTATGCCTTTAATGTACTTTTGTGAACATTCCATATTTCTTGAATTTCAGTAAAATATGAAAATATTTAAAGTATATTGATGTGAATGCCCCTGAATTGTTTTATTTATGATGTACTGTGTTGCTTGCTGCTATTAGGATTACCAATGGCAATACCATCCTAGTACCCAGTTTCATCCTACCATCTGGGATTGGTTCATTTAAATTATAAACCTCACAATGCTACATTTGCACTTACTTATGTTTATTTAGCTAAGAATTTTCTTCAATGACATTCTTTAAACTAATGTATAGCCCTATTTAAGTGTATATGAACTATACTGACATAGCGAACTATAACACAATGCCCAAAGTGAAAGTCTCCAAATTTCTCTAACCTTTCCCAAAGCTAACTTGGATATTTTAGCATTGCTATTGTAGGCAGAATTCTGACTGAAGAATATTGATATGTAACTGATACTATGTCTTTTTTGTAGGCTTTTGTGTTAACTATTCTGAACAAAAGGTAATGATTTTATACTTTTGCTTCGTTCATTAAATTTATAAAGTATGACACATAATCTTTATTTACTAACATTTATATAACACCAACAGTCTTCCATTGAAGAGAACTATGTTCCAATTGAAGAATCAGCAGTGAGGTGTGGACAAGAATTCCCAGCAGGTAAATTGTGTGAGACTGTTTCCTTTGGAATATCTACTTAAAACATTCAAAATTCTCATGCTTACAGTCTTCTCATATCTAAGGCTTGGCTCCCTCCACAAATGACTAGAAATTGATATAGATGATCAAAATATCATTTTCATATCATTTAAAAATAAGTAGTTATGTATTAGTATTAATTTTAGGTATTAGAATTAATTATTTTCATTTCTATGGATCAGCCTACGATGTCTCCACTTTGGATACCCAAATAGGGTGATCTCAGTTTAGTAAGGAAAAATATACAATTTTTGAAGTTTAAAAGTGCTTCCTCTAAATATTATGTGATAGTCTATAACTGTACCTGAGGCAGGTGACTCTTTTGTGGTCAAGGGTCTTGAGGGATTCTGTATGCAAGTAACTTGTATACTTAGTTATCTTTGTGTTTTAAGTTCACTTGATAATGCATTCTGTGAGTTAATTTCTATTCTTGAGTTGTGTTCTACTTTGTAGTCTGATACAGTGCCCCTGTTAATTCACTGTATCTGGTGTTTAGGGTAATTTTATCTGATAAAATACAGTGAACTACGTTCCCCTGTCATTTTCTAACCTGCAGAAGGAATCTATTTCACAGAGTAGCCAGTGACTTACACTTATTAGTTCCACCAAATTCATAACTTCTTGCTTTTTTGTTTGATTTCCATATTTCTCTTCGATATTTTCTCTTTCAATTGATTGTTAGTAATGATTTTTCATTTAGTTTATATTCCTATTTAGCAGTCAGGGCTAGAAATTATCTTGAAGGCTTTTCTTACGCTCTTCATATCCTCATCCATTAAACCAAATTTTGCTCTAGTATTTAATTTCTCCATAATCCAATGAAACATAATATATATGTGTTAATAAAGCCTTTTTAAATGGATTCCTTCAGCATAGATGTATGAGAAAAGAAATAATAGTCTGAACACATGAAACTTATCCATTCTGTGAAGTATAGTAGCATCCTATTTGATAATATAATGACATCGTGTGGTCACAGGGACCTCAATTGACATTCAGAATCATCAATTGTCATTTTTCTGTATTGTTTCCTAATTAAGTTCTAGGATATATTTTTACCATTCTCTGCAATAAAGATCACATCATTGTTATAGAGCTTTATCGACTTTGCAATTATGTCTCACTCTTTCCCACATGCCACTCATAGTCAATATCATTTCCACATTAGAGAGAGCCCTGCAACTCACCAACCCTCCCATAGGCTACTGTCCATGTTTTAGTTACTTATGAAAATATCCTCAGATGAATGACTTTTGTCAAGTAATCACTGTTTTAGTCATTTATTCTCTTTAACTGATTGTTTTAGGCATCAAAAATTAATGTCTATCATTAGATAGTTTCATGAACATCTAATGTTATTTATTTTTCTTATTCTCGGTGTTGGCTTGGAAGTCTACAATTCCTTCATGATTTGTTTTTGTTGGCTTTGTTATTGTTCTGTTTCATTTTTGCCATTTTCTATAACTTGATTATGTTAAAATTGAAATAAAACAATTATCTTCAGTCTAGTTGGCAAACCTATAATTGAGTAATTCACACTGAAGGCTGAATTTAACACATGAAATGTTAACAGCATTGTAAAGAGCAAAATATATTGTTCTAGGAAAAAGGCATGATAAAACTTTGACACTGGGCTAAAGAAGAAATGGTTTATTTCAAATTTTCACTATTTAAAGCAAAATATTAAATAATCACATGGAAGTTGTAGCATGTTCAGTGAATGATATGTAAAGGCTTGACAGAAATTCAGCAAAGACAGCTTTTTTCTAGAGAAATATACAGTTAGAACACATAAAATAGAACTTGAATTCATGTAAATTTTCAATTGTTTTTGAAGATGTTTATGTTAGACGCATTAATATGTGAATGAATATTTAATGTTTATACACGAAGGAGAAAACTTTCATATTACAAAAATACACATCTTGAAGTTCTTGGTAATTCCATTTTGTACATAAGTTAAATACCTCTTGTAAGAATAAACTTAAACTTTAAAATGATGAAACAAAAATTTAGTTTCCATTCATCTTAATTGTTGTATTATTATAAAGACTCAGTCATACTTTAGAAATGCTACTTTTAGTTTCCTTGAATTAAATAAATATTTACTTATTTCAATAGAAGCAGACTGGAAAATAAAAGCAGAGGATTTTCAGGAAAATCTTGATGACAATGAAAGTATCCAATCATTTGTATGTAAACTTAAATTTCAATTTCTGCTTTAATATTTGCTTTATAAACAGTACAGCACAGGTTAAGATAAAAGTTTTTCTAAACATGCATTTGGAGAGAACAGTTCATTGCTTAAACTTTGATTTAACATTTCCATAGTTGAAATTTTAAATTTTTCCTTGAATCTATATTAGCACATAATTAAAATTTTTAAATTCTTCTTATTATTATTATACTAATATTTTCTCCCTATATTTTTCTACTATAAAATCAAAGAGAATAGTATGTTTGTTACCACTTAGCCATTGAAAGTATGAACACCATGCATTGATTCCTCATTGATGTGCTCCAAACAATCATTTCATAAATTATTCTAATATTTGGCTTGGGGAAATTCATCAAATAACCAAATTACACTGCAAAAAATTAGTTGACATTAATATATGTTAGATCTTGTCCTAATATAGATACACTATTTGTATTTGCAGAAAACTGATAGGTGGAGTATCATATGGAAAGAGAGTAAATTGTGCTGGAGTTCCCCCTTAGCCAATTTTCATTCCCCTCATGAATAGTTTCTCTCCAGGTTTTTTTTTTTTTTTTTTTACTCAAACCAGAGACAGAAGTTACATCCAGAATGGTTTTCTTCCGTTGTCTTTTGCTATTTCTTAGTATCTTAGAAGTATTTTAGATGTGACAACTAGTAAGATTACAGTAATCCACTTGAATAAAATAGTGAAGTAACTTAAAATCAGATTAATTCACACACATATAATAATGATTTGTGGCCCTGGAGAAGTTCTCTTTTATAGTGGGAATCTGAGTAAGATGATGGTTTTAAATTCATGGAAAACCTTTCAAAAGTGTCGTTGTGACTACCTTGGAAATAATTCAGCAGCAGCATAGGTAAAGAGAAGAGGAAGCCACCTCTGATTATAATTTAAGTTGTTAGAAACCGAGATTGGAAAGGAGACTGGGACTCAGATAATCAGGCTTCATGAAGATTTATTCCCGTAAGTGGAAAGAGGTGTACTATTATACAGAGAGTTAATTCAAACACCTATATGCTCTGAATTCCTTTTCATTAATTTTTGCAATTTAAAAAAAAATGGAAAAACTTCTATAATACATCTAGAATTTCCATTCTATTATTTAAAACAAATGCACAAAATTTTTATTATTTTCTCATTTTATTCAGTTAATTTATAACAATAAAAAAAAAGGAGGCCATGTTTTTCAGAGGGAACAATGAGGAGAGGTATATGGACAGTGTTGGAAGAAAGAAAATAGTAAAATTATATTAATATGTTTTAAATAAATTTAAATTAAAAATAGTTCTGAAAGTATTGTTATTATTTATTATATATACATGTTTAATAGAGAATAAATATTTATAGAAATAAATATATAAGCTTTGTCTGTAAACATGTTATTTTCTATATTCTTATTTTTTAATTTAATTTATTTTTTATAAATAATTTTGTTTATATTTAAAATGATATCCTTCCCCTCCACAACCCTCTATCCTGTCCCCCCTCTCCTCTTTCCCCTTTACCTGTATGAGGGTGCTCCTCCACTCACTTAACTACTGCTGACTCACCGCTCTAGTTTCAAAATCATGCTTATTTTACTTTCAAGTATGTCTACCTTTAAAAATGGAATTCATGTACTTACTCACAAAGTGATTATATTTTCATATGGAATTCACTGTTGTTCTTGATTTTACCAGAATTCTTTTAAGTGTCTTCAACCGAGGCCTAGTCCTTATTTGTCATTAGAATTAACTCAAAGGTCAAAGAATCTTCTAAATGAAGGAGGAAAAGGTAAGAATTATATAAAATCACTAAGCAATTTCAAATATTGTTTAAAATAAGAGCAATCAATGTACTATTAGCTAAAATTCTTGCCTATAAAAAGTACTTTAAGAAATAAGAATGTAGTATGTTGTAATAAGTTATGTATCATTAATTTTCAATATTATGTAAATTGTCCCTGATAAAATTTAAATTATAAAAATAGCTACTATTCTTTTGTCTGTTTGTCCACACTCTGCACCACCTCCACTTTCACCCTCAAAGAGTTCTACCCCACCTCCACCCTCCCCTTCTCCTCTGGGAGAGTGGGTCCCCTCTGGGTATCCCCCCATATCTTCCTATCCCCCAAACCTGGCTCTTCAAGCCTTGCAGGTTTAGGCTTCTCCTTTCCCACTGATGCCAGACAAGGAAGCCCTGTTGGGGAATGGATAGCACACTCAGGCTATATCTTTAGGTAAAGCCTCTGCTCCAGCATTTGGGAGAACCATGTAGAGACTGAGTTGCAGGTCTGCTACATATGTGTCAGGACTTTGGTCCAGTCCCTGTGTGCTCTTTACTTGGTGGCTCAGTCTCTGAGAGCTCTGAGGGGTCCACATTATTTGACTCTGTTGGTCTTCCTGTACAGTTCCAATCCCCTTCAGGATATTAAATCCTTCACCTAACCCTTCCATAAGCGTCCCCGTCCAATGTTTGGTTGTGGGTTTCTGCATGTTTCAGTCATTTGCTGGATAGAGACGCTGAAAGGATAGTTGTGTCTGTAGAAGAATGCAAATAGATCAGTATTGATAATTCTGCGCAAAACTCAAGTCCAAGTAGATCAAGGATCTCAACATAAAACCAGATACACTAAATCTAGCAAAAGAGAAAGTGGGAAATATCATTGGTACAGAGGACAATTTCCTGAACAATATAGCAATGACTCAGTCTCTAAGAGTAACAATTGATAAATGGAACCTCATGAAACTGAAAAGCTTCTTTAAGGCAAAGAAACTGTCATTAGGACAAAATGGCAGCTATAGATTGGGAAAAGATCTTTACTAACCCCATTCAACAGAGGGATAATATCCAAAATATATAAAGAGCTCAAGAAGTTAGACTCCAACAAACCAAACAACCTAATAAAATGGGGAACAAAGAGAATTTTCAACAGGGGAATTTAGAATGCCTGAGAAACATTTAAACATCCTTAGACACCAGGGAAATATAAATCAAAATCAAATTCAATCAGAATGGCTAAGATTAAAAAAAAAAAATCAAGTGCCCACACATGCTGGCAAGGAGGTTGAAAAGGGGAAACACTTTTCCATTGCCGGTGGGATTACAAGGTTGTACATCCACTCTGGAAATCAGTCTGACAGTTTCTCAGAAAATTGGAAACTATTCTACGTAAAGACCCAGCTGTACCACTTCTGGACATATACCCAAATGATGCTCCAGCATACCACAAAGACACATGCTTCACTATATTTATAGTAGCTCTATTCATGATAGCCAGAAACTAGAAATAACCCAGCTGTCACTCAAATGCACAGTGGATACAGAAAATGTGCTTCATTTAAACAATGGAATACTATTTATTGATCTATTAAAAACAAGGACATCGTGAATTTGCAGGCAAAGGGATGGGACTCGAAAATACCATCCTGAGTAAGGTAACTCAAACCCAAAAGGACATGCATGTTATGTACATGGTGATAAGTGTCCATTACCCATAAAGTACAGGATACCCATTATACTCCCCACTAAACAAGATGCTAAACAAGAAGGAACGCCAAAGCAAGAACTCTTTAATATCATTTAGATAGGTGAATAAAACAGTAGTAGGAGGCAGAGGAAGGGAGAGAACTGTGTGGAGAGGGGGTGGGAAGAGTAATGGATGTGTCAGGATTATGTCTGGGCAAGAGACAAAGGGCCAGAGGGCCAGAGGGCTAGGAGAATAAATGGAAATCTAAAGCTTCCTCAGTGTGGAGGGATGGGGGAATCTCTAGGAATTCCTGGAGAACTGGGATGGGGGAGGCTCCCAGGAGTCAATGTGAGTTACCTTAGCCAAGATGTCAAACAGGTGGGACATGGAACCTGGAAAGGTCACCTCCTGTAGCCAGACAGGACCCCCAGTGGAAGGACAAGGACATTAAACTTTTGATCCAAAATGTGTCCTGTCTAACAGAAATGCAGGGACAAGGATGTATCAGAGACTGAAAGAATGACAAAACCAATAATTTGCCCAACTTGTGATAAATCCCTAGGGCAAGCACCAATCTCTGACACTATTAGGGACACTGTTATGCTTGCAGACAGGAGCCTAGCATAACTCTCCTCTGATACTATCTTTCCTTTTTTTTTTAATTGAAAATAGATTCTTCTCTCAAACACTACATCCTGATAACAGTTTATCCCCCTCCCACTTCTCCCAGCTCTCCTACAACTCCCTCTCACTCAAGTCCACTCCATCTCCATTTCTTCATCATAAAAGAGAAGGTTTCCAAGAGATAACAGTCAAATAGAACTAAACAAGATACAATGAGCAAGGCAAAAGCCCTCATATTGAAGCTGGACAAGTCAACCTAGAAGGAAAAAAAGCGTCTCAAGAGCAGGCAAGAGTCATAGACAGTCCCACAAAAGCACCAAACTAACAGCCACAGCACATATGCGGAAGACTGGTGCAGACCCGAGCAGGGCCCATGCTTGCCTCTTCAGTCTCTGTGAACCCATTTGCTATACTCATATAAGAGGTTTCCTCCAGCAGTAGATGGGAATGGTGCAGAGACATACAGCCAGACATTATACATGGGAAGAGTATAAATCATAGGACTGGATGACTCCATCATTCCCTGCTCTCAGGAATGAAGGAGCCTGGTAGAAGACTGGGAGGAAAATCATAGTGGTCAGAAGTATAAGAGTACACAAGAAGAACACGGCCGATCAAACCAACTAAATATATACTATTTTTAAATAAAAGAATTTCAAGGTGTATTTGGAAAGGAGATGGAAATAAACATTAAAATGATAGGAGGTGTAGAAAGGAAATAATATAAGACAAGTACTTAAAGTGAAAGATATGAGGGTGACTTTTTAAAGAAAAGAGTGCAAGCTTTGACATGGGGAGGGATATGCTGTGTACTAATAGTATGGAAACAAAATGCAGAGACTGGGGACAGAGTGATATTCTTCTCATCTTTATTCGTAGAAATGAATGGAAGTCTGCAGTCTAGGTCTTAGAGGAGCTTTTAAAAGAAACATTTAGTGATAGTCACCAACATCTCTGTTAGCCATACATCCATAGTTTACTGTCATGAAAGTTGATGCTCTTTCCAAGGCACTGTCATTTTGGTTAAAAATAAGAACACCCGGAAATGGATTGAACTGATTGGGACTGTCATCAGCAAATCACAAATCTGTGTAACGGGTGGTTTCTTTGGCTATTGGATTGGAGGACTCATAGGAAAATGATCGTTTAGGCTCTACATCAGAGTGTATTACAGGAATGTGGATGGAGCCTACATACTGACAAGAAATGCTCAAATTTTGTGAACACAATATTGTGGGCTTTGGTAATAGTTTAATTTCTGATTCATCAGCCTTGAAGTCTGAATTCTTAGATGTTAGTATGTGATGCAGACATTGTTGGAGCTACATTCAAGCTCTGAGGCCATTTAGGATCCAGTTGTTGATTCTCAAAATATGCCTTGGTAAAATAGTATTCTGATTCCACAATTCTGAGTTACTGATTTCGAACTTGTTACATTTGTGAAAACCTGGGCTACGTTTAGCTTTGATCGTATTATTTTGGTACAAAAACATATTTTGTAGTTTAGGTTCACATAGCTCCCTAAGACTGCTTTCTAAGAATCCACATGTATATGTTTTAGATTAAAGGGAATCTAGTCCTCACCATTACCCTGTTCACGCTTGTGTAAGTAGTAGTTTGTGCTCTGTTATTCTATGCATGGCAAGCTGATTAATTCAGCCCATATTTTTGATGATAAATGATTTGTGCCTGTTACTATACTTCTGTAAATGTTTTATGCTTGCCAAATTTCAGTCTAATGTAAAATGCATGGAAACTTCTTACTATATATTGTTTTGAATGCCGTTAAATTTCTTCTTTGGAGGTGCATGGTGGTATATTGTACTACTACTAGTTTTGGTAGTTAGGATGACATTCCAGGTATATAATTTCTTCTGGCATCCAAGAATAAATTCTGTAATTGTAATTACAAACATTGAATTAGTATATATGACTTTTGTTCTTAGTTTGGCTTTTGAGGTAACAGTCTTAATTTGCATAACGTTAGTTTTAATTTACTGCATATTCTTGATTTTTTTCAAGTGGCTAACCCTTATTTTTGTGACACAGACAGATGAAAAATGACATTAAAGTAACTGACACTTTACCAAGCTAAATTCCAGGTTGATTTCCATGCTGCTTCTGAATAAAGCTCTGACTCTATAGGGATAGTAACATATAGTTGATATAGGGATAGTAACATATAGTTGATTGTATGTTTCTACTTAGGTCTGCATAAGACACATCCTGAAGGGAAGGTAATAATTTTATATTTTATCATGGCTTATCATCGCAACATGTGTCAAACAGAAAGTTCAATAAATATCCTGTTTCAAAACTCAACCAGAAAACTCCATCAACTGAAAGAGAAGATTCTCTTCCATTTGAGTCATCAGTGTGGGAGCAGGAACAGGAGCACCCATCAGGTAATTCTGTAAAACTTAGTTTTCCTGGGACAACTGTTTTAAAACTTGAGGTGATGATAGTCCTTTCATCTCTCAACCTTTATTTCACAAAACATATGGAAAATTAGGACATAAGTGATCAAAACACCATTTTATCATCATAATTTCTAAATAATTTGTTCTCTTAAAATTAAAAAAAATAACATTGTTAGTATAACTAAGATACTTGAACATTTGTGTGCATGTGCATTCACATTCCCTTTTAGGAAACATGATTTTTATGCATTAATTTATGGATTATTTATGGAAAGATCACACATTTGGGAGTATTAAAATATATATGTTATTTGTGTCATACTTTATACCTGTATTTCTATACCAGCTTCCTGGGAGGCTAAGTGAATAATTCTTTCCCAGTCAGGAGTTTTGAATGACATTGTTTTATATATAAAGGGTCTTTGTATGAGAAATATGTATATTACATATGGAAATTCATCCTATCAGTTGACTCCATGGGATTGGTGTTCTAATTTATGGTCTATCAAATTGGCTGCCTCTAATTTTCATTGTCTCTTGTAATAGAAATTCACATATGGCAATATAATGAAGCATTTTTTCTTGCATTTCTATAACCTATAGAGGAAATCACAGGTTTAATAAATTTTCCTGTTACTTTTAGAAATATTGACTACCAGCACCAAAATTATATTCTTATATTTGATCAGCTTTTTTTGTGTTTTTGTTTTATAGTATTCTTTCCTGTTTATTTTTAAATCCACTAATAATATGGGTTATTTTGAAGCCTGTCTGTGTGGATGAACATGTGATATATCTTTCTATTTAGGCATGGAATGCTTTATGATGTGAACTGTGCAAGGAATTTCTTGTTAATTGTATATATTTTGTATGTCAGTTAATATTAAAGCTAACTGAGCTTTAAAATAAGAAAACTATTATGTAATTTTCATAATAACTTTTTCATCTGTGGTTTCACATACTTCTAGTTTAGAAATGTTATTTCTAGTTTATTTTAACTATGAAATTATTGCTTAATTTCAGCAGAAGTGGGCACACAAATGAAAGCAGTTGACAAACTTCAAAATCTTGATGGAAGTGAGATTTCTCAGTCATCTGTATGTACTATTAAAATTTAATTTACATTTTTACATAAATTTTTATAACCAATGAACCATAAACTAAACTGATAATTTCTAGACATTCATTATCATCAATAGTGAAAAGTTTAAAATTTGATGTTAAAGCATTTTGATAGTTAGAAATATTGAATTTTGTTAAAATCTATCTTGTCTCAGTGCTAAATTTCTCTGGTAGTTGTTTCCAACAATTTTCCACATACTTCCTTTTGTGTCCTTTCTTTTTCCCCTCCTACATTGTAAAATCACAAAGAATAGTATTAGAACATTACTAAATATTTCTAAGACACAGAGAACATTTCGGCCTTCTCCTTGCTCTGCTTCTGACAGGTATTACAGGCATACAATTCTAAATAAAAATAGTAGGCAAAAACAAAATAATACTGGCACATGCTGACATTAGAACATAGTAGATCTGGTTCTAACTAAACCCCACTACATAGATATCTGACAAAGCATTTGCACTTTGTGCGGAAATGTTTGAAGATGGATCTTGTGGAAGATGAGTGATCCGTGCTTGAGGTCTCATAAAAGCCATTTAATTCATTCAAGGTTGAAGAGCTTTTAAGAAAATGTTGCCATCAAAATCATCCAAAGAAGTCAGTCAAGCTTTGTTAGTTTCCTTTGCCTTGATTAATTATTCACATATGAAATATCTATGCAGTGACAGGGAGAAAGGGAATTTGCATTGTAGACATAGCTGATGTTTTTCTTTGATAAAATAACCAAGTAATCAGAAAGCACATACGAAGGGATTAATGCAAATAATATGGAGGCTGCAGCATTATTGAATACTGTTAAATACTATTGAAGTTTCCTAATATAGAGGGAAAAAGAAAGAATAAAAATTCAGAAAACTTTTGAGTATGATAGTGAAGTGTTCAATATGTGGGGAAAGCGTTGGGTATCATCATGGGCAAAGAAAAGAGAAATAATGTGTTTATAGTATAAATCTTTAGAATCCCAGATGGATGAAGCAGTATGAATTCTGAGAACCAAGCCCATTAACAACACACTTAAAACAGAACTTCATCCAGAAATGTGTTCTGACTTCTTAATTATAAGAAGATAATGCTTTCATAAGAAATAAATGTACTCCAAGATTGGATATCTCCATGAAACAAACTGCCCACATTTTTTCTACCAGGATACCATGCCCGATCTTCCACTGTGCCACATGCCACTTTCATCGACACCCATGGATCTTCTAAATAAAGGAGGAAAAGGTGAAGATCATATCATCAGCAAGTCATTTCACAGAATTTTTATTAAATCAGAGGCAGTAGTATCTTTTACTGGACCAAAAAGTTGCATATGAAATGTATAGTAAGTAGTGCAACTTATTAGATTGTAACACAATATGGATCATGTGATATTTCTCAATTTTAAATTGAGAGTGCCAAGGAAAAGGCCCAACTAAGTATATGGTAGAGTGTCTGTTACATGGGCAGTCCTGAGGAATAAGCTAGTGGTATAGAACTGTGATGGTGAGGAAAAGGTTGTTATTCTTTTTTTCTTCATCACTTCTAGAAAGGTGTGAATTGGAGAACTGTGCCTTAGATAGCTTCTTTTATTTATAATAGATTACCATAAATATCTGTCTACCAAACACACTCTGAATTTAATGTTACATACAATGTTGCTCCTTCCAAAATACCGAATATAAATCAAGATGAGAACATCAGATAGAAGCAAGCAAGGATATGGAATGTCAAAAGCATTTTAATTTCATGAGGCTACATTTATTAATTTTGGAGATTAGGGACTGTGCTATTGGGGACCTATTCAAAAAGTGCTTTCCTATATCAATGATTTCAAATATATTTTATATTTTGTCCCCTATCAGACACATGGTATCAGATCCTATGTTGACATATTTGTATTTGGTGAGTTTGTAGCTAAAAATTTGTTCAGGGAGAGGCAAGGAATCTCATTTTATTCTTCTACATATGGATATGAAATATGACCATCACTTGTTGAAATTGTTGTCATTTCTTCATTGTGCATCATTAGGCTCTTTGTCAAAAATGGGTGGATGTAAGAACATGGGCTTATACCTGGGTTCTCAATTTTATTTCATTGACTATAATTCTGTTTTTATGCTAGGTCCATACTGTTTTCATTATTATAGTTCTGTAGTATAACTTGTAATATAGAATGGTGATACCTCCAGGTAATTATTTCATTTTATTATTATTTTTTTACTGTTCAGAATTGTTTTGGCTATCCTGAAAGTTTTGCTCATTCTGTGTAGAAACTAAGGATTTTTTTTAACTTCAGTGAAAAAGTAAACTTTTGATGAGAATTGTATTATGTATAAATTGTATTCAGTGGGACAGGCATTTTCACACTTAGTCGTATTAAACCTTGAACACAGGAAGTCTTTCATCTTCTGGAATCTTCTTCAATTTTCTTTCTCAGTGTTTTGGAAGTTAGGTTGTACAAGTTTTTCACTTTACTTGGTACATTTACTCCAAGAGATTTTGTTTTGGTGACAGTCATGAGTGGAAACCTTTCCCTTGCTTATTTCTTATCATTATGTAGAAAGACTACTGATTTGTATGTTAATTTCACATGCTGCTATTATAATGAATATATTATTTGTTATAGGAAGTTTTTCTTTTTTTTCCCTCGTTTTTATTAGATATTTTCTTTATTTATATTTCAAATGCTATCGCTGAAGTCCCCTACACACTCCCCCTGCCCTGCTCCCCAACTCACCCACTCCTGCTTCCTGGCCCTGGCGTTCCCCTGTACTAAGGCATATGATCTTTACAAGACCAAGGACCTCTCTTCCCATTGATGGCCAACTAGGCTATCCTCTGCTACATATGCAACTAGAGACACAGCTTTTCATGGAGTCTTTGGGTTTTGATCATATCATTTCCAAATAAAGCTATCTTGAATTCTTCCTTTCTACTTTATATGTTCTTGACTTCCTTTTGTTTTCTTATTCCTATAGGTAGGACTCACAGAATTACATTGATAGAAAAGAGTATAGTGGTAATCCTTGTCTTGTTCCTAATTTTAGTGGAAATGCTTTGGGTTTTAATTTTTTTCTTCACTGAGCAAGATATGGAGTTGTATATTGTCTTTCTTATGGTTAGATATATGTTCACTGTATTCCTAGATGCTCTAAGACTTTTAAATGAAGCGATGTAGGTTTTGTCAAAGGCTTTATGTTCATCTTTTCAGTTGATCATTTAGTTTCCGTTCTAATTTAGCCTGTTCATATGTTAGATTATGGTTACAGATTTACACATTTGAACTACACCTGTATTTCTGGGGTGGAGCCAACATGATTATAGTGGATAATCTTTTGTAATTAAAAAAATTATTCATCATGAATTTCACATCATACAACCAAATCCCACTCTTCTCCTCGTCCCTTTGTCCCTTTATATCTTCCACTCACCCTTGAAACGTCCACACAAAACAAAACAAAACAAAACAAAACAAAACAAAACAAAACAAAAACAAAACAAAATTTTTCACCTTGGTAGCTGCAGTGTGTCATGGTGTGTTATCCAATTTTCAGTTTGCAATAATGGTTCCTTCATGTGCTCCAGCAGTTCACAGATGGGGTGTAAGTTGATTATCAGTTCTCATTTACCTTTTATAGTGCTGTTTGCTATCATTTTTTCTCGGCTTCTGAGTTCATTATTAATGTACTGATTTTAGATTCCTCAAATATTTGCACATACTCACTGTGTCTTACAGATTTTGTTACATTCTGCATTAATTTTCACTCAGTGATAATAATTTTAAACTTTCACAATGAACTTAAGTTTGTTTAGTGGATTCATAACCATTGAAAAACTTCATTTAATAAAATAAATTAATTAAATAATCATATTTTACATGGCTATTTTGTATAATCATGGCACAGACAGGCTAAAACAGTGTGATAATCAGTCATACTTCCAAATTCCAGCAATCTTTCCCCCAGTGAGATCCTATGTTAGTTTATCATTTTAGATTTTCATGGAAATCTGTCTTAATTTGGAATAGAAACATATAATTGAACATATGATTCTGAAGGGGCAGGGAGTTGCATGCAATATTTTAATTGGGAGGTAATATGGAATGAACATCTTACATTTGTTCATATCTTGAATGTGGAACCTTTTATAATCAAAATCATTGAAGTTCATGTTAATTATATTTTCTTTTCAAAATTTATTATTTTATTTATTTACATTTCAAATGCTATATGCCTTCCCACTCTGCTCTCTGTAATCTCCCCTCCCATTCCTCCTCCACTTTGCCTCAAAGAGAGTACTCCCCTACCCACCCACCTACATCCATCTCACCCCTCTAGCACCCCACTTCACTGGGGCAACAAACCTCCACAGGCCAAGGGCCTCCCCTCCTGTTGATGTCAGATAAGGCAATCCTCTGCTATGTTTATGTAGCAGAAACACTGGACCTACCCATGTATAACCTTTGGTTGGTGATTTAGTCCCTCGGTCCTCTGGGTAGTCCAGTTAGTTGATATTATTGTTCTTCCTATGGGTTTGGAGCTTCAGCTCTTTCAGTCTTTCCCTCTTCCTTCCATTCAGGTCCCTTTGCCCAGGCCGATGTTTGACTATGAGTGTGCATCTGTCTTAGTCAGGTGCCAGCAGAGCCTCTAGGAGGACAGACTTCCTGGGCTCCTGTCTGCAAGCAGTTCATAGCATCAGCAAAAATGTCAGGGTTTAGTGTCTGCAGATGGGATGGATGCCAATTTGGGGTCTCTGGGTGGTTTTGGAGTATAAAACTTTAGCATTAAAGTTATAAAAACAAATATATGATTATTATAATAAGAAAATTTCAACTTTAGTCCTTGGATATAAAGACTGCTCCATTCAAAATGCCAGTCCTCATTTTTATTTTTGCTTTTTAATTTCAAATTCATAAATAATCAACACGCTGAAGTAAAAGATGAATCAATGAAAAATCAAAACCATCTTGAGAGCAATACTCATCTATCTGTAAGTCAATGTTAAGTGTGAATTGCTACTTTGGTATTTTCTTTTATAAAACAATTTAAAATACTTAAATGAAATTTTCTTATGTAAATGCCTTTATATTCACTTCTTCATAGTTTAAAATTAATTTCAAAAATATTTAGCTGGTTAACATTTTAGAACTTTCATAGAATGCACAGTATTCCTAATTAACATTGTCTAAGATTTGTTCTTATTTTTTATTCTTCACTATTCTTTTCTTTTATTCCTCTTTTGTTAATAGATGTAGGATAATTTTAATTGAGAAGAACTTAGAGTTATCAACAACAGTGCACTGATCTCTTGGTTATTTTATATATTTCTGAATTTTTTAAACATTTTATATTTCTATTTTGCTCTGTCTGAAGATATGTTTCTTTCGGTTTCAATAATACTTGCTAATTGAAAATAGGAAGTCCATTTATGTTATAGTAAAATCCTTGGAAAATAATTCATGGTATTCACTATTGGCATTGACTTTGTCAGGATAGCATTATGCATCTTCCACTCAGGCATATTCCGCATTCATCAACAGGAATAACTCCAAGATTCACAAATCCTCCTAATGCAGGAGAAGGTAAGACTTATGTGTCATCAATAAGTCATTTCAAATATTGTTTATTAAAATCAGGTGAGCCATATATTTTAATAGTCCAATAGCTGCTTTTCAAATGTTTAATAAGGGTTAAGATGTATTCAATGGTAATTTATTATACAGCTCATGAAAGTTCAGTACCATTTGGGGTTGATGGTCAAAAAGATTTATATGACAAGTACATGGTAAAACACTGGGGAAATTAAAAATTAAAATTTTGAATAGAAATTTGGAAGTGAAGAATAAAATTATAATGTGCAGTTAATTATATCAATCAATGCAGAGATTATATTTTGTACTGTCCAGTGATAATTTTGATTGATATATTATTTGAAAATTCCATGAATTTCAGTTTGCTTCAATTTTATATACATATCTATTTGTTGTTATGCATATCATTTTTCTTATTGTTGACATTCGCTCCCTCATATTTAGATAGATCTTTGTAATTTTCAAATAGGAACTTTAAACTTTCAATGCAATAATTTTCCAAGTTATTTATTATATATGTTTGTGTTTATTGTGTGTGTGTGTCTTACTAAATTTTTCATTTTTAATTTATTGTTTCAAAATGTTATATATAGTGTGGAACAAGGCAGTTCCATATTATATATATATATATATATATATATATATATATATATATATATATTCATACCTCTCTTCCTCTCTTTCAGTCCCCTTAGTGGACTTATATCTTACAAACACAGACACAGACAACCTTGCCTCTAACAAACACAAATATACACCTTGATACACACATTGATGTATTCCCTAGGTAAATTTACTCTACACCTTTATATGAACAAAAAGAATGAAAATATGACGTTAAAAAATGTGAGTCTAATTCAGGTATAATTGGCTCAGCAGAGTAATCTCTCTTTTCACGCATTTCCCGGTTCCACAATTGTTTACTTTACTTATTCATCTTTCTGGAATTCCAAGGTGACTCCCTGTCTTAGCTATTGTGACCACAATCGAATAAAATTTGATGTGAGGATATCCTGTGGTGTGCTGATATAAACATCATACTGGTGTCAATTGTTAGACAATTTCTCTTTTTCCATTTTATTTTATTCCATCAATTTGGTAATGTTCTATCAGCTCCCCTATATTTTAGAGCTGACATATATGCACTTTTTCTGTCTATTTGCTTATGCAGTTTTTAACTTCTATTTTTACTATCCTCCATATTTCTAAATTCATTCATTAGGAGTCAAAATACTAAAACATCTTTTCTAGTCAGATGCTAAAACCTGATACAAGTTTAGTAGGTTATTTTATGCAATAGAATTTAGTTCATACAAAGATGAAAGAAACCTTTCCTTCATTCCAGTAATAAACAGATTGTATCTAAATGGAAAATTTTACCCTTAGGTTGATAGGAGACTGAAAAATTGATAAAATTAATATTTGAAAGAGCAATAAATGACCTTTTAATGAAAGAGAGTGAATATGAAGGACAATTTCAAATGCTATGCTCTATTTAAGAACAGAAAATAATTTCTAAGAATAATAAATTTAATCATGTCATATTTAAGTTATAAAATGCCCAAGGGATGAAATGGAAACAGTGGACACCAATTAGATTTTCATCTTTCTAAAGTTACTGTTATGTGACATAAAATTGAATTTGAATCCTTGTTTTACCCAGCTATGGTTCTTAAACCATGCTTATTTACATTGAGTATGTGAACATGTGGGTGTGTGTTTAGCATGTTTATGTATGAATATAATATACTGAAGTTCTTGTTGGTTATCTGTATTTTCTACTTCAGTTTGAATGCATGTAAAAATTAAATTAAACTGTAAATGTGAAAAATCAAAGCAAAATATCATTAAAAGTTTTAAATTATTTTTGTAACGCTTACTTTAAAGATTTCATTCATAAGTTAATTAAACTAAATAAATCATTCTTTCAATAGAAGACTTACAAATGAAATTGGAGGAAAATCAAAAAAATATTGATGGCAACGAAAGCATTCAATCATACGTATGTAAAAATTGAGTTGTTTGATTTCAATTCCTATTATTTTCTTTTATAAAAAGTGACATGTTAAGTTTTAAATTTTTACATAACCTATTATAAATAAATTTAGTGAGGAATTTTGTAACTTCTTAGAATGTACAGAGATTTGCAATAGTTTCATTGTTTTTCTCTGTTTTTACATTTTATTTACTTATCCCATTGTAAAACTGTAAAATAACATTTGTTATGACTGTCTACCTAAAGGCATAAACAATGGTATACAAATATCATTGTTGTTGTATCCAAAACAGTATCTTCAATTTACTTTATTTTACCTGAAAGTACTAGAAAAAATATGAAACTACTACTAGCCACTGATGTGAAAGGTCATAAAACAGATTAGATCTTGACCTAATTCAGATCTTGTATGTAGATGTTTTGTATTTCACAGGCAACTGTAGACAATTATAATTATACTGTGAAAACAGACTTGTTTGACCCTTGAAATCTCCCTGCAACCATTTTAGTTTCCTTAATAAAAAATGAGATTTTGATCAGCCATTTTCCTCAAATTTGTGACAAAAGTCATAGCTAGATTTTTCTTATTTCTGTGACATTGGCTATTTTCAATTATTGATACTCTGTTAAGTGACTTGAAATGAGTGGATTCATAATTCTAAAGAAACACTTTTCAGTGGTTCACACAAAAAAATAGGTGCTATAATTGATGTATGGTAGTGTGATATAAGTGAATACCCCCAAAATACATTAGAAAATGCCATGGTTGGGAAAATACATCACAATTAAATAGGAGATAAAGTTAAATGTAATATTTTTTCCAGGCTCTAGAAAAAAATTAAGACAGCCATACTAATTTTTGTCCTTATAATGTACAAAGAAGAAAATGTTCAAATGATCACCTGGCAAGATTTATATACCCACTAAAATACCAAGGCTAGTTGATATCCATCAGAAGCTTCAGCATTGTGGAGGAGAAAGGGGAGAGAAGATGGGTGGATGAAGATGGGTGGATGAAGATGGGTGAGAAGGCGGGACTGAGAGGAGAGGAGGGAGGAGAAGCTCCCTCTGTGATAAATGACTTAATAATAAAAATCAAAGAAACACAAACAGAGCAGGGCATGGTGGTGCATGCCTTTAAGCTCAGCACTCGGGAAGCAGAGGCAGGCGGATTTCTGAGTTCGAGGCCAGTCTGGTCTACACAGAGAAACCCTGTCTCAAAAACAAAAACAATAGCAACAACAAAAACACAAACATAAAGTAAAAAATTAATTAAACTTAATACATCCATTTTAAGTGCCCAAAATTTTTATGAAAACCATGAAGCTGCATCCAGAAGTTAGGGTTTTTGTTTTGTTTTGTTTTTGTGAAAATAAACATATGACTGATCCTTTGACTTTGAATATATTTTCTTCTGCCTATTATATGAAGTTTGCATTTCACTTACCAAATGACTTTAAACATGGATCTGATTTAGACAGTACATACTATATACTCTTCTTATATTTTATAATAATATACTTGATTTTGACTGTGAAATAATGGAAAACTTGTTTTTAAAGTAGGATGTTAATTTGTTTTACTGTAATTAGAAAATCTTGATATAATTTGTTCTGATGTTTGTTTTTCCAGGATAATGTGAAGCACCTTCAACCGAGACGAATCCGTCATTTACTGATGGGGCTAATTCCAAGACCCATGAATATTCTAAGTAGACGAGGGAAAGGTAGTTGTATGTTACCAATAAGTCATTTCAATTTTTTTTTCAAAATACAGTGAACGATATATTTTATAAACCAAGAGCTGCCTATCAGATGTGTGGTAAGAAATAATGTGTGTGATATGATACTAAGGTAAATATTTTTATAGAGTTTCATTGACTTTTCAAATTTATAATGTTGAGATGAGATCTGAAATATATCTATATGGTAAGATATTTATATTAGAAATTTAATAAGATAAATACTTAGAAAGAAGGGAAGGAAAATAAAGAATAAGGAAATAGAGAATACTGGGAGAGCATGGAAGTAAATTTGACAGGTATAATGGGAAGTTGAAAATAAAATATTATATTTTAGAAAAATAATTGCTGTAAGCTGTAAGTGTGCAATGTATGTAAATGATGTTTTAAACTACAAATTTGTCAAAAATGAATCTGAATTTTCCTTTTGGTTTTATATTTTCTTCCTCTAGAGCCTAGCTAACATCTTAAATAATGGTCTTGCACAGTTGTGTTTTACTTATAGGCATAGGTGAAGCTATTTAGTCAAGCTTGCATATAGCAGTGTTATTTAAAATATGGCTACTTCAAAGAAGAGTATCACATATGTAAAAACAACCTAGTTGAACATGATTTCATAGTGTAGTTACAGAGAGATCTAGAAACATGGAAGAGGATTAGAAATCAGAGAACTGGTCTGTTTCAGTTTGGACGACATAGTAAGTGTGAGCTCAAGGTTAGATTTCAAGGAAGTTATCAACAACAAGTAAGTGACCTCTACTCAAACATTAATGAAAGGCCCTAGTGGATGCTGGTAGCAATGCTATTGCCAATCTCCTATCTCTTGGATTTTACATTCTGTAAATTGTTGGGGGAGAGGGTCCCTGCAGGTGTCATTGCTGGCAGGAAAACAATTCTCAAAGAGCTGAAAATGAAAATCTTTAGGGCCTACTAAGATTCCACTTCCTACTCCTTCTTGTTCCCTTCCATGTTCATGGCTGCCTCATCAACACAATTGGCTAATCATCACCTGAATATGAGTGACACCTGTAGATATGTTAAAGCACATGTGGGAAAAGGCTCCCAATCAATTCTTTTGAGTACTAAGATCATACGTCAAACTAATGTATACTAATTTTAAAACAAAAATAATTGTAAAAGTTCTTCCTTGAATATTCAAATATTGATCATACTTTAGATCATAATTATCTATCCATAACAAGTTAGTGTGTAAAATTTTATTGAAAATACAATTTGTGTTTCCTTTTCATAAGCATGTATCAATGCTAAAGGATAATGTTACCTTATACTCTTTCACACACATATGTTGATCAGAAACAATACATATATACAAACTACATGTAATATGTAGTCATAAAATTATCATATACAAATGTGAATGTTTTATAAACTTCATAAACACAAGTTTATTCATTTATGCAACCCTTGTGTACAATAAATTTTACTTTTCTTTAAAAATATTAACATCAGTTTTCAATTTCTAAATTATGGACCAAAAATGACTTGATAGATTATTGTAATAATGGAATTATTGGTGGTAAAGGTTCCACTAAAGAAAAACATTTGTATCATTTTTTTATTCATTGACAAGCCAATTAACAGGATTTTGAATACAAAGCACTTTTCTCTTCATCAATCAGCAGTTCACTTGGTATATATTTCTTTTCTATTTCAGTTAGATTTATCAGAATTATCAGTGTATTAAAACCATATTCTCAAAAGCATACTAAAATCATTATCCTCTCAAATCCAAATCTAAAGTAATAATTTATAAGTGAATTACAAAAAATGGCTTTCATAATATCTAAATTTTATTACATTGTTTTACATTTAAATCACTACAAATTTCCTAAATTTTTTTCTAGACTCGCACAAGAAATGTGCTCCATGGAAGGTAAATATTTTTATTTTCTCCATATTTGTTTCATCATATTTTAAGGAGTATAATTTAACTACTGAATGTGTTGTTTCGAATCTCATTCAGAATTCCATTGAAATAAAAGAGTTTGATCCAAATGCACAATTGGAAAGACAAGAAATAAAAACATTCACATCAGGTAACTTCACAAAATTATTCTGAAAAGAATTTTTTATTTAAAATGTTAATGATGACATTTAACATACAATTAATGGGGATATGGGGAAAATGGAGAGAAGCATTTTAACATATCTGAAATACAGTGTTCCCATTTTTACTTAATTTTCCTCCACATATGAAAAAAAATTGTCCTAAATATCAAAGATGTCAGTATGAGTGGTCTAAAGAAAGTATTTACAATCTTATGAAAATTTTTTATAAGTGAGTAGTTTTGGTATTTCTACTTTTATGTTTCTACAGCCCAATATTCCAACCCGAAATGTCCATGTTTGTTAGGAGATCTACTGGAGTTAATTAAGAAAGTGTAAAATTGGGCCTGGTGTGGTGGCACACACCTTTAATCCCAGCACTCAGGAGGCAGAGGCAGGTGGATTTCTGAGTTCGAGGCCAGCCTGGTCTACAAAGTGAGTTCCAGGACAGCCAGGGCNATTTCTGAGTTCGAGGCCAGCCTGGTCTACAAAGTGAGTTCCAGGACAGCCAGGGCTATACAGAGAAGCCCTGTCTCAAAAAAAAAAAAAAAAAAAACCAAAAACAAAAAAAGAAAGTGTAAAATGTCCCACTGTATAAAAATATCATCTCAAATATTTTTAATTTTGTACATATACTAGCCTAAAGACAAAGCAATTTAGTATCTCACCTGTTTGAAGATAACTTTAGCAACAAAAGCAAGACCCCTTCATATTCTTTATTTTCTTTTTATTGAAAATAGATTCTTCAATAATATATTATGATTAGAATTAACCCCACTCAAAATCTTCCCAGATATTCCCACCTTGCCATCTAACAAAATCTACAAACTTTCCTGCTTTCTATCATTAGAAAACAAAGAGACATTTATAAATATAGAAAATGAAACAAATAATAGGATAGAACAAAACAAGCAAACAGAGTCAAGAGAACAACACAAGAAACACATAAATGCACAGACACACCGGCACACACTGAAGTCTTGTAAAGCACACACACACACACAAAAAACTCAAACCATAGCATATAAGCAGGAGGCTTGTAAGATAAAAATAAAAATAAAAAAAATATGACAAATCATTATAAAACAACAAAATATGTTGGCCTAGCTTTAGAGTTGTTTGTATATGTGTGAGAATCCATTGGAAAGAACTAATTTTATTTGTGAGTGTTGTTAATTAGAGATAACTTCTTGGTTAGCAACAGTGTCTAATGTGCACTCTGTCTGCTGGGACCCCATCTGGTGCAAATCCATTCAGGTCACTGCATGCTGCCATAGACCTCCTCAGTTCACTTGTGTAGGTCCCTTGTTTTTAGAAGGACTAGTTTCCTTGGCCTGCTACTTCTCCTCCAACTCTTACATTCTTTCTGCATCTTCTCCCACATGGTTCCCTGAGTGTGTCCAGTGAGTGTTTCAAGGTCTCTCACTCTCAGCATAATGTCTGGCTGTGGTTTATCTCTGTTCCCATGGACTGCAGGAAGAAACTTTTCTGATGATGGTTGAGCAAGAATTGACCTATATGTATAGAAGAATGCTATTAGATGTCATTTTGTTCCTACATTCCTTTTTATAGTTGGTTTTTCCCTACGTTATGTCCCTGGCCATTCTCATTTTAGGTTTTGGGCCATGAGAAGAGGTATTAGGGATGGATTCCATCTCATGATGTTGGCCTTAAATCCAATTGGATTGATTACTTACTTCCACAAGCTTTGTGCCACTATTCCACTAGCAAATCTTCCATGAATCATCATTGTAGCTTGCAGGGTTTGTAGTTGGGATAGTGTTTATAGTTCTCCTTTGGTAGTATAAAGAGTATTTTCCAATACCATGAACACTAGCAATTACCTACATCATGCATGTGCTATGATTTTTGAACCTATTCATTGAGTGTATTTAATAGATCATGAAATCAACTCTAACAACAAATTACATGATATAATATAAATATGTAAAATACAATATATGTATCAGTTTTCATACTGACCCTTTATGCAACTTGTAATTATCATCTATTACCCGAATTAGAATAAAAAATGTCATATTTAATAAATTATTCATTAAAATGACTTAATTACTACTTTTTTCTTACCTGTTGTATTTCCCTTTTGCGTGAGTTAGTCATCATTTCTTGGAGTTGCTAGTTATATTTTTCTGAATACTTCTTTTGCTGTTGCCATTCATGCTTCACATTGTCCCATCTGCCTAAGATCCTTTACAAGTTTCAACTCAATCTTTCCCTCTTGACATATCATCCTTAAAACCCTTCATAGCTCTTAATTTCTTCAGCACCTTACATTTAACAGGACCTCAACAGTTACTAAGAATAAGAAATAGCAACTTTTTATTCAAAGGAGAGTGGAAAAGTATAATCTACCTGTGCAGGACTAAAATGAACAGACTTGTAATGTACACAAAGTTAAGGCGGTAAATCTAAAGTAGAAAAATGAGAAGAGCCATTCACTTGATTCAAAAGAGATACCTAGCATCCTACAAAAGCTAATGAAAGAAAACTTCTCAAAGTGGAGTGAATCTTAAAAGAATCAAGTAAAGTTTTCCCCTCAGGGAACAAATGAATGAAAACTGTATATACATAGGAAGACAGGAGAAGAACTGTAATGCTTGGCATGTTGTTTAAATGTTTCTGTTTCAAAGTATTGAATAGTGTACATGTGAATTCATATGTATATATGACTTTTTATATTTAATTTTATTTTTAAAATTAAAAATAAAAATCTTGGTTGTATATGTCAGGTGGATACAGCTGTGACTGAATCTTTCAATTCTATTGGGCTAAAGCCAAGAAATACTTTGTGTATCTCAAAGGAGTGTATCAAAGTTTTAGATTATTAGAGAGATGGCTCAGTGGTTAAGAGCACTGACTGCTCTTCTGTAGGTACTGAATTCAAATCCCAGCAACCACATGGTGGCTAACTACTATCTATAATGAGATCTGATGTCCTCTTTGGAGTGTCTAAAGATAGCTACAGTGTACTTACATATAATAAATAAGTCTTTTTTTAAAAAAAATAAATATCTCTTAACAATGTTTTCTGATAAAGATAAATAAGCTGAGTTGAAATATTCAAATGGGGAATTAGAAAGGATTATTACTGCTGGTTTAAAAAAATATTTAACTATCATTAAAATCTGTGCTGTTTTCTTTAATGTCATTTGTGGTATAACTAAGATGTTTATTAATTATGAACAGTGATGTTTGAAGATGATCAAAACCTGTGTGATGGCAGCAAAAATAACCAGCCATTGGTACGTAAATAGTCAATTTAAAAGTCTAACCAAAACATGTTTTCTTTTTTCAAAAACAATGTGATGTAGAACAAATAGCATTATGTTTTAAAACTTCTCAGTGGGAAAAATAGGTTATAATTTCATACTTTATTATACATGTCATTAAATTATAAGTATTTCCTTCTGGAAGATCTATAGTTACTGTTGAGATACAAGCAATAAACTTCAAGGTAGGTAACATCTAAGAATTCTGCTAGTCTCACACATGTGAGTGCAGGGGTTCCTTTTGTGGAGATGCAGGGTCATGTGCCCTTCAAACAAGGACAGTTACAATTTAAAACTATGTAAAAACCATGAAGTACCAAGAGGGGCTAAAATACCATCATGCTTTATGGTCCTCATTTATTTTTACTATGCCAATGTTACTACTGGCATATGTTCTGACAAACTAGCTTATATCTATACATGTGAGATTTTACACAAAGATAAGCAAAAAACAAGTTTGAATTTTTTTCTCTAAAAATTTATTTTTATTAAATTATTTTATCTATTTACATTCTAAACATTTCCCCCTTCCCGGTCCCCCTCCCAGAATTCTTCACCTCATACCCCTCCCCTTTGCTTCTGAGATGCTCCCACATCTAACAACGCGTCCACCCCTTCAGCCACTTACCCCCACCTCACTATCCCTCGCATACCCCCTCCATGGGGTCATCAAGTCTCAACAGGACTAAGTGCATACCTCCCACTTAGACAAGGCAATCCTCTGCTACACATGTGCTGGGGCCCACGGACCAGTCCGTTAATGCTATTTGGTTTGTGGCTTAGCCTCTGGGAGCTCTGCTGGGTCAGGTTAGTTGATACTGTTAGTCTTTCTATGAGATTGGCATTCCCTTCAGCTCCTTCAGTCCTTCCCCCAATTCTTCCATAGGGTCTCTGACTGCAGTTCAATGGTTGTACCTGCATCTGTCTTTGTCAGCTGTTGGTAAGAGCCTCTCAGGGGACAGCCAGGCTAGGCTCCAGCCTGGAAACACAACATGCCAGTAATAATTTCAGGATTTGGATGGGATGGATTCCAAGTTGGGACAACTGGATAGCCTTTCCTTCAGTCTTTGCTCCAGTTTTGTCCCTGCATTATCTTTTTGGACAGGAAAAATTCTGGGTCAAAATTTTAAAGGCAGGTGGCTGCATCCATCACTCAACTGGGTACCCAGTCTTTCTATTGGGGGTGTTTTTTCAAGTTTTATCTCTCCACTGATAGGCATTTCAGCTCACCCCCAGGTCTCTGGGGCTTTCAAGAAGTTTCCTCCTGCCCACCTACCCTCTCCTCTACAGCTGCATATTTTCATTCCATCTCCTGACCCTGTGAACTTCTCTTCTGTCTTCCCCATACCTGATCCCGTCCCCCCTTTCCCCTCCTCCTCCCTTCTCTCACCCAGGTCCCTTCCTCCCTCTGCCTCCTGTGATTATTTTCTTCTGTCTTCTAAGTGTACTTGAAGCATCCTCCCTTGGGCTTTCCTTCATGTTAAACTTCATATGGTCTGTGAGTTGTATCACGGGTACTTGGTACTTTTTGGCTAATATCCATTTATCAGTAAGTACCTACCATGTGTCTTTTGGAGTCTAGGTTACTTCACTCAAAGTGATACTTTCTAGTTCAATCCATTTGCCTGCAAAGTTTATAATGTCCTCACTTTTAATAAATGAACCACATTTTCTTTATCCATTCTTCAGTTGAGGGATATCTATGTTGTTTCCAGCTTCTGGCTATCATTAATAAAGCTGCTACTAAGGTAGTGGAACACATGTCCTTGTGGAAGGGTAGAGTAGTTTTTCGGTATATTCCCAAGAGTGGTATAGTTGGGTCTTCAGGTAGAACTCTTTCCAATTTTCTGAGGAAACACCAGATTGATTTTCATAGTGATCATACCAGTTTATAGTCCCCCAAGCAATGGAGGAGTGTTCCTCTTTCTCTACAGCCTGGACACCATGTGATATCACTTGTTTTTGATCTTAGACATGCTGATAGGTATAAGGTGAAATCTCAGGGTCCTTTGATTTCTATTTCCCTGATCATTAAGGACTTTGAACTTTTCATTTAAGTTCTTCTCAGTCATTTGAGGTTCCTCTACTGAGAATTCTGTTTAGTTCTGTACCCCATTTGTAAATAGGCTTATTAGGTTTTCTGGAGTCTAACTTCTTTATTTCTTTGTATATTTGGATATTAACCCTCTATCAAATGAAATGATGGTAAAGATCTTTTCACAATCTGTGGATTGATGTTTTGTCCTATTTTCAGTGTTCTTTGCCTTACAGAAGCTTTTCAGTTTCGTGAGTTCCCATTCATCAATTGTTGATCTTAGGGCCTGAGCCATGGTGTTCTGTTCAGGAAAATATCCCCTGTGCCAATGTGTTCAAGGCTCTTTCCCACTTTCTCTTCTATTAGATTCAGTGTATCTGGTTTTATGTGGAGTTCCATGATCCACTTAGACTTGAGTTTTGGACAAGGTGATAAGAGTGGATCAATTTGCATTGGTCTACATGCAGACTGCCTGTTAGACCAGCACTATTTGTTGAAGGTGCCCCTTCCTTCCTTCCTTCCTTCCTTCCTCCCTTCCTTCCTTCCTTCCTTCCTTCCTTCCCCCACTATATAGTTTTGACTTTTTTATTAAAGATCAAATACTAACTTATACATTGTTTTCTAGTTGGCAAGCTGCATTTAGTTAAGAAAGCTAATGAGTGTTTCTGTTAATGCCATCTTCGTTGGATCCTGGGAACCTCTTATTTTCCCTGAGATTTGGGACCTTCTAGTGGCTGACAGGAGCCTAGTATAGCTATCCCCTGAGAGTCTCTGCTGGTGCCTGACCAATACAGATGCGGATGCTTGCAGGCAACCATTGGACTGAGCACAAAAGGCTCTGTGGGGGAAATACTTTAATACAGAAAGAGGAGACCCTCCTTTGTTGTAGAAGAATCAAGTGTCACAACTCTAAATGTAGCTTTCAATGGTAAAATCTCTAGCACAGTGTATCTGTTATATCATTCATACAGGAGTTAGAAATATTAGCTACCAAAGCACACACTGAGTTCTCCCTTTCATGTAAGGGAAAGCTCAAAAGGAGGAGAGTCCTATATAGTAATTAAAATAAAATATTTTCACTCAGAAATAAATGAAACACAATCTGCTATACTTTCCATTCTATCTTTTGGGAAGCTGAGCACAAAAAAGTTTTATGAAGTAAATTCATGTAATTCATCAGTCAACTTAAAAAGACTACTGGGAGGGGATCTTTATAATGAAAAAGAAATGATACCCTTAGTATTTGATTCTCATTAAAGGTTGAAGCAACCAGGAAGAAACACACATACAATGAAATAGAAGATGCGGCTCAATCCTGTGGCTGTGCATTAGCTGCCACTGCTCATGATGTTTCTACTGCTTCTGTCGTTGCTGCTATCGTTGCAGCAACTGTTGTTGCTGCAGCAGCTCCTGCCGCTGCAGCAGCTGCTGCTTCTGCTGCTGTAGCTGCAGTTTTCGCTGCTGCTGCTCCTGCTGCCGCTGCAGTTGCTTCTGCCACTGCGGCTGTTGATGCTCTTGCTGATGTTTCTCCTGGGGCTGCACCTGACAGTTCTGCTGTACCTGTTGCTGCTGCGACTGCTGCGACTGCTGCTGCTGTTCCTGCTGCAGCGGCCGCCGGTGCCCCAGATGCTGCCCCTGCTGTGGTTGCTGCTGCTGCCGCTGCGGCTGCTGCTGCTGTTGCAGTGACTTCGGTGGCTGCTGCTTCTCTCACTGCTGTTTCTGCTGCTTCTGTTGCTGCGGTGGTTGCTGTTGCTGTCACTGCCAGAGCTGGTTTGGATGCTCCCACTGTTGCTCCTGCTGCTGCTGCTGTTGCTGCTGTTGCTGCTGCTACAGGTCCTGCAGCGGCTGCTGCTCTCGTGGCTTCTGTTGCTGCTACTGCTGTCACTCCTCGTGTTCCACCTGCTGCTCCAGCCTCAGCTGCAGCTCCTTCTACTGTTGCTGCTGCTACTGCTGCTGCTGCTGCAGTTGCTACTCATGCTGCTGCTTCACCTGCTGTAGCCGCTGCTGCAGCTGCAGCTGCTGCTGTTGCTGTTGCTGTTCCCACAGATACTAAGACTACTGTTGCAGCTGTAGCTTCTTCTGATACTCCTACTGCTGCACCTGTTGCTGTTGATGTTGCTGCTGGTGGTGCTGCTGCTACAAAAGGAAGACTCAATCTACAAAGAAAGTATGTGGAGGAGGGAAAGCAGCAATCTCCTACTGAGGAAGCAGAGAAGCATGATGGGTAAGACCAGAAAGATTTGATACTAGGTACTGTGTCCACTTTTTAAATAAATTATAATTTGTGAGAGTTTGCATACCTAACAAATGTGGTTTATCTATGGTATAATCTTGAATGGACAGCCAAAAACCAACCAACCAACCAACCAACCAACCAACCAACCAACCAACCACCATAGCAAAATATGTAAACATAAATAATAAAATTAGGTACCATTGTTTCCAATTAAGATTGATTCATTTTGTTTGAAAGATAATAACCAAGGTTGTCAGATTTAAGGAAAAATTATTTACAAAATAGTGTGTATATCAATATCGAGTCATGATTTAGTAGCAGTGATATACATATTTCAAAAATATTACTTTTTAGTTCTAACGATTTAACTTTTGGAAATGGGTTATTTTATAACAGAAAATAATTACTTTTAAACACAAGCACATACATGCTGATATATATTATATATGTTAGTCTTAGTAGAAAAGTTGACATATGTGATGGATATTAAATTCAGTTGAAGAATATTTAATATACCAACTTTGGTTTTACATGTACACAAAACAAGGATATTTATTCAAGCATCATCAAGTTATAGAGTTGTACTTAAAGTAATCATCACTAAGGGATTAAATTATTTTATTCAAATAAAAATATAGTACATGAACATTTAAATATGAGTGTCAATATATAGTGGACTCATTATTTCACAATTAAAATGTACTATAAACATCTACTTTAATAGCATGTTTCAAGAAAATTTTGTTCTAATACTACAACATTTGGAGAATTGCAAAAGGAAGTTACTTGCTAGAATGGAATTCTGTTCCCTAATTAACAGAGCTATTAGTTGTTAGATTCATCTGTTCTTCCCATTGATTGTGTGTTGATAATTGAAATCCGAAATTTAGCCTTGATGTTGTTTTGAGGATTGTAACCAGGGAAAATGATATGTCAATGAATGTTTTTTTATTGTATGTTCTCTGTTGATATTCAGTGCCCCGATTATGCTTTGGAGTGTACTATCAGATATCAGAGTGTTGTGCCCATTCTCCTTGCTTTCTATGCAGTTAGCAGATAGATACCCATCCTTTTTAATCTTGGTCCACGAGTTCCTTTACCGGTAAGGTCTATTTGTTGGAGTCCTCAGATGATTGGATACACTTTTGCTAATGCACTAAGCCAATCTGGGTATCGTAACCAGCGTTTGAGACTCGTTATTAGGATCACCATGTTTACTGATGACTGCAGTCTCATTGCATGATTTTCTGGTGTGTTGCTTTATGATTAGTTTCCTTCACTGACTCCAGAACTGTGCTGATTTCTCTTGTTTGGACACGATGGATTTGTTCCCAACTCTTTGTTCGGATGCTGCTCCCATGAAATTTATTCTTTCCTGTGTTCCATAATTGAGACTCTTTCTCTTTCCTCCGTGTAAAGTATTTATTTAACTATCTTCTGCTGTGTTGTCACCAGTGATAATGAACTGTTGTATATTTGTCTTGAAACATCCTATTAACTGTAGATTTAAAAATCATTTTTCTTGATAAAACGATCTTAGTTATAAGTTAGTTTCATGTCATGAAATATTTCATGTTTAGTGGAAGAGGAATCATATGACTCTCCCTACTTCTTTTCCTCCCTCTGGGCCCATTCAGGTGCCCTACCTAGAGCTTCCCTGCCATATACTGAGTACTCAGATGATTGTCCTTTTTTATTTGGTTATTATTCATGTGTGTGTGTGTGTGTGTGTGTGTGTGTGTGTGTGTGTGTGTGTGTGGTTTTGCTTTTGGCTTGTATGTATGTGATTTCAGGTCTGACTACCCAGCATTGGACAACCCAAAGGAGGCTTACTTATCTTTGGTAGAAGCTAATTCTCCTCCTCCCAACAGTCATTAGTTGTCTATAGGTTTTTCTTGTTATTGTTGTTGGTTGGTTGTTTTTTGTGTAGGTGTGAGACACTGGGAAAATTTTCCCTATTTACATTAATATCCAATGATATTTCCAGTATTCGAGTCTGATTTATGCAAGACATTCTAGAAGAGATTGTTCGATAACATAATCCCTGGTATTTTGGCTCTTAAAATTTATTTTCTCTCTCCCAAATTATTTTCTGAGCCACAGATAAAGGAACTATGATGTGGATGTGCCCATTGAAGTTGGTCTCCATCAAACCTACTGATGCATACATTGTACCTAGTTGGTTTTCTGTGATGGTCTCTTTATTTTGTAACGAGGAGTTTCTTTGATGAGGGGTGGTAGTTAAACTTATCTGGGGGTTAGGGATAAGATAGAATGTTGTAAGGAATTGTGCTGGTCTACATTAAGTGGCAGCAGTATTTGATTTTCTAAGTTCTATGACCTAACTAGTCCCAGGAAACTAGCTAGATTTCCAGGAACAGATACAGTTTCCCTCCTGCAGAACATACTGCAAATCTAGTAAGATAGCTGTTGGTTAATACTGACATGTGAATGGCACTTTTTGCACATTTATGCATATCTTGAAATAGTGGTATTTGTCATGGTTGATAAGTGTTGTTTAAGGCTTTCCATCATTTGGGTTCTTGCATAGTATATTCAGGAACCATAAAAACAAGATCACAGATGTCTGTTGTTTGCAAGCAACGTGTGAATGGCACTTATTGCACAGCTATCTTGAAATGGTGGTATTTGCCATGGTTCATAGGTGTTGTAGTTGGCTAGGGCTGTTTAATGGTTTCCAATCTTTGGGAGCTTGTGTACTATCTTCAGGAAGCATGAAAGTTAAACCACAGATGGCTGTTCTTTGCTAGCAAGTTGTGAATGCCACTCATTGCACGCCTATGTATGTCTTAAAATTTTGGTATCTGTTGTGTTGTAGTTAGGTAGAATTGTAAATTGTTTCATCCTTTGGGAGCTTGCATACTAATTTCAGAAGCCATGAAAGTTAGACCACAGGAAAGGAGTTTTCATGTCAGATTCAGCTCAAGTAATCTGGATCCTCTGTCTTAAGTGTAAGATGTCTTCTGCAATACGGTCCCACACTCAATCCTTGTGAGGCAACTAAGAACTACATCAATAACATATATTGAGTTTGGACTTATTTGGACTATCCAGACCAACCTTATGAAAGGAGGGTGTCTCATGCCTGGTACTCAGGTTTTGGTTAATTTATGGTTCCTGTAGAGGGAATTGTCAGCCCAAAGTGGCTTCACTTCCTTTAAAATATGTAACTTAATCAGACAATCTTTGGGATATTTATTCCAGTCCCTCCTTCCCTGTAAGTATTGACGTCTTTTCATTTTCACAATGGCGCCTCTCACCATTACTCCATTTCCAAACTCATATAATGTCCACCCTTTAGTCTTCTCCTTGGCTCCCCCCCCCCCATTGCCCTATTATATTTTCTTCGTTTTTGTGGTTACACCATGTTTATTCTCACATCTTAGTATCTATAGCTAGGAACCATAGATGAGGAAGAATATGTGGGATTTGTCTATCTGAGTCTGGTTTATTTCACTGAATCTGACTTTTTTCAGGTCCATCTGTTTAAATGCAAATCTTATTTGTCTTTAAGGATGAATAGTACTTATTGTTTTGCACTAAAATTTCATTATCCATCCACCTGTTGAATGGCATTTAGAATAAACTCAATCAAGGAGGTGAAAGACTTCCATAATAACAAATTTTAAACCTTCAAAGAAAGAGACCAGAAAGTCACTAGAAAATAGTCATACTATGGTCATGAAGTGTTAGAATTAATAGTACAAAAATGATTAGTTTTGCCAAAAGTTATTTGCAGATTCAATCCAATCCAAATCAAAATCCCCATCCCATTTTTCACAAATACTAACCTAAAATTCATATGGAACCACAAAAGGCCCCATATATTCAAATTTGAGAACAACAAGAATAGTTCTGGAGCAATTACCATTGCACATTTTAAGGCATATTACAAAGCCAAGCTGTTGTAATAAAAACATGTGTTACCATCACGGGAACAAGTAGTATAACAAAACTGAAGACCCAGGTAACTCCAGCCACTTAGTATTTGACAAAAATGACAAAAACATACACAGGAAAAACTAATCTTCAATAAATGATGCTGAGAAACCTGGATGTCCAAGCACAGAAGATTAAAATTTGATCCATATCTCTCAGTTTGCAGGAACACATACAAAACAAAACAAAACAAAACAAAACAAAACAAAACAAAACAAAACAAAAATCTCCAAGTGGATCAAAGACATAAATGTGAAAGCTAAATACTGAAATTGTTAGAAACCAAAACAAAACAAAACATTGGTGTTACTATGCATGATATAGTTGTAGGAAAATCCTGTCGGAATAGCACTCCATTTGCCTAAGTATGAAGACCAAAATTTAACTTTATAAAATTTAAAAGCCTCTGCATAGCTAAAGAAACCATCAGCTTGGTAAAGAAGGCCACAGAATAAAAAAGAATTTTTGACAGATGTACATTTGGAAGAGACTTGAATAGTACCCAGAATATATATAAATACATAAAAATAAAGAATCAAAATCTCAGGGGACCCATTTTTAAAAATCAATTAGGCCTGAAATCTAAATACAGAATACTCAAACAAAATTGTAGTTAAAAAAAAATCTCAAAAGCCAGGCATGGTGGTGCATGCCTTTAATCCCAGCACTCGGGAGGCAGAGGCAGGCGGATTTCTGAGTTCGAGGCCAGCCTGGTCTACAAAGTGGGTTCCAGGACAGCCAGGGCTATACAGAGAAACCCTGTCTCGAAAAACCAAAAAAAAAAAAAAAAAAAAAAAATCTCAAAAATATTCTTCATCCCTTACAACTAGATAACGCAAATCAAACGTATGAGAGTCTCTGCAAACATCACAACTAGCAGAGTAATAGTATATGCAAACAAGATGGAAATCTTGGAAGCTCTGGTAGAATTCTGCCCTACAAGCATCTGTTTAATGGTTGCTTCTATTTCCTTCAGGACTATAGGTCTACACTTCAGTTGATTTTGATTCAGTTTTCATAGGTGGGATCTATTGAAGAAAGCATCCATTTTGTTTAGATTTTCTAATTTTGGTGGTATAGGTTTTTGAAGTAAGACCTAATGATTCTGTGGATTTCCTTGGTATCTTTCGTTATACCCTCTATTCATTTCTGATTTTGTTAATTTGAATATTCTTTTTATACCTTGTAGTTAGTTTGTCTATCATGTTGATTTTCTCAAAGCACCAAATCTTTGTTTCTTTGATCTTCTTTTCCTTTTTTGTCTTTAATTAATTAATTTTTTTTTTTACACTCCAGATTTATTCCTCTTCCACTCTACCCTCAGACTGATCCACATCTCATACCTCCTCCCTGCACCCCACATGGAAGTCCCTATCCCTCACCCAACCAGGCCTCTCAATTCCCTGGGGCCTCTAGTCTTTTGAGTGTAAGGTGCATCTTCTCTTACTGAACCCAGACCCAGCAGTCCTCTTCTCTATATGTGTTTAAGGCCTCATATCAGCTAACATATGCTGCCTGGTTGGTGGTCCAGTGTTTTAGAGATCTCAGGGACCCAGATTAATTGAGACTCTTGCTCCTCCCACAGGGTCGATCTCCTCCTCATCTTCTTTCAACCTTTTCTAATTCAGCCACAGGGGTCAGCAGCTTCTGACCATCAGTTGGTGCAAATATCTGCATCTGGCTCTTTCAGCTGCTTGTTAGGTCTTCTGGAGTGCGGTCTTTGTATTCTCGTTATTTCTTCTTCTTTTTAATGTCATGCCTGATTTTGATACTTTTCCTGCCATCTGCTCCTCCTGGGTGTGTTGGCTTCCTTTTGTTCTAGAGCTTTCATTTGTGTTAGTAAGTCACTACTATGAGTTCTCTCTAATTTCTTTATGGAGGTACTTAGTATGAACTTTCTTAAGTATGCTCTATTACATGTTGGGCGTGGTGGCACACGTCTTTAATGCCAGCACTCAGGAGGCAGAGGCAGGTGGATTTCTGAGTTCGAGGCCAGCCTGGTCTACAAAGTGAGTTCCAGGACAGCCAGGGCTGTACAGAGAAACCCTGTCTCGAAAAACCAAAAAAAAAAAAAAAGTATGCTCTATTACTTCTTGGTTTAGTTTCTGTCTGGAAGCCTTGTCCATTGGTAAGAGCCAGGTATTATTGGCAAGTCTCCCAATATTATTATGTGGGGTTCAGTATGTGATTTAAGCTTTAATAGTGTTTCTTTTACAAATGTAGGTATTCTTGAATTTGGGGCATAGATGATCAGAATTGGGACATCATCTTGGTGTAACTTTCCTTTTATGAGTTTGAACTGTCCTTCTACATCTTTTTTGATTAATTTTGTTTGGGTAGGTTGCAATGTAAGGCTTTGGGGTATATTTTAAGGGAACTTGACTGGCAAGTGTTTGGGCCAGGTTCTTACCTGGGTGTTCCTGGTACCTACAGGCCTCAGAATGCAGGCAGAGTTGTGGACCAGAAAATAAAGTGCAGGTGACAGGGTGAAGTTTACTACTGTTCTATCTCTTTTGTTTGATGTTATCTGAAAATGTGTTTTTCTATTTGTAGGATCAAAAAGACAACATCTACAGAAACAAATCAGGTACCGTATAAAAAGGATTCGATATATTTTATAAAAGACAACACTGTATTACAAAATATATGATAAAATGTTTAAAAAGGCAACATTAAAATGCTAGGTGTAATGACCCTCATATGGAATTTCATTCAGGAGCATTCAGGAGACTGAGACTGGAGGCCTGCCATGAGATCTTGACTAGCCTGAACTAATTTATAAGTTCTAGGCAAGCCAAAGATACATATAAAGAACATGCCTAGCAAATAAAAGACTGAATAAAAAGAAAAAATACGTACCCTTTTATTGCTTAAAGATGTTTTCTTGAGTGTTTAAGAAGGTAACTACAAATAAAATATCTTGGAAAATAGTTATATTAAAAGTATATTTTGTTCTGTTTATATGAATGGGTGAATTACTACTTTTGTACTTAGTATTGTTTGTCTTTTAGGTCCTAAAGCCAGTAAAAGACAAACATGATCATAATGCCTTGACTCCAGTAATGGAATCGTGCTCCGCAGAATGTGAGTTCCCAAGTGAGAACACCTTATTTTAATTAAGTGGCATAGAACAACACCACTTGACTACAAGATCATTTATGAATTGCAATATTTAAGCACACATGCTTGGCACTGCCAGTGGAACCCCGATGAGTTCTTATCCTATTTATATCAGAATTTTCTTTGACTTAAACTAAAATAAAGGGTGCTATACACTCTCAGCCAAAGTGCTGCATTCATGGCTACTGCATCCTTCTTGCTGACTCTGTGCCTTCACACTTATGAGGTCATGTTACTGTTATCTCAATAAAGACTATAGCAGTAAAGTTAGAAACCTTTTCCTTGCTACCCAACCTGATGAAACCTTCATCATATTTCTAGGTATTTCTATATATTTCCAAAAAATTGGAATTTAATCATGTCTGTCTCTTGTTTAA
Organism: Mus pahari; assembly: GCF_900095145.1. Lineage (NCBI taxonomy): Eukaryota > Metazoa > Chordata > Mammalia > Rodentia > Muridae > Mus > Mus pahari. The sequence continues at coordinate 94,855,605 of NC_034592.1, read as the reverse complement.
AAATGAGATGTCACTTAAAGTTCTAGAATGTGAAATATTTCACTCCTCTTACTTTATCTTGTATCTTTGTTCCAGGCACTGTTTTATATATAACTCTTGTGATGGAGCCTTTAGTTTTTTATAGTTTAGTAAAATAATATTTTTGTATTTCAAAGTGCACCATTTACTGGCCTTGATGTATGTGTTTCACACATTTAATCTTCACTTAAATTTAGTGAATATACACACCATAGTGAGGGTTTCATAGCTATGAAGGAAAAGGAGCCAAAAGTTTTACATCTTAATTCAAAAGTGGTCAGGAAGGGTTTCCCAAAAGCATTAGTGGAGTTTGAACATAGGACCTCAAAGCCCACCTGCACAGTGACACATTTTCTCCAATAAGACCACTTCTCCCAATAGTGCCACTTCCCATGGGCCAAGCATATTCAAACCACTGCAACACATTACTTGCAATAGTTTCCTTATACTGTTTGTTGTCCTGTATTAGAACCAACTGCAAAGAAAAAGAAGTAAATTTCTCACATCTCATGGAGGATACCCTATGACATTCAATTTACTAAATCAACATAATCCATAACTTCATCCTAAATATTTGTTTTTATATGCATGGATACTAATAGTCCCTATTCCTCAACATAGAAACTTCTCCTTTCAACAGATAGAGAACTACAACCAATCAGAATGCATCGTTTCAGAACTCAGTCCCAAAGGATACATCTGTAAAATAATTCCCACATCTAATGCACAGGGCACATTGAGGAAGAGGGAACAGAACTAGTATAAGAGGCAAAGGATCAGGTGGGGGCTGGGGCTGGGGGCTTACTATGAGATTGTTTCCTAGTCATGTTAGAAGCTACACACATAAAGTCTCACTACTTGAGATATTACTAGAGTGAGATTTTAATGGAGTTCTGTTATGAAATCTGGTGACGACAGATTTCACTGCTGTTTGCAGATAACTTCCCTGTAGAACACTTTTTATTCTTCAGAAAGTACAGCAAAGTACAACTGTACTCTTGATTGTAGTAATGGTATATCATGTGGCCTGTATCTGGTTCAGGCTATAACTATCAATTCAAATTTCTTTTATTGTTTCCCCATTCCCGTGCATACCTATATAAGATCTTCCCAACATCCTGTGAATTATGAGCTCATCCAGCCCAAGCAAAAGGCATGCTTCCTGTCATTATGTGAACATTGCTGTAGCTCCATATAAACTTTTCAGGTGTTTCCCACTCAGACTCAGGTATTATCTGGCATATTTGTGGTCATTACTGTGCTAAATATTTAAGGGATTCCTTCGTAAATTCCTGGGTTTTTCCTCTGTAGTTTTCTGTCCTCTGGACTGTTTAATGCTGTTGGCCAGTCATCACTGTACCCTCTGGAGCCTGAGAGACTGTTTGGTGGGGAACCTAATACAGTAAAAGAATTGGGGATTTCAACCACAACCTCAGAGTTGGTTTTTTGTGGCAGACTCTTGCCATGTAGCTCCAGGTGACTACAAACTCAGAGTATTTCTGTCTTGCCTTCTTGCATGCTGAGACTACATACCGGAAGCACCTTGCCTGCTCTTCATTTCCATTTTCTTTGTTTCATGACCTTGAATGGTTCCTAGTTCTCTAACATAGATAGAAATAGATTGTTCAAACTTCAGCCAATTCTCTGGATAGGCCTAGATTCATCTTACTTTTTATGAGGTACTTCCTGCTCATCTTTTGATTCTGTATTCAGCTATCTTTTTCTCTAGGAACACTTCCAGTATATGGTACAAATTAATTCTATTAGTTGATAATAAAACTCTATTACAATATTTAGTAGAAATTCTAATGGACATGTCTGTCCTATCTACTATACTTTAAGTTGAGTAATATTGGAGAGCTAGTCTGTTCTTTTTTCAGAACTTAGTTTGAAGCATCCTGCTTTACTATAGAATGTGTTTATACATTTATTTCTGTGTTTTCTCCTTGATGCAGATCTTGGTAGCCCCTCAAAAAGTACACCTGCCTTTGATTCATATAAAGAGTTATTAGAGCTTAAAGAAGTCAATGTTCAAATACTCACAGAAAAAACTAAAGTGGAAAATGAATTATCTGAAGTAAAAGAAGAGAACTCACAGTTAGAGAAAAAAATTGTAAGAAAGAATGAAAGAATCTGTACTCTGAGGTATAATATGTCAGTGCCTCATAGAAACTCTTACTCTGTTTATATTGTTTATATCATATAATCATTAATACCTGAATTATATCTTTCTCATACATAGAAAACAATATATGTGGCATTCATAATCCCACTGCAATGTGAATATTTCCTATAACATTGAAATATCTGTATTTAACAAGCAGAATTTTATGACACATTTTGTTATACATTACAAGTAATTCTATAATAAACATCATTGAGATAAGTAACTTTCTCTATTTCTAATTGTCTATAATGAATATATTTTCCATGTAGAAATATGCTGAAAATTTTGCAAACTTAAAAATTCTTTTGATGAATATTTCTAATTGGTTTTCAAGAAAATTCATCATCACTCATAGAACAGATTATAAAGCTGTGTCTTAGTGTTCTATTGCTATGAAAAGACACTATGACAGAACAACCCCTATAAAAGGAAACATTTAATTTGTGGTTTGCTTACAATTTCAGAGGCTTAGTCCACTGTCATCATGGCTTTAAACATGATGGCCAGGAGCATGGTGGCACACAAACAGATGATAAAGCAGTATCTGAGACCTGTACATCTTGATCTGCAGGAAAACACTGAGGCTGGGCTTAGCATGAACTTTTAAAACCTCAAAGTCTACACACTATGACACACTTCCTCCAACAAAGCCACACCTATTCCAACAAGGTCACATCTCCTAAGGCTTATAATCCTCAAATAGCTCCACTTCTTGTTGACTAATGAACTTATGCGGGCTATTCTTATTCAAGCCATCACAAGTGGTTATTTTAATCTGCTGACAAGTTATAAAAATTAATATGCATTTGCGTTAAACTTTGTATCAAACCAATACTTTACATGTTGTAGGCATCACTGAACATTTTAGCCATACTCAAGAAATGGTTCAAATACCAATTAAATTATATCAAATTAAAAGAAAAACAGTTATTGACTGGCAAGTAGTTTGTTCAACATGTATTCAAAACATAGATAATACTAATTTAGGTCCTATTCTTTAAAAAGCATACTGATCTTTATTATTGTGGTTACTATTGCTGTTTTAATTCTCTGAACAGGATTCATAAGTTGTCCATAAAATATATAACTAACAACAAAGTAAAAATATGATAAAATAGATATGCAAAAGGCATACTCATAGATATTGTTTATCTTATTTATAAATGTTAGAACATGGAATGGAAATGAAAACTGAGGGTACAAATTTTTGGAACTGTTATAAGCAATGTATGAGAAGCCAATTCACAAAATGAACATTTTACTTTCTGAGAAAAGTGATTCTAATTTTAGCTTATTTAACTACAGATCAATCATAAAAGAACAAGTGGAGAAAAAAAGAAGTATAATTTGTGCTTATAATGAGGTTGTGGGGGAACTGAGAAATAAAGAAGAGATGATTCAGAGAAGAGGAGAACAAGATAACAGACAAGTTACAGGGACACAAGAGCTTGAAATATGTCTGAAAACAAGAGATGAAGAGTTGAAGCAGGTAATTTAATCTTCAATAAACATAGCATTTTGACTTTAGTATACTAATATTTAAACATCCCTTTGATTTAATTTTCCTTCATTTCATAACAAATAAGAGATCTGAGAAATGTTTACATTTTCAGTAACATCATTGTGAAAATTTCATTAGCATATGCATATATAACGTGGGCAAATGCACCACATTAGAATTAGAATGCTATGTAATCTTATGATTATTGAATGTGCATTCTGATTTTGACCAAATCACTTTTATTTGACAAAGGATTGTTTTATTTGGAATTGGGACCAGATTTTATTTTGTTATAAATTATAATATTTAATCTAAAATTACCTTTTTAAAGTGTGTTGTCTAATAGGTGTTTGGTGTATAATTTCACAATGGAGTTTACATGAATGAGCAGAACACAGGGACATCCTATGTAATAGTAGAATATGTGAACTAAACATATGATGGCAGGATAGTATATTGAACTTATAAGAAACTCAAACATTTAACAACAAAAATTTTTAGATAAGTGGGTGGCCCTCACAAGAAGCATGCAGTTTTTCAGGGAAGTATTGGTTTTGGTAGTTAATACCTAGCTCTCTAAGATATGATACATGTAGTTTAAATTAATGGGATGAAGTTAACTTTATCTAGTGGAACTAGTCTAAGTTGCATGAACACCTGGAGATGTATCCTGAGTCACTATTCCAATGGTATGAAAATGAATCTACTTAGAAGACTTAGTTAAATGGTGTGCTGCCTTCCCAAAAGTTCTATTGTGAAATAAACTATGTTAGTAATATGAATGTTACATCAAGTATATGTATCACTGTGTCACATGAACATAAAAATATGCGTATTACATTGTCATCATAGGACAAGCTAATAACTAGCAGGTGATCTTCCTGAGATGGTTTGCTTTGAATTATAATCTGCAACAGATTTCTTTTATAGGCAAGGCCCAAGAGAATAAATTTTAGGAAATATTCCTGCTATACCTAAGTTTTTTCTGTTATTAAACATATATAATAATCACTAGATATTAGCCCACCCCTTTTCATCTACAAAGATGTACTATCTTGTAGTGATGCTATATAGACAAATAGATGACTAAAACCTTAGTGATGATCCTATAAGAATTCCTGAAATTGTATCAGTGATTATTAAGCTCTTTTATAGTGGATCTGCTATTAAGTTCTTTTCTGATAGTCAAAATTGCAATGAGAACTCTATCACTCCCCCATGTGTCACCAGTTAATTGCTCTTAGTAACCAAACATTCTACTACTCAGAACACATTCCAAGAGGTTGTAAAACCATTAACCAAAGGTCATAAAAAGGGAACTAATGATTTATTATAGGTGCTGGGACAGAAGATAAAATATTGACTGGGTTTACCTATACAAAATGTCACTAATAACTTAATTATGGTTTTCAATTATCAATGAACCTGTGAAGCTGTGACAGGTGATAGATATTTAGCCAAATTATTACTCCTAATAGATATTCATGTAAACATTCTCTGTTGTAAACTTCTATTTCAATTTATTTTGATTTTATGTGTGAACTTGTGATGAAATTTTTAACATCTAATCATGTATTCTTAAATATGTATTGGTACTGAGGACAAAGAGATGAGAAGGAGATACTTTTTCCTTCTTTTTCCCATTCATTCATTCTCTCCCCCTTTTTCTTACATAGCTTTCATAGGAAACTCTTTACAACTTTGACTTCTGACCAGCAGGCTTAAAATTAGAGCCAAGCAGTTCCTGCTGAGATAGAACAAAGACCACATTACTTAATCTCCCACTGTTAGGCTACAGGTGTCAATTTACCCTCAGAAAGAGCAGCAAGTTTTTAGGACTTGTCAGAAGTTATCCTCAGTGTTTCAATATAGTTAGAGAGCTAGAATATCCAGAGACCCTCAGACTTTAAAGCCACACCCAAGTCCTATTCTGTGGACCCATCTCTACCCTCTCCAGGCCAGTAGTCTCCGGCATTACATGGTTCACCTTCCCAGTGTTGTAGAGCATTAAATGTTGTTATCATTAAATTTTACTGATTGGAAAAAAAAAACAAACAAACAAACACAAAGATTTAGGGATGTTAACATGTTTCAGAACAAACGTCATGTAGTTCTAAGTTATGACTAATGCCCAAACGTTCACATTTGGGCACCTGTGTTGAAACTGCCCCAACCTGTTGCTCACAATTCAATAAAGTATATGATTATAATGAAAAATCTCATGTCAGGGGTTAGGAAGACAGCACAGTAGGCAAAGTGTTTGCAAAGCAGAAAGACTTCTGTCCGTTCCCTTGAACCTATCTAAAAATTGGCATGATTGTGTATGCTTCTTGTCACAGCTCTTGGGATACAGAGATGGATGGCTCCTGAGGGTTCACCTCAGACCAGCCTATCCTATTTGTTGAGTTCCATACTTAGCATCAAGAGAAAAAAACAAAACCAAACCAATAAAACCCAAACAAACCAACAGTGCCCAAAGAACACTGTAGGTTGCTCTTACACACACACACACACACACACACACACACACTCACTCACATGCATACATACATTAACACACACACACACAAAGAAGTATGTATATACAATGTTATTTCAATGTTTACTATTTCTAGCATAGCTTTTGAGATAGATAGATAGATAGATAGATAGATAGATAGATAGATAGATAGATAGAAAGTTTTTATATTAAAATCACTCTGTGATCTTTGTAAACCAAAAATCACAAGGACCATAAGCACCTTCCCCTTTTGTTTTTGTAGGCTTCAATATTTGATAAAGCAAAAATGGAAATAGATATGTGATGTATTTCAGCCCTATTTCAGCATCAGTTCATTTTTTATGAAGGATGGGGTAATATTACATCATTCTCTGTGGGCTGTGAGAATCCTGTTGCAACAACTAAATTAAGCCCACAGTAGTAACATCAAAGCAGCCATAAAGTGTGCATATAAAAGGTTCTGCTTGTGGTCTTATGAAAGATTCAGTACATAAATATACAATGGATCAATTGGTATTAAAACATTACTAAAACTATTTTTGTCTTTCATTTAGCTACAGAAAGAAAAAGAACATGCACAGCAAATGGAAGATCACCTGCAAATGTAATCTTTGAATCAGCATGCTTATGTAGCGAATAAGTAACATGAGAATTATTCAAGTGTTGATAAATGTAGAAAACATTGAAAAAATTGTTATATGTTTCTTGAAATATACAACACACAGTTTGGGAAGTAACTCACAAGTGTATCATGGTTTTGCATGCATGAGGAATATTATTTCCTAAACAATATTAACAAAAAGAAAAGAAAAAGTACATGATTATTCATGTGCCTACATCTTGCTCATTCTTTTAAGGCCCCATGAATGATAGAATTTGTGTATTATTTGCATTTAACATTTAATTTAAACAGTTCTGTATACTGTGTTTGGCATGTTTGTGTGTGAGAGAGTTAGAGGTAGGAAAGACTGTGAAAGTAAATAAACAGTTCAAATAGAAAGTAAGAAGAGATTAGCTTGAATAGATGATACAAGGAAGGAGGAGGAAGAATGCAGGGAGAGGGGAAGGGGCAGGAGATGGCTGTTGAATGGTAGAATAAGAACACAGCATAAAATATACCTCTGAAAATGTCACAGTGAAACGTAACACATGATATCTACAACATAAAATGTACCGATAATGTGACATTCAAATTTGGTATGTAAGCAAATATATTTTTAAAATATGCCTTTCAGATTGGAACTAGAAAATACCTCATTAATAGCAACAGTAAAGAAACAGAAGGAGGAAATTGAACATCTGCAGAGATATGCGCAAAACCCCCACAAAAACCTGGCACAGAGTTCCAAATTTGTAAGTCAGTTTCACATTAGTACCCTTTTCTGGCAATAAAATGTCAGAATTTTTTTAAAAAATGTATGAAATGTCTCACTGGAAATAGATTTTGTGTTTAATAATTTTTGTGCATACATACAATGTGTTTTAATTAGGTCTACCTCATAATTCTTACACTTGATTCATTCGTTGTTACTTCCACCACTATGGTCTCTTAGCTACATAATCTATTTAGAATTATTTTACTTTTAATTTTAACTAAAGCCTTATTCTATACAATTTGTAATGCAGATGCATACCCTTTTGCCATTGCAGACCATCCCTGCAATTTTCTGGAAACTTATTACTTATTTTGACTGTAGGGAAACATGTACAACCATGCTGAGAATAAATCTACTATAGGGACACAACTACCTGAGGCTCAGCTTTGGGTCAATGAGCCAACAAACCCACCCTTAATGCAGAGGACCCTCCTACAAACACTAGGAGGACATGACCCCAACCCCAACCTTCAGCTGCCAGAATGTGCATGGGTTTGAGATGGAGAAATCTGACTCACTGAGCAATTACCAATTAATCTTTGTAGTACTACTCAGCTATTAAAAACAATGAATTTATGAAATTCTTGGGCAAATGGATGTATCTGGAGGATATCATCCTTAGTGAGGTAACTCAATCACAAAAGAAGTCACTAGATATGCACTCACTGATAAGCGGATATTAGCCCAGAAACTTAGAATACCCAAGATACATTATGCAAAACAGAA
>NC_034592.1:94836374-94842790 GCF_900095145.1 Mus pahari | reverse complement strand
AGGGGAGAGAGAGAGGGGAAAGAGAGGGAAGAGAGGGGTAGAGAGAGGGGAGAGAGAGAGAGAGAAGAGAGAAGAGAGATTAAAAAGACTAGTTTTTGAACTATGTCACTCATGGTAGGTCTCTGTGTGTGGAGCATCTTCTTTAGTTGGTTTTTGTCTTGTGTGGATGGCACACCCACATTCTGCTACCATTTGTGGGGCAGCTAGGCAAATAAAGGGGAGTGGGAGAAAACCCGAGTCCGCCAGAGTTCCAGTGCTCTGGGCAGCAGGCAGACACAGAAGCCAAAGACTCTTGCATGCTTTTCATGCGGGCCCCCTGTGGGTGTCTGGCTGTGTGAAGCCACTGATCCCAGCTCAGTGGGTGGTGGACAAGGGGCAGCCCCAGGTACCAGGTTTCCAGCCTCTGGCATCCTGCTGGGTACTAAGGAGGAGCTGAGAATAAATGGGGGCCTCAGGCAGCTTGGTCAGCTGAGGGCAGGGGGAGAGGGGAGTGCTGTGCAAAAATCCTTGGTCTGGTCTGTGGCTGGAGTGCAGGAAGGCCTTCCAGCGGGAGGTTAGACAAGGCTTCTTAGTGGAAAGCCTATACCATTGTTCAAGCACTGCAGGCCTTGATGAGCAGAGACAGTCTATGGTTTTAGAACTTTATTGTAGAATGGCAGAAGGGAGGAGAGAAGGTAGAGAGAGAGAGGCGGGCCAAGGCCAGGGAGAGAGAGGGGGGAAGGAGAGAGAGAAAGAAAGAAGGCCAGAATAAGAAAGGTGAAAGCTTAAAGAGAGTAAGGAGGGGCCAAGCAGCTCCTTTTATAGTGGGCTGGACTATCAGGTAACTCCAGGGAGGAGCATACCTGGCTATTGTTAGGTAACTGTGGGGGTGGAGTCTAGCCAGAATGCCAGAAGCTTGGGACATTGTCTGTGTGACTGATAGTCACAGAATTATGGAGTTGGGGGCTCTGTGGTGGCAGGCACCTGTCTCTGGGAACATGGCTTACTTTTCCATCCTTGTAGAGTTCTCTACTGGGTCGCCAGAGCAAGCCCCATTCAACCAAAATAGGCTGCCTATCACAGTCCCACAATGACTAATGATGTAAGCACTTTACCTGAGGAGCCATCTTCCTATACCTACACTGTATGTCTTCTTTCAGAATAATTTTAAACACATATTGTGAGCAGTAGGTACAATTCGACGTAGTTTTCAAGCCTGACCAATACAGATGTGGATGCTCACAGCCCACCAGCAGACTGAGCATGGGGACCTCAATGGAGGAGTTAGGGGAAGACCAGAAGGAGCTGAAGAGGTTTGCAATCCCATAGGAAGAACCAACCAGATACCCCAGAGCTCCCAGGGACTAAACCACCAATGAAAGAGTACACATGGAGAGAGGGACCCATGGCTCCAGCTGCTTATGTAGCAGAGGATGGCCTTGTCAGGCATCAATCAGATAGGAGGCTCTTGGTCCTATGGAGGCTCAATGCCCCAGTGTAGGGGAATGCTAGAGCAGTGAGGCAGAAGTGGGTGGGGGATCTCTCTCATAGAAGCAGGGGGAAGGGGTAATGGAATAGGGGTTTGCACAGGGAAAGCTGGGAAGGGGGATAAAATTTGAAATGTAAATAAATAAAATAACCAGTAGTAAAAGAAGATTATTTTCAAAGTCAAATTTACTATTATGGCAGAATTTTTTTTCATAATTACTACTCAATATTTGTCTCTTTGTTCTCACCAGGACTAATGAGAGTCGAGAACAATCCCATAGAGAACTTCACATGAAATTTCAGCAAAACATTTCTGCATCGAAAACCCTGAATACACAGCTTGTTCATGAGTGTTCTTGTGCGGAAAAAACCCAGAAACTGGAAAGCGAAGACTTCCTCCATGGGGACAACTTGGTGTTGCCTTCCTCAAGCACACAATCAGCTCATGCCTGTGTGGAGAACTACCCCCGGGCGGTGTGTCTGAGTAATATAGTTCCCTTTGAGGTTCATTCTGGTGAAGTAATTCTTATTTTAAAGTTGATATACAATTTACTTATTTGACTTACGCATGGAAAGTTAAGGTTCTAATAATATGTATTATTAATTAGGGAAAACAAATTCTGCATTTTTTTGAATTTTATTTTTCCTGTTTTTTTTTTTTATTAATTTTTTGTTTGTTTGTTTTTTGTTGTTTTGAGACAGGGTTTCTCTGTATAGCCCTGGCTGTCCTGGAACTCACTTTGTAAACCAGGCTCACCTCGAACTCAGAAATCTGCCTGCCTCTGCCATTTTTAAAAACATAGATGCTGTTCTCTTACAATGTAATTTGAATACAATTTCCCCTCTCTGTATTCTTCCCTGCTCCTCCACAATACACAGGGGGCCTACAGTGGTCTGTGCCAGGCCCTTTGCACATATGTACTACCATTTTCAGTTTAGCAGTTTTATGGGACTCGTGATTCTGTAGATGAATGGGTCCTCATTCGTGTGCCTTATCTTGAGGCTCTTCTATTTCCGCCCCTCCCCCCCCCCGGCTTAGCTTGTCCAACTTTGACATGCTGGTTTTTGCTTATTTCCTATTTTATATTGTTTTGTTTGTTGTTAATCTCCTAGAAGCCTGTGTTTTTCTAATGAGAGACAGAAAAACATTGAATCAGGATGGGAAAATTTGTAATTTTTATGGTAGTTCTTAAACTGTTATTTTCACAAGAGAGAAATTTAACTTGATTGACTAAATATGATCAAACAGTTGCATTTTAACTTTTGTCACAGGATATTTTACCATCTGAATACAGGTACAGATGTATGTAGTCAGGCAAAGCTTCTGTGACATTGTATCTTGGCTCTACATGACAGGACTTTTAAGGGTTTCTACCTATCCCCAGGTGTATTACATGGAATCCTAAGTGAGTGATTGACTTAAATACCAATGGATGTTTAAGTTGTAAGGGCATCTAAAAGAAACTCTTACCATGCATTAAACAAGCCAATAAGACAAAAAAAGAAAAAAAAGAAAGAAAGAAAGAAAGAAAGAAAGAAAAAAGGAAAAAAAAAAGAAAAAAGTAACTTCTGGCCATATTTAAAATATTCATTATATTAAAAAAAAGAAAATTCCTTTGCCATTTAATGTACATCAATTTAAGTATGTTTATTGTTGTAGTGATTATTGCAATTATAATAATTGTAGATAGTAGTCCTAGAAAATATTTTAGTTTTCCTAAGGAAATTCACTTGTATCATGTCTTCCTTGAATGACTGAGGGCTGTGGAGCAGTACAAAAAGCATCAAACAGCACCTACCACAGGTGTCCTTTGGGAATTTCTATCTGGAGATTTGTGTGAAAGCATATGTTTCCCTATCTCTGGGTACACATAAAAACAGCTTCCCCATTAAACTGTGAAACTGAATTCATAGTAAGAAGTCTTTTCTGTATGATTTACAGTGTGAACAAAGTAAAAATTAAGGATTACTGACACTGAATGAACTTTATTTATAGATTTATTGTATTTTGACACAAGGGAAAATTTCATTAAAAAGTATTCATTTGAGTGAAATGAAATGCATGCTCATATCATTATTATTAAAAGGTACATCTCTCTATATGTTGGCTCATAGCTTTCATGTTGTTTTCATCTTTAGTTACCAAGAAATAGGGAAGACCTGTGTCAAATTATACCTGAACCTTATTTTATTGCTCAGTTTCAAAGAGCAAACTCTAGGTTACTTAGGCAGTATTGCAGTCAAGCAACTTAAAAAGGGAAAACAATGTGCGTGATTAAATATATAAATTATCAGGTACTAATGAATGACTTGCAAATCATTTTGTTAGCTTGCTTTCCCATTTCTCTAAAAGAAATAAAGTGTCAGAGTCTAAACACTATAGAATCTTAAAAGTAGGACCACCATATTTAAAAAAAAATGGATTGGACATGATTCTTCTATGAATTGTTGAGCATGGGTTAAATGTAAAATATCCCCCTTAATTCTAATAAAAAATATTTATAACCACCCATATGGAATATCGTGTTTTTAATAAATGGTGATAGTTTACCTAGAGAGCTTTGAGGAAATATTAGTGCTTTCATCTGAAATATTTATGGAAGTTGGAGAAAAGCCTACTTAAAACTTCTAAATGTTAAGTATTCCCAGTATTTCCAGATAAATGTAGAAATAAGTTTTCTTGGACTCCGTCTAGGACTTAATAGGTACCTTTGGCGGCTTTGTGAGACATTTGTTGACTGATCATGGTAAACATCAAGGGAAATATTAACTTTCCTTTAATTTTTTTATTAATGATTACTACCATCATCTTGCATTTTTATCAAATAAGAATTAGAGCAACTTAAGAAAATAGACAATGTATATATGTGTCAATTTAAGATATTTGAAGAAAAGTAGTTGTTTTTTTCTTCTTTCCTTGTTTTATCAAGTTTATATTTATTATACCCCCTCTAACCACATTCCTCACAAGTGTTTGAGTAATAATATTTGAAAGAAGATACATGAGCCTCTAGAATTTTTAAATTATATTCCATGTTTTTAATAGTCTGAAGATGACATGAGAGACCTAAGAAAAGGACTCAGTGACTTAAAACAATCTGTTCAACTTAGTTTGAAGACTCAGAAGAAACAAGATGATGAAGCAGGAAAAGAACGAGCTGGGTAAGTTCCTACTCTGTCAGACAAGTTCAGTGATTCAACTGTAATCAGTAATGTCTGGATAGAAATTTACTTTACACTTAGTTGTTTACATTTAAATAACATATTTTTAATGTGTACTCCAGAAACTCATAACAAACTTATTTTGGAGACAATGTTTTGAATGTTAGGATAACATGGCTTCAAAATGTGACCCTTCAGGTTCAGCCTCCCAAGTGCTGGATATACAGATATGTAAATGTTGAGTATTAGAATTCTTCAAAGACTCCATTTTCTAGGTCACCTAAATAGTTTACAGAAAGTGCAAATGATTGAAAATAGGTTCTATAATTAAACTTTTATTGTTGATAAATAACTTTTGTCAACAGAACAGTCTTGGTTCAGTTCACTTCAGAGATGTACCTGCTCAGACTCTACTGCTACTTCCCATTGTTTTCATCACTCCTCAGTTACTTTTAATTAACTATGGTGACATTAGTATCATAGTCAGTAATTACATGTATATTTGTATCTTTTAGTGTATCATTTGTGTATAATTTTATTTTTTCTTTTCATACTTTGAACTGACCTCTGGTGACAGATGAGGAGGACTTAGTGTTATATATGTACATACTGCTCCAAACCATAATACCTGTTATTTAACTCTTACACAAAAATATACTAATTCATATTATATTATTTGCATGTGATATGATTATTTGCATAAGATAATTCTAATTATTCTTAATTAGAATTCATCGAGGGGAAATTAGCTACAATTAAATGAGAGGTAAACAATTTCCAGACATAGCTTTCATGATAAAATATATTATTATAAATATGTTCTGTTAGCAGTTATTAAGCAGTTATTGTTAACATATATTTATTCGTTACATATTAACAGAATTGAGGAATCCTTTAAGATGACAGATCATAGGCATGATATTGGAGACTGTGGTTCTCATGGAGATTTTGAAACCTGCCCACTTGGAGTGAGTACTCCAGCTATAATGCCAGGATGCATGGTACAGTTAAATTTGGGGCCCAAAATTAATCTAATTGAGAAAAATACAAATCTCTCTATACTTTTAACACATAAATAAATATGTTTAAGCAGTGTGAGAAACTTGATATAATAGGAAAAGTAAAACTTTTAAAAAACTCTATTCTTTGATTCTCCTGTGACTTGATATCTCACCAGATTTTAAAGGCAAGCAGTACATGAACCTAATGTATGACTATGAATACATTTCAGATCAGTTTATTGATATATAATTACTATTCATTATAATCAATATTTCAATAGTAAAATTTAATGGTTTTTAATATATTTATAGCTCTCTATCATAATCATAAATTTTATAACTATTTTTATTTTCAATACAAATTTCATGCTTTTCCTCCATTGCATAACTCTCTCCTACTCAGTCTTAGGGAGATATCAAGCTATGTTTTCTCTACAGACTTACCTATTTCTTGACAATTCAAGCAAATAGTCACATTGGCTTCTTTTAAATACGATGTTTTCCCAGTCCCCTTTTGTAGTAGATGTTACTGCTTGATTTCTTATTATTGCTAGTGTTCTCTAAATTATACAGTTTATTTAATGACCCATTAGATGTTGTCTCACTTACAGCATATTAGTGATCCAGGTATGTACAAGACTATACACATTCTCATTTGTTTTCTTTTTCTTATTTTTTTGGCATTTTTTTATTATTTTCTTTATTTACATTTCAAATGCTATACCGAAAGTTTCCTATACCCCTCCCCCCACCTCTGCTCCCCTACCCACCCACTCCCACTACTTG
>NC_034592.1:94831749-94836363 GCF_900095145.1 Mus pahari | reverse complement strand
GGGGGGGGGGGGGGGGGGGGAAGGTGCCGAGTCAGACCTGGGGACTGGTCCCTGTATATCCCTCCTTGGGCGGGGAAAGGCGCCGGATGACCGGAACCAGACATGGGTTCCTTCCCAGAAGCTGTGACTCTTCTCCAGTCCGCCCTCTCCTCAGCAGTGCACTGGAACCAAGATCTTGTTTTCTTTTTCTTGGTACTTATTGGTGAGATTGTTATTTGATAACACTACATAACCTTTTGAGGAACTGCGAGTGCTAGGCTGTTTTCCAAGCAGCATACACTTTTGGTTTTCTGCTATAATACTGCAAAAAATATCTCCCATTCTTTCCCACGTTCCAACTAGAAATAATATTCTAGAGAGAAAGTTGCTCACATTTAGGAAATTTCAGTTGAAGGGAACTGGGCATAAAAATCTTCTACAGTAGTTCCAACATCTTTATGCATTTTTTTGTTGTTTTTGACCTAGTTTCTCTAGATATTGCTGACAACTATTAGATGGAACTCAATTAGAGAAAGAAGCTCTACTTCAAAGCCTAGGCTTTCTTTATTGCCTAGCATGCCCACAATATGGCTATCAAACTCAAGAGGTCAGTGCTATGAAATAGAGATATTGTTTAACTTAGTGTTGGCAGCCATCTGACCTCATTCCCACCTTTCCATTTTTCCCCTAAAGCAGTTCACAAAATGGGGGGGGGGAGCAGTCTTTGTCAATTCCACACAATTTATATTTATTCAATTTTGAAGATCGCCTCAGAATTCCAGTTTTTCTGTCGTGTTTTAATTTTACATGGCCCCACTTATCAATTCTTGGGATTATTTCCTGTGGTATAAAGAAGCTCCTTTTGGGTCTTATTTAGTTAAAAATTCAAGAATTAAAGGCTTTAAAACTTGTATAACCAAAACTCTAGTCATAAAATAATATAGTCCTCCCACTTGAAAATTAAAGATATTTCAAGTCAATAAGTAGCATAATGCTCATTAACTCTGAAAAAACTCTCCAGCCCTGATGCTAAGACCTTTTACACAGCTAAGATTCTGCAGTATCTCAGAGTGCTCACTAGTCTTCTGAGTTTAGTTCCCAGAACCTATGTTGAGTAGCTCAAAACTACCTATAATTCTGACTCCACAAGGTCCCACACCTTCTTCTGGCCTACAAAGGTACCATCATCTGCCTCCCCCACATTTACATAAGACAGAGATAAAAATCTTTAAACCACTTTACCATTCATTGCAAGGTTCTCCTACCTAGGTCATAGCTGCTAGAGTCTATACCTCAGATAAAATTCCTCTCCATATAGAGACTCCATTTTAAGTGATGATGTTTACAGTTTACCTGCTCAACTATTTGCTCACACACTTTCTCCACTACTCCAAACACAACAGTACAAGGTGATACGAAGGGACAAGTAAGAAGGACCAGTTCAGGCTGTGAGGTCATGATGAAGATTTAGCCTTCAATATTAAAATCATTCTTGGGGTTTTCTGTTATGCCATAGAGACTCTAATTCTTCCTTTTCCTAAGGAATTACCTGGGTCTGAGTGATTGAATAGTTTCTCATCCTGTTTCCAAGCTACTTATTTTAGAAAGTTCTCTTGACTACTTCAGTTATATTACCTTTGTCTGTGTCTTTGTTTTAACCTAAACTTAAATGAAACAATCTCATCGCTTTTTCCCTCCTTTATTTTCCTCCATGCCCTCATAGCTATACCTACTTCAAGTCTCTCCCATCCTCCCTTAAGTCGGTAGACTTCTTAAACTAGTATTGCTAGATGCACACGTGGGTCTGATTGTCTATCTGTTTGTGTATATAAATAGTGTTTTCTGAATTCTAACTTCCAAGGTCCTTTTTACAACACAGATTAACAGTGGTATCTGTATTTGAACTCAGTGTAAGTAACTTGCACTGAATTTTTGACAATTTATGTGTGGATAGTGTATAAACTAGATACCCATATTTTCACATAGTGAGGGTTGGTTCTTATGTGTTTCATAGATTTTTAGATTATATGATAAGTAAATATAAATTTCAACTGCTACACAGCTATGGCTCCTTCCTTCAGCTTTCATTCTTCTTTAATTCCCAGTCAGTCCATAGCTCCCACTAAAGGAAGTGTCCACTCAGCGTTTGAATTTATCTATAGCGTTTTCTTTTATAAATACAGGTCCTACAGTGCTTCCCTAGCATATGGGAAGGTCTGGTTTCAAGCCCAGTGCCTCGCACAAAGAATTGAGAAAGTCAAATTTTGTGCTGATGCAATACCAATTAACATAGATGAGTACTTGATATTCTAGCATCTCTTACGTTATATTTGAAATTTGACCAACTTAAAAACTATAGTCGTCAAACACCTGCAGTAGCTGTGTGTGATTGCTTTTGACATGTAGGCTTTTAATGTTCTAGGCACAAGCAACAAGTAAACCATATTCAGAATTCTTAAAGGAGAGCTATACAACGTCAACAATAAATGCAATGGAAACCAAAATTAGAAGCCTTAAATCTACACACTCTAAATTGAAAGTTAGCAGAGCATTACGTGTATTAGAACTGGAACGCTATAATTACCTCTATTATGAAGAATTAAGCATTAGAAAAGCAGTTCAATATTACTTAAACAAGTAAGTAAAAAAACATATATGTGGAAAGCACAGTAGGTTCAATAATTGTTCTCTAAATACTAATTGTTAGCAAAATACATTTTATGAAGGTTAATTGTTAATATTAATTAATTAATATTAATTTTTAGGAAATAATATATTGACTTAATTTTATATGATTACTCTATTACAGATTACAATATTTTCTGCTCACCATATGCAATATTTTTGTTTTCATCTTTTTGTCTTTATTTTTAACTAACTAATTTATTTATTTATTTATTTATATCTCAAACTGTTTCCCCTCCCTGTACCCCCTCACAGAGTCCCTCCCCCATCCCCCTCCTCTTCTCCTTTATTTTCATATAGTAAATCGAATATATTTTCATCTGAGTATTTTTGAAACTTTGTAATTTAGACAGTGATATTAGCATAAATCTTATTGTAAAAATTTTCACAAATACAAATACTGAATGTTAAATTGTCTTTTATATAACATACCTTAAAACCAAGGGTACAATACCTCCCTAGGCATAATCTGGTAGTTGATAAATAACTTTTTCTGTGCTGTGACCTCTTGACCACTAGAGGGAGCCTGGACACTAAATAACCTTAGTCTCTATACTCTCCATAAAGGCATATTGTGGTACAGGGAAAGATTAACATGGGAATAAAAGAAAGCCTAGACCACAAAATAGTTAAAAATTATTAATTGTGAAGATGTATAAATAATAGATTTGTAACTTCCACTCTTCCTGCCTTGGTAATGATGTAATGATGTAAATGTGTCATATATTTCTTTCGTTCTTTTGATTACCAACTCAAGTATTACATCCACCCCCTAAGTTGTTATGAGTTATTCTCCAGTGCCAAATGTTTAATGATACTAACCTAAATCATGAGGATCCCATAGAATAAAGTAAATATTTTCAAAAGCGATATTTGTAAAAATCTATTAACTTGTCTGTGAATGCTGAGTGAACTCTTGCATGGAAGACATGAATATTGTTTTTCTGCGCTGACATTACATAGAAGACTATTTTACACAGCTTAGCTTTCTGAGCCAGTGAGTTGCACCAGGGTAAATTACAAGAGCTTGGGTAAGGCTTATTCATAGAAAGATGAAGAACTTACATGGAACTAAAGCAACCACAAAAGAAGATTCATTCTCTTTTGCAACAATTGACTGTCTATGTGTTCTCATGGAAAAGTAAAGGCTCATGAGGCCTCAATTCCATATAAGGACATGGGAACCAGTGTTTCAAAAATTCTGATATAGAAAATTCCTACAAAGAGTTGAAGAGGACAAAGGCCTTATCTTGTCCAGAGGACAGAGTTCTACTATAATGAAATCCACATGTTGCTAGATGTTTCATTATTGTTTAGAAAGTATGTATCTTTAATAAGGTGGAATAACATATTTTCTTTTTTCTTTTTTTAAATTAGATATTTTCTTTATTTATATTTCAAATGTTATCCCCTTTCCTAGATTCCCCTCCAAAAAGCCTCTCTCCCTTCTCCTCTCCCCTTGCTCCCCAACCCACCCACTTCCATTCCTGGCCCTGGCATTCCCTATACTGGGGCATAAAGCCTTCACAGGACCAAGGGTCTCTCCTCCCATTGATGAGCGACTAGGACATCCTCTGCTACATATATAGCTAAAGCCACAAGTTCCACCATGTTTTCAAATAAGAAATCCTTTTAAACAGTAAAGTGAACACCTAGTATTTTATGTTACTCTTCATAGTTTTTTATTAAACATTCCAATAACATCATGAAGAAAATAAGTATACCCAGTCTAGATAAGCAGAATCTTATCTGTCAAGGTACATATCATTGTACCTATCCCCCTTTCCTTTAAAAATCTAGTTTCATATTTGCAATATCTCTTGAGTTTCATGAACTGTTTTAGGAAAGTTTTGTACCCACAAGTACAACTCGACCCTCCCCGTGTATATGTATCTCTCTCTCTCTCTCTCTCTCTCACACACACACACACACACACACACACACACACAC
>NC_034592.1:94812884-94831634 GCF_900095145.1 Mus pahari | reverse complement strand
CACACACACACACACACACACACATACACACACACAAAAATAAACCTTTACTGTTAACATTTCATTTCCATGGACATTTCATTAATCTTGTGGCAGTACTGTTAAAATGCAAGCAAATTAATAGACCTTCAGAGAAAGTAGCAGCTTTAGAATTTACTGTTTACAATCTTCTTAGGAGTAATGAAAATTCAGAGAACAGATTAAAGTTTCACATGAAAACACAACACAGCAGCTCTGCAGTAAATGCACAAAGCACGAGGCCCTTGACTGAGTGTTCTTCAACTGGCTACCTTGACAACATCCCAGGACCCGGAAAAAATCTTCTTCTGAGAGAAAACCAGACAGCATCTTCCACAAACTCTCAGCAATCGACAAGTGGCCTGGAAGATTGCCTGAAAATGGTTGGTTATCCTTTCAGTTTTAAAGTTCTGGTATAGTTCATATATATATATGAACTACATATATATATATGAACTACACCTATATATTCTACTTTTTTTTCATTTTTCTTTTTTATTAGATATTTTCTTTATTTACATTTCAAATGTTATCACCTTTCCTAGCCCCCCCCCCAAAAAAAATCCCTATCCTCTTCCCCCACCTCCTGCTCCCCAACCCACCCTCTCCTGCTTCCTGGCCCTGGCATTCCCCTATACTGGGGCATAGAACCTTCACAGGACCAAGAGCCTCTCCTCCCATTGAGGACCGACTAGGCCATCCTCTGATACATATGCAGCTAGAACCATGAATCCCACCATGTGTTTTCTTTGATTGGTGGGTTACTCCCAGGGAACTCTGGGGGTACTGGTTAGTTCATATTGTTGTTGCTCCGATGGGGCTGCAAACCCCTTCAGTTCCTTGTGTACTTTTTCTAGCACCTTCATTGGCGAACCTGTGCTCTATCCAATGTATGACTGTGAGCATTCACTTTTGTATTTGTCAGGCACTGGCGGAGCCTCTCAGGAGATAGCTTTATCAGGCTCCTGTCAGCAAGTTCTTGTTGACATCTTCAATAGTGTCTGGGCTTGGTGGTAGTTTATGGGATGGATCCCCAGGAGGGGCAACCTCTGGATGGTCATTCCTTCAGTCTCTGCTTAGAACTTTGTCTTGGTAACTCCTTACATGGGTATTTTGTTCCCCCTTCTAAGAAGAATCAAAGTATCCACAGTTTAGTCTTCCTTCTTAAGTTTCATGTGGCTTGCACATTGTATCTTGGGTCTTCTGATTTTCTGGGGTAATATCCACTAATCAGTGAGTGCATATCACATGTATTCTTTTGTGATTGAGTTACCTCACTTAGCATCCTCCAAATCCATCCATTTGTCTAAGAATTTCATAAATTCATTGTTTTTAATTGCTGAGCTGTACTCCATTGTGTAAATGTACCACATTTTCTGTATCCATTCCTCTGTTGAGGGACATCTGGGTTCTTTCCAACTTCTGGCTAGTATAAATATGGCTGCTATGAACATAGTGGAGCATTTATCCTTATTACAAGTTGAAGCATCTCCTGGGTATATGCCCAGGAATGGTATTGCTGAGTCTTCCAGTAGTACTATGTCTAATTTTCTGAGGAATGGTCAAACCGATTTCCAGAGTGGTTATACCAGCTTGCAATTCTACCAGCAATGGAGGAGTGTTCCTCTTTCTCCAGATCCTTGCCAGCATCTGCTGTCACCTGAATTTTTGATCTTAGCCAGTCTGACTGGTGTGAAGTAGAATCTCAGAGTTGCTTTGATTTGCATTTTTTTTGATGATTAAGGATGTTGGACATTTTTTTAGGTGCTTCTCAGCCATTCGGGATTCCTCAGTTAAAAAAAATCATTGTTTAGCTCTGTACCCAAGTAGTTCTTATTTTTAACATGGTGGACTCTCAGGCTTTGCAGTTTATACCTGCCGAGTTAAGGTTGCAATGAGTGCTGCTAAAGAACAAAAGTAAATGGATTGGAGAGAGCTCTGTTGGCAAGTTGTGCTTCCATGCCAACGCAAGCACATGAGTTTGGATTCCAGCATCTACTTAAAAGTTTTCCATGGTGACTGTAATTACAGGAATGGGGAATGGGAAGGAGCAGGGGATCCTGCAGCTTCCAGTCAAGTTAGACTTGAATGAACTATGAGCTCTAGATTCAAAATGAAACCTTGTTCCAAAAATATGAAGTAGATAAGAGAGAGAAAGATAGCAGAAGTAAGCTTTCCTCTACAGAAGTAAATGCACTGGTGAGTGCAGCCAATACATCCCCATACATTTGTGTCACACACACACACACACACACACACACACACACACACACACACACGCATGCACACAAACACCAGGAGAGGTGGGGGAACAAAATTAGAAATTTTATAAATTTGGAAAGGTCCTTGTATCCTTATTTTTGAAACATCATCATGAACATTATAGAATATATGAACATGAATTTATACATTTTAAATGTACTTAAAACCTTCATGTAAGTAGATTAAGAAATGATTATTTTTGAACATACAGGGCTACTCAGTGAGTAGAGGCCTTTGTTGCAAAGCCTGGTGACCTTGGTTCAATTTCCAAAGCCTATATGTGAAAGAAGAGAACAAATTGTCCCACAAGTTGTCAAATGACAAAGACCTACATGAATACTTCATGGCATGTGTACATACGTGTTCACCCGGACACAGACAAACAGTAATACACATAGACACATAGATGGATAAATGGGCAAAATGATTATTCCTGCACAAAGTCTAGTTATCTTTGACATTTTTTGACTAGTTTCTTAGTGACATTTAGCCTGGATAGGCCCATGTTTTGCTCAATCTTAGTTTTAGGCTTCACATTCCAGGTTAACTGAGATGCTGTGTCCTGTGGACTAGGTGCCATTGTATACTTTTAATTAGTTCCTATTTGACTGTATTATTTTGTAATTACAACTAACGTGAGGAGATATGTCTTTTGCTTCTGTATATTGAGAATCCTTTTCTGAACATTGAAAACAACATGTTTGGTGAGAACTGAAGACACAGTCTCTGTTTGTGAAGCACACTTTCTACCACTGAGCAAGAACTCTTCAACTGACTTAAAGGTTATAAGTAACATCAGACTTTTGTTTTTTTTTTTAAGATGCAACAAGTATCTCAATATAATTATGCAGAAGCAAATAAAGCAAGGTACGTTGCCAAAAAGTATTAATTTATTTTAAATAACAGAATTAGGAAATAAATTTTAAGTAGTAATTGGCTTTCATTTCATTTATCTTGTTAGATTAATTAGTCTTGTTATGATACTGAATGAAATATATAAAGGGCAAAATATGTAACTCATTAATCATCTACAACTTTTAAAAATATCAAGAAGTCTACATTTTTAGAACAAGCATGAAGACATAATTATGAAAACACAAGGTACCACCAAGAATACAACAACACTGAAAATTAACAACTCTGTGCCTGCAAATAACACACATTTCAATAATTATTTAACTATTGATAGTCTCAATTCTCCAATCAAACAATACAGGCTGACTAAACAAATCAAGAAACAAAATTGGACTATTTGTTACCTACAACCAACAAACAAACACACTGTAACACATTTTAGCTTTAAAGATAGATTCTCCCTTAGCATTTTAAAAAATGCGAAAAATTACTCTGCAGAAAATAATCATCTATCACTCTCTCAATATCTGTCAGAAGAGATTTCTAAGTAAAACTAATGAGAAGAAATAATAAGACACACTTCAGTCAAATTAAGAAAATTTATAACCAAGAAGACATTCCTATGCCAGAACTTTGTTGTATCAATTTCATTTAAAAAGAAAAAGGACCACTAGTTTTAAAGACATAGATTAACACTGACTCACTAATAGTAGGTGATTTTAATAGCTCACAATCTCTAAAGGACAGGTCATCTGTAGCAAAAGCAGAACCACAGATACATCAGAATTAATGCACCACACACCAAAAAGTCCTAACACCTTCAGAATTTATTCCCAAGAACCAAGGAATATATATTTTTATTTGTACCATCCCAATGAAACTGTCACTAAATTTTTGAAATTATTATTAGCAAGTAAAAGACTATAAAGATCAATTTTCTGAAACCCCAGACTCATTTAGTAATGTTTGTTTTAATTTTTTAAGCCTAGTGAAATTTTTACAATGAATACTGTAGTCGTCTCACACACACACACACACACACACACACACACACACACACACACATGCACACATGCCCGCATGTGTACACACACACATTGTATAGGTTGTTTCTTAATGGAACTTAATTAATTTGAGTACTACTATGTGATTATTGTAGTACTGTGAATATGCAACTAATGAATGACATATTCCTATTTATTTGAACATAAATATAAGGTATATTTTTCAAAATCTACTTGATAAGGGTTCTTTTTTCTTTTTAAATTAATCTTTTAGCATCTGGTATTCTTTTGCTAATTGTGTTACCTCAAAACAAACAAACAAACAAAATCTGTTTGCAGTATCCCACACACAAGCTAAAGAAGTCTGTCCCCAGCTGGATTTGATTGGCAATAAAGCATTGCCAGACAGCCAATGGCTGGGCAAAAAGAGATGGGTGGGAGGGACCCTTAGAGTTGTGTAGTATAAGTTGCAAGAGGAGGAAGAAAGGGATAACCATTACCCCAGAGAGACAGAAAGAAAAGATTTAGAGCTACAGAGGGAAAAATCATCCGAATTGTACGAGTAAAGGGAAAGAGGCCCCTGGAAGGGCTGCTCAGAGGCTTCCTGCATAGCAAACACCGATGGGCTTCACAGAAGGTTCACTGAGCTAGAAAGGCATGTTAAAAGTAGACAGACAGACAGACTGACAGACTGATAGATAGATAGATAGATAGATAGATAGATAGATAGATAGATAGATAGATAGATAGATAGATAGATTAGGTTAGATTAGATAGATAGATAGATAAAGATATAATGATAAACACAGTGAGTGTGATTATACAATAATGGTTTTATTTCTATTTAGAGTGATTGTCATTATAACTGTTATTTTGTTATTAAAAGAGTTTGATGAGTCTGTCTTCTGAAAGGCCTGTCATCACAAGTTATAGCAGAACACAAAACAGATACATGAGTTGACTATAAGCGTATCTGGCAGCTTAATGCATTCTCTTTCTTCTTTCATATACTAGCTTAGCACTGGGATCAAGATTCAGGCCTTGTTGGCAATGCAGAAAGTCATACTTAGTAATACAGAAATTCATGAATCAAATTTGCCTTAGAGGCTATACCCCAAGACTTAGACATTACCTCAACTTTACCATTAGATGTGTTAGAGAAAATTTTACTTACATGTGTTAGAACAAGAATCTTTCCATACTCATGACAATCTCATGAAAATAATTAGTATACTGTGAACGAAGAGTGTCTGTTTGGAGCCCTTCCTTACATTTACTGTACTTAACATCTATTTAGCAAACTTTTCTGAGGATGGTAGCCCTGGATAGCCTGAAACTTACTATGTAGTCCAGAATGGCCATGAACTCACAGAGACTTACTTGTCTGTGGTTTTTAATTGCTGAATTAAAATCGTCCAACATCACACCATGTTCGAGGGTATTTTGATAGAGTTTGTTATGTATATAATATCCCTTCCACACTGTCCCCTCTGTTGGCTTCTTGTCCCTTGTTCTGGTGCTTGCTTTCTCTGTAATATTTTTGCTAATATTCTTATTATTAGGCTTCCTATTTGTTTCTTTCTGAATATGCTGACTATTTCCTTTTTGTTGTGAAAATACCGAAAGCACAAAGGGCTCCAGGATTTTATAGATTCTTAAATGCTGGTTAAAATGCTATCTTAATATCCTGGGGAAGACAATCATTTTGATGTAAAAATGTTAAAGTCAAGACTTTGAGTGGACCTCTGTGAACAGTAAACACACATGAGGTTTAAGCTCACATTCCTTAAAATAAAAGCAATTTTCCCTAGGTGTTTTAGTACGGAATTGCAAGATTGCTACTATGTTTTACAACTAGAAAATGATCAGAATATGTTTAGTGAGTGAACTTAGTGGAACAAGGTAGAAATTTAATTTTAAAAAGAAGAAATTTAATAGAACAATGATAGGTATCATAAAGACTTTATCATTGAAATAAACTTGTAATTGGAATTTGTGAAAAGCTATGAACACGCAGTATATAAAATGAGGACTCAAGATTTCGGACCTTAACTGTAAAGGAATATTTGTGAGACTTAATGATCATAACCAATATTTTACTTTGTTTTTCTTTGATTGTAGGAAGACAACCAACAAGATTTCTGTTGACAGATATTAAACAATTTGAAACAATTGGAACTGTTTCTATATCAGATAAGAATATGGATCATCTACTTTAACTATCCCTCCAACCGCCACGTGTGTTTGTGTGTATGCAAGTGTCTGTATACATGTCTTTCTCTATCATCTGTATCTATGCCATAAGTACCACAAGTGTGCTGAATTATACGTATCTTTGACTCAGCTCAGGTAAGCATTCTCCTATACCATATCCTTGCCATCTCAGTGATATTTTACAGCAGAAATATGTGATAAACAATAGCTAGGTCTGGCTTACAACAACACTCAGAGAGCTGCATTTATTTAGTTGGCAGCATTCATACAAAGAATAGAGCTGATTGAATCTACCTTTAACCATATTTTAAATAATAAGAAAATAGAGGATACATTAAGGACCACTGTCCTTCTGAAATGAAGTAAAACATTTAAATATCAGATACATACACAGAAACCTCCTAAAGTGGGGACCTAGTAGTGAGCCACCATAGGAAAGGCATATTCCACAGACATATCAAATGGATGTAGTTTGGAAAACGTATTCTTTTAAATTAAGTATTATTTTAAATAAATACTTTATATATATTGAAATATTACACAAATATTGAAATGTAAGGGTTACTTTATCAAATGCTCATTTAAAATCTATTTTATATCCTACTTTAAATAATCATATTTCAATACTGAAAGATTTTTATATATCATATCTTAGACATGGTTCATAGAACTTAAGTAGATGGACAAAAATCTATGATGAATAAAGTAGAAGAAGCAAGGATAGTAGACATGGCAGTATACACTGAAAAGAGCAACATAGTTAAAAGATTTTTTTCCAAAATTCAGTATTTTCAATATAGCATAATCAAATATACATAAAGTACTTCATTAAATATTACAGAATTGTATAACCAAGCTGCTAAAGACAATGATATTTCTCTGGTAAAAAATACATTTCAAATTTCACTGAGATGTTGAAACTTCATACTCGTAATTTCCTGATCTGAATAAGAATCTAAAGTATCAGAAATACATGTCAAAGATATCACCTGCATGGCAACCCTTCATGAGTTTTCAGTTACTATGGTAATTGTGAGGCTGAATTACTACTATTCCTTTGTGGTTTTGTTCTAACTAGAGCTGAAAATGTCCTCTCTTAAAAGTCATAGCATTTATGTATTTCTACTTAAATTGTTAAGTACACATTAAGCAAATGATTCAATATTTAATTACAATACAAGATACTATCTTCTCTAATTAAAAAAAAAAACTTCATATTACTACTGAAATGAAAGATCTCAAAGAAGGAATGACAGAACCCTAAAGAAACACATTGTTTAAAAGAGTAGATCCCCACTCAGGCAAGAGTGTATAGTAGACTGAATCATATCATTATGAAGGAAAGTGGTGGG
This sequence comes from Mus pahari, assembly GCF_900095145.1. Lineage (NCBI taxonomy): Eukaryota > Metazoa > Chordata > Mammalia > Rodentia > Muridae > Mus > Mus pahari. The sequence goes on along the minus strand of NC_034592.1, from coordinate 94,823,929 downwards.
GCAGTGTAGGAAAGAATAATAAATGTAAAGAACATGAAATTCACAGGAAGGGTATATAAGGAAGAAAGAATTTGACAAAGAATGTGCTTGTGACTTGACTTAATTTTCCATTTTGCTATGAGAAAGACAGAAGTGCCAGGAAAAATGAATTTATTTCTGATACTTTAGAGATTTTAAGGACTCAATGGGAGTGACCTTAGCCAAAATGCCCAATATTGGGGAGAGGGAACTCGAAGAGTCCACTTCCAGTTGCTAGAGAGTGCCTCAAGCTTAGGAACAGGGTCACTAATCTACAGTCAAAATTTGTGATAGATTAATTGTTCCTGTCTAAAAGAACTCAGGGAAAAATATGGAGAAGAGACTGAAGAAAAGGCTGTCCAGTGACCAGCCCAACATGGGATCCATCTCATGGGAGTCGGGGAGAGATCAAACCTGACACTATTACTGATGCTATGATGTTCTTACAGATGGTCACTCATTCATAGAATTTTTAGGAAAGAAAAGAAAGCCGGAACTCTGACATGACTCCCTTCTCCATAACACAGAGACATTAATTTCTAATTTATTAATTTATTGAGATTGAGCAACTTGAATGTAAAAATATGAACTAATGTTTTCTAAGGATAGCTACAATTATAAGAAGTATGTTTTAGAGCTTGGCTTGGGGAGGAATACTATAAACCAACCCCTCCCCCCCCAAAAAAAAACAGGTATAATTCCTATACTTGAAATCACTGGTGAAGATCAAAATACATTGTATTGATTTTATGAAATTTCAAAAAAAGCAGGCCAGTAATTTCTCGTGAAACTATATATTTTATTTTTAAGTTATTTTAGTAGTGAAAACCATTCAAAAAAATTCTCGGCAATGGTCACAGAACTTCTCAAAGACATACTTTAAGAAATTGTATAAATGAACCACATTTTCTGTATCCATTCTTCAGTCATGGGACATCTAGGTTGTATCCAACTTCTGGCTATCACAAATAAGGCCGCTATGGACATAATGGAACACGTGCCCATGTGACATAGTGGGGCATCTTTTGGGTATATTCCCAAGAGTGCTGTTGCTGGGTCTTTAGGTAGATCTATTTCCAATTTTCTGAGGAACCTCCAGATTGCTTCCCAGAGTAGCTGTACCAGTTTGCAATCCACCAGCAATGGAGAAGTGTTCCTCTTTCTCCACATCCTCTCCAATATGTGATGTCACCTGAGGATTTGATCTTAGTCATTCTGATTGGTGTAAAGTGGAATCTCAGGGTTGTTTTTATTGGCATTTCTCTGATCACTAAGGACTTTGAACATTTCTTTAGGTGCTTCTCAGCCATTCAAGATTCCTCAGTTATAAAATCTCTGTTTAGTTCTATACCCCTTTTTTTGATTGGGTTGTTTGGTTTTTTGGTTATTAGCCTCTTGAGTTCTTTATAAATTTTGGAAATTTGCCCTCTCATCAGATATGAGGTTAGTGAAGATTTTTTTTCCCAATCTGTAGGTTGCCAATTTTTCTCATTGTCATTGGCCTTATAGAAGATTTCTGGTTTCAGGAGATAGAAAGTTGAGGGAACTCTCCAGAATGCACCATAGACCTGGGGTCTGGTTGGTTGATATTGTTGTTCTTCCTATGGGGTTGCAAAACCCTTCAGCTCCTTTAGTCCTTTCTCTAACTCCTCCATCAGGGTCTCGGTGTCCAGTCCAAAGGTTGGCTGTGAGCATCCGCCTCTGTATTTATCAGGTTCTGGCATGGCCTCTCAGGAGACAGTTACATCAGGCTCCTGTCAGAAAGCACTTCTTGGCATCCACAATAGTGTCAGGGTTTGGTGACTGTATATGGGATGGATCCCCAGATGCAGCAGTCTCTGGATGGCCTTTTCTTCACTCTCTGTTCCACACTTTGTCTCTGTATTTCCTCCTGTGACTGAAGCATCCCAAAGTCCCCTATACCCTCCCCCCCGCCCTGCTCCCCTACCCACCCACTCCCACTTTTTGGCCCTGGCATTTCCCTGCACTGGGGCATATAAAGTTTATAAGACCAATGGGCCTTTCTTCCCAATGATGGCTGACTAGGCCATCTTCTGCTACATATGCAGCTAGAGACACTTTGGATGGTCTTCCTTCTTCTTGAGCTTCATGTGGTCTGTGAATTGTATCTTGGGTATTCTGAGGTTTTGAATATCTACTTATCAGTGAGTACATACCATGTGTGTTATTTCCTGACTAGGTTACCTCACTCAGGATGATATTTTCTAGTTCCGTCCATTTGCCTAAGAACTTCATGAAGTCATTGTTTTTAATAACTTAGTAGTATCCTATTGTGTAAATGCACCATATTTTTTGTATCCTTCCTCTGTTGAAGATTCTTTCCAGCTTCTGGTTTCTATAAATAAGGCTGCTATGAACATAGTGGAACATGTGTCCTTGTTATATGTTGGAGCACCTTTGGAATGTATGCTCAGGAATGGTATAGCTGGGCCCTCAGGTAATACTATATCCAATTTTCTGAGGAACTGCCAAACTGATTTCCAGAGTGGTTGTACCCGATTGAAATTCCACCAGCAATGGAGGAGAAGGAGTGTTCCTCTTTCTCCATATCCTTATGACTCCAGCAGCATATATAACAGAGGATGGCTTCGTCAGCTATCAGTGGGAGGAGAGGCCCTGGGTCCTATAAAGGTGTGATGCCCCGGTGTAGGGGATTGCCAGTGCAAGGAGGTGGGAAGTTGGTGGGTGGGTGGGGAGCATCCTCTTGGAGATGGGGGTTGTAGCCTAGGAGGTATGGGAAGGGGAGCAATCAGGGAGGTGGGCAGACCAGGAAGGGGAAGAAGTCTGGACTGTAAGAAGAGATTAAAGAATAATAATGAAAATAAAAAATAGAAATGATAAGGTATCTTCTAGAGGTAACTAGCTCCTATCCATAACATCGTATACACATATGGGGGCTTAACTTTTCTCAAATTTAAGTTTTATTACTTTGTAATGTCAGTTTTAGTTCCTGTCTTGTTTCTTTTTAAAAAAATCCCTATTTTTGAGGGTTATTTTCAGCTCACTCTCAAACTACTAAAAATGACAAAAAATTTTACAAGCAAAATTGATAGATGAATAACTCTATATTCATGATAAATTCATTTGACTTAAGCACAACCACACATTTCGACAAATTTGGTTATATATGTATAGTGTATTATATATAATATATATGGCACATATATATTATAAGCAATACAACTCCTACACCTCAAGGTCAGAGAACATCAAAGAACAGAGGACAGAGAGATTGTATGAGTCAGACGACTAGGATATCAGTTGTAAAATTGTATTATCACCTGTGACATGGGAGCTACAGTTATAAAATTTCAACAACATGGCTACCTAAAACAAGACCTGAACCCTTAAACCAGCAATTGACATCCCAATGTAGATAGAGGAAATCTCATGTGGCCTCATCTCTAGGCAAAGTTACAGGCTATTAGAGATATAGACAATTAATTGCAGAGAGAGAGAGAGAGAGAGAGAGGGAGAGAGAGAGAGGGGGGGAGAGAAGGAGGAGGAGAGAGGAGAGAGAGTTAGTTAAAAAACAAACTCCTGATTGGTTACTCAATAACTAGTAGCCAGAGTTAGAAATGTGTACATGTAGGCATCACAGAATGATGGAACTAGAAGGTTTTGTGTGTGTGTGTGTGTGTGTGTGTGTGTGTGTATTAGGCCACTTATATGAGGATTAACTGAGGGAGGATTCTGTACCTAAAATGGGTGACAACATACTATGTTAGCAGACTAGAGAAAATCAAAGAGAAAAAGGAAGTCAGATGAGTGCTTATATCTGATTCTTAATCCACCTAGCCTCACACCACACAATAAGTTTAGGAAGAAATGCATCAGAACTGTCAAAGTAAAATTAAACACATCCACCTTCATTCCTTTTTCTCAAGCAATAAGGAAATTCTACATCTTTGTAAATTGGTATTTGTATTCATTAAAATTTGTGTTCTGTAAAATGTTTCTCTGAAAGGGTTCCACTAATTGTGTGATTTAAATATTTCTGGATACATTCCTTCAATTATGACTCCTGTCATACCTGCTTTCCTTTTCTTTTTCCTAAATCATCTCCTTTCAACAGCACCCATATGAGTCAGCTGATTTTTCTATAATAGAGAGGTTCACAGGAAATACTTCTTAAAACAGTAGTATTTCAGCTAAGAACAAACTAAAGAAATTCATGACCAATAGTCTAGCTCCAAATGACTGCTATGGGATAAAGAAATACTTCCTGTTGATTTTTGAAGTCATTTCTAAAGAGGAAATATTGCTTATACTATGGACATGATGTCCAAACTCTGGCTGGAAAGTCATAAACAAAGTATGAACCTACTGATATTTTGCTAAATTGAGCAGTTAAATGGTCCTCTGATCATTTTTATTTATTCCAGTGTAACAATGTCACTCTCGTTCTTCATCATAGACACTTCCACTTCCTTTCTGGTATGACAGCAGTGGCTGTCAAGGGAATCAACATCAAACCAGATGATCTAGATCAGTCTCCCCAGGCTTCAAGGGACAACGTGGAAAAGATGGATGCAATAATGCATAAGGTGGATGATGGGAAGGAGTATTTTATAATTATTCTTTGATTATATATATGTTATGTGGCATGACAACAGAAAAGGGCATTATGGGGGACATGAAGGGAACTAGAGAAAGGAGGAGAAAGACTGGAGAGAAAGAACATGGTTCCTATTTTATTTGTGAATACCACAATGAAACGTAAGTTTATATGTTACCTAAAATTTTAAATAAACTTGGTCTATGAAATTCTGACTACATTATATGTTTATATTTCAACATATTTTCAACAGGCAAGAAGGTCATTGGTAATAGTGAATTCTATTCTTTAATAACAGCATCAGAGTAAACATTGTATATTGAGAATTAAAATAGTGTAGCGATTGTCACCATCTTCCTATGCACCCCACACCATTCTATCATTGCGAGAATGTACTCTTTGGTCATTTTGGAGAGACCCTACCAGTCTTTGCTGGAAAATTCAGAAGCACACCTTTTATAGATGTTTAAATATAATGTGAATGTTAATCTTGATTGCTAACTTGGTTAGACTGAAAAAGTACTGAGATATCAGTAAAGCACACCTTTTGGAATGTCTTTATGATTATCTCAAGACAAAGTCTTTCCTCTGTAACTGAATTAATAACTTTATGAAATCTTGGGAGGATGATATTATTGGAATAAGGAGAATCAAAGACGCATGAACTCTTTAGAGGGTATAGGTATTGGGCTATTTCTTTTTCTACTATGCTGTTCTGTTAAGTTTATTTTCTTGAACATATTCTCTGCTCCCTGTTGGTTATGCTTGTTTTTAGCCATGGGTTAAACGCCTAATCTAATGTTTACATCTGTTGTCATAATGCCCTGCCTAATATAAAAGACAATCATTATAGACAACGATCACAGACTGAAATCTATGAAGTATTTCTGGAAAATAAATCCTTTCAAAAGTTGTTTCGGTCAAATTATTGTTTAAAACAAGAAAAATACACAGTACTCATTACATATTCTGTTCTTCCTACAAGAAATGTATGTTATTGCATTTTTTAAAAAACCTAGACTAAGTACTTTAAATTTTCTGAACTCATGACAGTTTCCATAACCTCTCATCCTGCAGAAGTCTTCAGGTAGTGTGCTAATCATTGGATTGTGTGTTAAAATGGTGCACAGATACATCAACAAATCCATCCTTCCAGAGCCCTTGATAATTCTACAGCCAGGCAATATAGAAGGATTTTCCTTAAAGAACCTCCCCTAGCAGTTATTTTTTTTCAAATCATAATACCTAGGCTTCCATTTATATCAATTAGACAGTTCCATAATCACATGCAAGCTGATACTGTTTGTAGTCAGTGGTAGTGTCCAGGCACACCACAAATTTATCAATCTAAAAATTCATTATTTTATATTTATAGCTATTTTTGCCAGAATGTATGTCTATGCATGTGTGTTCCTGATGCTTCCAAGACAATAGGGTATTCGATCCCTGGAACTGGAGCAACAGATGGTTTTAAGCCAACTTATGAGTGCTAAGAATCAAATTCATAACAATCAAGTTAGCTAAAAGAACAGACAGTTATTTTTTTGGGGGGGTGACTCTTCTGGGATGTCTTTCATCCTTGTTGGATGAATTTTTTTCAAAAACAATTTTTTTTTGATATTTTCGTCATTTACATTTCAAATGCTATCCTGAAAATCCCCTATACCCCCCCACCCCGCTCCCCAACCCACACACTCCCACTTCCTGGCCCTGGCATTCCCCTATACTGGGGCATATAATCTTCACAAGACCAAGGGACTCTCCTCCCAATGATGGCCGACTAGGCCATCTTCTGCTACATATGCAGTTAGAGACACAGCTCTAGGGTTACTAGTTAGTTCATATTGTTGTTCTTCCTATAGTGTTGCAGACCCTTAAAGCTCCTTGGGTACTTTCTCTAGCTCCTCCATTGGGGGTCCTGTGTTCCATCCAACAGATGACTGTGAGCATCCACTTCTGTATTTGCCAGGCACAGGCATAGCCTCACAAGAGATAGCTATATCAAGGTCCTGTCAGCAAAATCTTGCTGGTATATGCAATCGTGTCTGGGTTTGGTGGTTGTTTATGGATTGGATCACTGGGAGCGACAGTCTCTGGATAGTCCTTTCTTCCATCTCAGCTCCAAACTTTGTCTCTGTAACTCCTTCCATGGATATTTGTTCCCCATTCTAAGGAGGAATGAAGTATCCACACTTTGGTCTTCCTTCTTCTTAATTTTCATGTGGTTTGCAAATTGTATCTTGGGTATTCTAAGTTTCTGGGCTAATATCCACTTATCAGTGAGTGCATATCAAGTGACTTCNTTTGTGATTGGGTTACCTCACTCAGGATAATATCCTTCAGATCCACCCATTTTCCTAAAAATTTCATAAATTCATTGTTTTTAATAGCTGAGAAGTACTCCATTGTATAAATGTACCACATTTTCTTTATCCATTCCTCTGTTGAGGGACATCTGGGTTCTTTCCATCTTCTGGCTATTATATTATTTGGAACTTGAGAATATGGAAAATCTGCACTAATATCAAAGTCTCTATTGTGAACACCAATTCTATTGTTTCTTGTGCTCTAGTATATATTTTTAATGCCAAATTTTTAACTAGTGAATTCATCCAATTAAACAAGGAATTATGTATTAATTACTTGTTTTCTAGAGCACAATAACAATCAAATTGTGCCTGAAGAGAAAGAAACAACATTGTCTTCTGTGGTATTTCTGGAACTGCTCTGAATCAATGAAGTGAGCAACAGTCTTTGTTGGAATGAAATTCCTCCACAGATTTACTCACTGTCTAATATGAGCCACATGATGGAGAAAATTCTCGGTTTCTTGATACCTTGCTACTACTCCTGTCAGATTAAAAACAATAAAACTCTTCACTTATTTTAATGGTATTGTGTTAGAAATGATAGGGAATAAACATGATAGTCAAAGAGTAATGCTGAAACGAGAATGGTATTCATTGTTCACACACTGTTTAGGAGTGTAAAGCATCTTAGGCAAAAAAACAAAAACAAAACAAAACAAAAAAATCAACAGTAAACACAAAAAATAAAATTGCTTTTCTTACATTTGCTAAACTGTGTATGTAATGATCTATAAAAAAAGATCAAGAATTGTGAAAATAAGTATACTATGCTTGTTTCAAAATGGACCATTACTGTCTCCTTAAAGTTTAAATTATTTACAATGTTTAACTATGTTAAAATCATATAAATATATAAAACCATCTTGACTTTTAAGCTGTACATCAGATTATGACTAAATTTAGCAAGCCAGAGTGGAGTTTACAATTCAACTTAAGTTTGCAAATGAAAAAAGTAAAAAAGAATGTCAGAATTTATGTGAACTACTAACAACTGAATGATTACTGTAGTAACAGAGATAAACGGATCCACATTGAGAGAAACATAGTTGTTGCTTGGTTAAATAAAACTGATTTCTGTGTGACATTTACCACTGAGTTCTGTTTGTACCATAAGAAGAAACTCTTGGAACTATGAATACCAGGAAAAGGACTTGGGTACATTTATGATGATAGTCCCTGAGATGTTTAGAACCATTCTAAATAGACGTGTTAGATGTCAATTTGTAGTTTCATTTCCTGTCAGAAAGACAAAATATCTTGGAAAAAAAAAGCAACTTACAGAAAGATTTTGTTCTGACCTACAGTTCAAAACTTTAGTCCATTATAATAGAAATGTCAGAAGACTAGAAGGTTGAAACAACTGGTCTCCCTATAGCCACAAAAAAGCAGAGAAAGGATTACAAGCTAGTGTTTAGCTGTTTATTTGTTTGTTTGTTTGTTTTGTTTTTCATTTGATACAGTGTAACTTGTCCAGTGAATGATCCTATCTACAGCAAATATGGGTCTTTCCATGTCAATATAATCCATCACAGGCATCCCTACAGGCAAATTCTTACATAGTGGTGACCATAATGGTCTATGTGTCTCTGTATCTCAGAAACTTGCCAATAAGACTGACCAACATGTTATGTAATGGGAAATACCCAACATAAGATACAGGATCATTTGAAGATGGATAGAAGGCACTGAGCTGAAGCCAATTAATAGTGAGATTCTGAGTGTATGGTTTCTTGATTTTCCACAGAACTAAAAGTTCATTGTTAAAAATACTCTAGGAGCTTCCTAAGATGTTTGAATGTAGGATATAAGTAGAAAATGTGAGATTTTCAGTGAAATTTTCATCTATATTATATCTGTCTTTAAAATCTTATTCATTATATACCATAGAAAAATAATTATCAATTTATGGATATGTGTATCATATATTTCCAAATCAACAAGTTATATGTAAGTTGTAAATTCACATATATTAACATATGCCATGAAGCAAATCAACAGAATTTGTCATACAAACGTCAATAAACATTCTAAAGTACATAGGTGTGATTTACAAATTTAATACTTAATGGAGGGTTTACGGCAGATGAACTTGAGTCTATGGACGCTAGTTAAACAAAGTATTAAAAATAATGATAATAAAAAATAAAACTCTACCCAAAGAGAGAAACACAGGAAGAGCTGGAAGTGAAAGGAAAAGGAAATTTCCACATAATATGTGATGACGCAAGAGCAAACTGACCCCAGCTTCCGCCATATACCACGCTGGTCGGATGAGAGGGCTTAGAATTCACTTCCAAAGGCTAACCCAGGGGAAGTGTCTACCAAAAGGTAAGGCCAGGTCGTGTCACCCTCAAGAAAAGCCCAGGAGTCTCAGGAGACTTCAGTTGTAGGTACTGGTGGTACAATGAATGGTTCCTCTGTGGAGCTGAGTTCAGGGAACATGTGCAAGTTGGAGAAACTCAGTTTGAACCACTAGAGAGAAGAGAGAGAGAGAGAGAGAGAGAGAGAGAGAGAGAGAGAGAGAGGAGAGAGAGAGAATTAGGTTTGGAGGAGTGGAGGCCTGCACAGTGAATGGTAGGCTCAGAGGTGGAGTTGACAGGAGAATGGCTTTGATTGTGAAGCATACAGAGTAAGACTGTTTTACCCTTGGCAGCTGAGAATAGGTCTTATCACTTGGGAACTAAAATGCCCTAAGATGTATAGACTCTATTCCTTTGGTGGTTTGTTTTAAGTCAACTTGACATAAGCTAAAGTCACCAGAGAGTATGAAATCTCAATTAAGAAAATGCCTCCAGAAGATTGAGCTAAAGGCAAGCTTGTAGTCACTTCTTCATTAGTGATTGGTAGATGTCCCTGCCAATGTTGGTGGGGCAATACCTGGGCTGGTATTCCAAGATTCTGTAAGATGGCTAAGCAAACCAGGAGGACTATGCCAGTAGGCAGCACCCCTTCATGGCCTCTGAATCAATTCCTTCCTACAGATTCCTGAAATGTTTGAGTTCCTGTCATGATTTTCTTTGATGATGAACAGTGATGTTGAAGTGAAAATGTATTTAACCCCTTTCTACCCACAATGCTTTGGTCATGGTGCAATGATAGTCACCCTGACTTAAGACTGTGCCAAATTCCAGAAAGTGACTCAAGTTGTGAGTCTATTTAATATCTCTTTCTAATGTGAAGCAAAAGATCTCTGAATATCCAGAGGTCTACATAATACCTATAATGACAACCCCTTATTATGGGGATTAACCCACATGAGACCTTATAAATGTAAAGGCAAGTGTTCTGCCTTTATGACTCTAAGGTCTGAGATTGCTACACACACTCCAGAAACTTGGCATACATATCTCAAATAAAAGTGTCACCCATGGAGTACAAACCTGGGGAGCCTTGAGAAGGTGAGAAAATATTACCTAGCCAGCCATAAAGCAACGTTATCAAAAAAGGTCCCTTATATGAAAAGAAGAGATGTCTACTAGACATAAGGCTGTTGTCCAGTACAGATTCAGCAATAGCATAAGTTGAAAGACCACAGTTTCCACTGACCACTTATCCTCTCCATGAATATTAATAGTACTCACCAATAACAAGAATCCACAGATTGACTGTACCCCAAATATCTCTTTCCTGTGATTCCTTCCCCTCTCTATACAATCATCAGGGATTTAGTGTACTGAATTTATTTTATTTTTAATGTATTAGAGTTTTCTCAAACAATATAATTTCAGTACAATTTTACCTCTGCTCCTCCCAGTTTCTGTGCGCTTCCTTTAACATCTGGATCCAATTCCTTCCTGTCTTTTATTAGAAAAGAACAGGTTTCTAGGAGATAATTACAAAACATAATAAAATATAATAAGGTAAAATTCATCACATCAGAGTTGGGAAAACAAACCAACAGAAAAAAAAATCCCTAAGAGAAGGCACCAGAATCAGAGACCCACTCTTTCACACACTCAAGAGACCTATGAAAGTACTAAGCTGAACATTATAGCATATATATGTATATATATATATATATATATATATATATATACACACACACACACACACACACACACACACACACACAAAGGAGC
>NC_034592.1:94786367-94810379 GCF_900095145.1 Mus pahari | reverse complement strand
CCCCACAGCTGGATCTCATGGGGGCATTTCCCCAACTAAAGCTCCTTTCTCTGTGATAACTCCAGCTGTGTCAAGTTGACACAAAGCTAGCCAGTACAGTATGCTTTTAGTATGGCAGCTAATTTTATCATGTTAATACGCTGGTCCCTAGCTTGGAAGATCTCTCCATCTTTCTATGTTTTCAGTTTTTTCAACAAAGACATGAGGTTTTTATCATACAATCCTTTTACTTGCTCAGTTGGAGTTTTAAATATTTTGAAGAATTTATTATTATTAACCCCTCCTACATTCTCTAACCTTGTGTATTTTTTTTTATTTGAGGTCATTGTTTTCTTATTTATATTTTAACCCCCTTTATTATAGTTATCTAATAAAGGTTTTCAACAATAAGGGTTTTTTTTTTGTTTTTCTTTAATTTTTCCATCTCATAAGTTTTGAAGTGCTGCCTTCATCATGTTCTTTTCCACTGCTGTTTTTCTTTCATTTTTCATTTATTTAAACTTCCCTCTCTTTTGTTGCTTTCTTCTTGCCCACTTCTTTTATCATATTCATTTACTATGCCCAATGTTACATTAAATTATTTTGTTCTTCACAGTAAAATCTACAGCAATTTTGACATTTTAATGTTTATACTCTTTTCTTAAGTATTAGAATAAATTTGTTTCTTGTATTGTCTGTTGTTTATGCTTTCAAAGCTTTTTTTCTGCAATGAAAAATGCTGGAGCATAACCCTTCAACTGTAGGTTATGATGTAGGTTATTCAATTTAAAAAAGGCTCCATTTTTAAAAAAACCTACAATATACATCCAAACCAATATTCTTGCAAATAATAAAATACAAATGCTTGGAACATAGAAGAAGAAGGTGTCCTGGATCTTCCAGATCATCATAATCCCTTGTGACTGAACTCAAAGTTGAAATTAATAAAATACCAAATGATGACTCCAAAGTTAAGCAACAAATATAATCACTGTTCAGAAGAAGACAAAAACATATGACTTCAGTCCGGGTCTCAGAGAAGTTTATAGCTATATGAGCTCACAGTAAAGCTGCATCCGCTAACATTAACAATATGTCTGTCTAATTAAGACCTAAATGATGACAACACCAGAACATATGCTAACACAGAATAAAACATCACAAGGTCCTGCCCCTAGTCAAAAAGCTAAAGACAGTTAAATTCTGTCAAAAAAGGGAGAATTAATCTTCCCCAGAGGGAAGATTAAAAGGACTCAGCAGGTTGTTTTTATATATTTGTACTGTGTGTGTGTGTGCGAGTGTGTGTGTGTGTGTGTGTGTGAGTGTGTGTGTATGTATGTATAACAAAAAGAAGCTATTTGAAAGGAGTGAGAGTGACATGGGAAGAGCTGAAAAGAAGAGAGAAGTGGAAAATAATTATGTTTTAATTTTAAAAATATAAACTAATCCGTGATTAGTTTATCTTCGAATTAGAATGATTATCATCAAGAAATAAATGGGAAAAATTCTGGGTAGGTTGTAGAAAAGAAGGAAAAATTCCACTGTTGATTGGAGTGTAAACAAGTGCATTTATTCTGGATTTATGTGTGGAGACCTCCCAAAAAATAAATCATTAATATTACTCCTAGGCATACACTTATGGGGTTTCACATCTTTATAGAAATATAGCTGTACATCTCTGTTTATGATTGCTATTTTCACAATAGAAATTAAATAAATTTATCATAGATGCGCATTAATGAATAAATGGATTGTGATCATGTTCTAGTTAAAAACAATGAGATTTTATTCAAGCATAAAGAAATATGATAAATTCAGAAAAACTGGCTGGAATTAGAATTCATATTAAGTTAACAGCCTCAAAAATACAAAAGTCATATGATCTCTCATTTGTGGAAACTAGCATCTAATTATTAAATTTATCTGGATGGAGGTTTATGTGTGGTACGATCAGGAATATAGAAAGAAGACATGTTACTAAAAAAAATAAGCTTTAAGGTAACAAGTGAAGAACAAGTGATGAAAGTCGATAGTGAATATATGAGACATCAGAGTAAGAACAACATGGTAAGAAGACAGAGAGATGAGGACAGAGCAGGAAAAAGACAGCTAATGAAAATGAAATATATAAAGATCACAATGAAACATTACTAATTTTAGACAGATTTATTAGATGACTGGGTTGGATATTCTAACAATGGCTGCCAGCACATTGAAGAGAACCTGGTAATGTTCACACTACATGTCTGGCTGTGTCTACAAGCCCTGGCAGTGCCCATATGGTGCTAAAGCACACAAGGATGAGTGGAGAGCTGTTGGTCTTCAGTATACAGTGGAACCAGAAGTGTGTGATGTAAGTGAAGCTTGGCAACATTAGCAGTAGTAGCAATAAGGATATGTGCTCACACCAACAAGAGGTGATGGTTGGCATGCAAAGCAAAACTGCCTTTCCCTCACATTTTACTGATGGGACACTAAAAGAGTATAGGTTATTGTAATTGCTCATAGTTACCACAAGAGCTACATGGTAAGACTTCACTGATGAAGCCAACAAAGCCTTTCAATACAGAACACAGAAATCAAGCTGGAACTAAGCTGAAATGTTCCTCCCTGTGGCCCTGGTACACATATTGTTAGAAGGTGTTATAAAGGCTTTTAGGGCATAAAGTTACCAATGTTGCTCAAATGTGACCCTAAGTGCTACAATTTTCACATGCCAGGCAAGTACACATTGGTGGAATAAGGGCATGATTACTATGTAGGTAAAGCATTCACTTGATTGGATCTGAGGCCTTCTCCATGCAAGTGATCACAAGTCTGGTACTGTCAACCTGTTCAAAACCATATATAGCCAGGAAGGTCACAGACCCTAGTTGGAGAATATGCTATCATGTTTTGTTTAAATATGTGTAATTACCTTTATTCATGTACTCATAGGACAGTGCCACCTCTTTCTTGGGTTGTTAGAGGTTTCTCTTTTTGTGCAGGGGACAGTATTTGATGTAGAGACTTGCAGGTGGCCAAAGGGATAAGAATAAATGATTGTTGCATGTTCAGCCCTAAATGATGAAACATCTAACACACACACACACACAGACACACACACACACACACACACACCACCTCTTCAGGCCCAGAAAACATGAAATGCAATCAGCACAGATATATCTTTTCATGTAATACAGGTTCCATTAAATAAAAAGACAGAAGTGGCATAACAATGTTACATGGTATTTTCCCTTTTAATAAAATCTGCCCTGATTTCCAGTGTCTATATCAGTTTGCAATGTCTTCTACAGTGAGTCACAGTTGTCATTCAAAAGCCTTTGTGACAAAATGCCCAGTGGATACACATAAATTTCTTGAATGGCCTTACTGGTGACCTGATCTCTTCTCTCCAGAAATGTGAATGAAAGACTCCAGAGCCAACATGATGAGAACATGTTGGGGTAGTTTGTGGTGTCACACACCTAGCTCCAGAATTCTGTTGGCAGAGGCTAAGGATTGCAAAAAGCTTGAGACCAGCTTGCTCTATATACTGAGACTTAGGCTAGCCTAAACTCCAGATAGAGACCTTGTCTCAAAGGACAAAACAACAGAGATGCAGGGAGCTGCAGCTTTCTAGATTGCTCCGCTTAGCCCATTTTATTTTCACTGCAGCCTCTCTTGAGAGGGTTTGAGTGCTGCTATCTTTTAAAAGCACAAGATATATCGAAGGAAAGCGGTTCTAAAAGCCATCCATCCTGTGGAAGTTATTTGCTTAGGAAAGGCGCGAGTATAAAAGCCTTTGTCAGCCTTATATTTAGGCTTTATTTCTCTTAGATTTCCACATAAACAGAGCTGCAAGAAAGTCGAGTGACTTGGCTAGAATGGTGGTTTTCTGTTTTTCCACTCATTTTTAAGACTGAAATAGTGTGGCCTTGCTTTGTACAGTTCCTTGAAACTTGTACAATGTCATCTGGAAATTTTGAGCTGCATAATCTTTCTCCCAAAGTCTTCCGTCGAGAGCGTGTCTCCAACCCTGATTTTACTATAACCAGCGTGACTGATCTCTCTAGTGACTCCAGTCAGTGGGAGCTCCAGCACTCTGTTTTTGACACCACGGGTAAGCCAAACTTGAGAATGCTGCATCTGACGTGTTAAGTCATCCCTGCGCATGCTTAATAGAAAATGTGTCGTACAAAACTGTTGATGTCATCTAAATTGTAGTCATGCAACTAATGTCAATTTAGTTTGTTCTATTTCTTTTTTTCTGAAAAACATAAGAGCAGATTTTGAGAAGGGCAGGAAAAGATGTATATGGAGACCTACTTAAGAGTGAAGTGTCCAAAATTAGTGGATTGAGAAAAATTTAAACAGGATATATAATCTTTGCTCTCTGGATGCTCTGGCCTATCAATTCTTAATTCTTCACTGAGTTAGAAAGGGCAATTTGCAAATTCATCTGGAATAATAAAAATCGTAGGATAGCAAAAACCGTCCTCAACAATAAAAGAACCTCTGGTGGAATCACCATGCCTGACCTTAAGATGTATGTAGTATGTATGTATGTATGTATGTATGTATGTATGTATGTATGAATTATGTATGTATGTGTATATCAATGTATGAAGGGGATTGCAACCCCATAAGGAGAGCAATATCAACTAATTGGACCACCCAGAGCTCCCAGGGACTAAACCATGAACCAAAGTGCATCAAAGGAAAATTACTTCAGATACATATGTAGCAGAGGATAGCCTTATCTGACATCAGTGGTAGGGGAGACCATTGGTTTCTGTGAAGGTTTGATGCCTCAGCATAGGGGACACAAGAGGGTGAGGCAGGAGTGGGTAGAGGAGCACCAAAATAGGAACAAGAGGGATGAAGGATGGGATAGGGGTTTTGCAGAGAGGTAACCAAGAAGGAGGATATCAGTTGAAATGTAAATGGATAAAATGATTAATAAAAAAGAAACTAATCAAGTACACGTAAATAAAAACAATAGTTTCACACATAAAACTAATAATCTTTAATATTTTACATTAATTTATTATGCATCTATCATTCATCATTTTTTTTCTTGAAGATAGTGATATCTATAAGTTCCTTGGTTTTTCATTTGTTGGTTGCAATAGAAATGGAAAACTCTCAGACTTAGAAGTAGACCTGTGTGAGAAGAAATGGGCATAGTTTTAAGGTATATCCTCTTCTTTTTTTTTTTTTTTTCAGCGATCCTGAAGTACTTACACTGACCTTTTTAGAATCTACACTGTCCTAATGCTTAGAATTTAAACATTCACTAGGTCCTTGATGTTTCAGATTAGTAGACTTCAGAGACTTTGGTCTATCTTTTATTATTATTATTATTATTATTATTAATTGCTATTAATAGCACTTTCCTTTATAATATATTTATCACATTTATGGAATGACACTATAACTATAAAATATGTGTATACATATTATATTGAATCAACCTGATAACAACAGATATCAAATTAGAGTAACTGAGTTGATATTTAGACACAATATATGTCACATATATAGATACTCATATAAATGGTCCACATTAGGAATGATAAGTTTCAGGTGGATGTCAAGGAATTAAATATTATTTAGTCTTTTATTTACATGTTGGCTTCTCAAAGAGATGTGTTTCAGGAGGCAAATACTGAACTCTCAAATTACTAACAATTTTATCTATATTGGGACAAAGTAGAAGTTATTATATTTCTCCTCACAAATTTCAATATGTTCTGGAAGAACTCAAATAACTTGTTAAAGGTGCTTTTATATTACTTTGTTATTGAAAATAAGAATGGACAGGCTGTAGGTTGAGATGTTGAAACACCTATGTCATGATCTTAGTCTTCATGGAGTTGAAATATGTTACTCTAACCTAGCGTATGAGTAAATGTTCTCACTAAGAAGTTCCAGCTTTTCTAGATATTTCATTGTGTCCACACAATTCCATCTCCTGCTCTCTCCATAGTTGCTGAAAGTTTGCAATCTTGGCTGCCTCCGATTCTGGAGAACAGCCACCATCCTGAAGCTGTCTAGGGACATAAAGATAGGTCTTGAGAGCAACATGCTCCTCCTCGGGAAACACTGACCATTTACATGCCAGAAACCTGAAAAAAAGGTCTAAATATAACTCTTTGATTGTATCAAAGTTTTGAAGAATATACAGAAATAAATAAAGTATGGACTCTAGACTATGACCCTTGAATAGAAACTGCACATTAAACTAAAAATCAGAAGATAAAGTCTGACTTAAGAGCAGAAGCCACTGCATAAACAACTTCTTGTTCAGATAGAGATCCTTGAAACATCACTTACCTGTTTATATCAAATCTGTGCCTGATTTGGTGTTTTCTCAGATACAACATGGCCCCTGGACAGCATTCACCAAGATCAACAGTTTATAGTCATCATATGTACATTTGGGGATCAGATTTTAGAGCACATATAATGCATATTCTCTGGAAAAATTTAGAAATTGATGTTCTTTTTCTTGTTAAACTACACAAAAGTCTGAAAACGGTTGCTCTGGTAGCAGATATAATCAGCTAAGCAGAAAGAACTGTCTGCAATAATATTTAAATAATAGATAATTTTCTCTAGATGATTTCTGCTGGTAATAGGTATACTCAGCTATAGCCCTTTAGCTATTAAGTTTCTATATAAACACATAAATGATTTATAGATATCCATTGAGACATTAGCCAGAGAGCATTTCTATTTTCTATTTACATGTTAACTACAGAGAGACTCATATTTTACAAGCAATTATGTCATCTTTAGGTTTTAATTTTGTTTAATGTCTTCCAGCAAAGAATGAAATTTCATTGTATCAGAGGTATAGATTATTTCTCTTTTCCAGGGAGAAATCTACAGAGAACAATAGACCTGAAAGAAATCAATTATCTGCAATTCATATGACTTTAAAATACTGTGTCAACCGATAAAACCCTTCACTTTCTCTGCATTTTAAAATCCAACACATCTTGTAATGGCTCTCCTACAGCTCTTAAACCCATTCTCTCTTAAGAACAATCTTAGCTTATATAATATGCATATTCTGGGTGCTGTGGTAAAATAAAATGTTAATACCAAAATGATGCTGTGGATGTAAAGTGAAATGAACTCCCAACAAACATCAATTTGTTAAATGCTTGAAGAAAATATTCAGCTGAGAATTGAATTGAATGCATTCATTCAGAGTGATAAGATTTTTTTAAAAGAAATTTTCTTTATTTACATTTCAAATGCTATCCTGAAAGTCCCCTGTACCCTCCCCACACCCTGCTACCCTACCCACCCACTCCCACTTCTTGGCCCTGGTGTTCCCCTGTACTGGAGCATATAAAGTTTGCAAGACCCAGGGGCCTCTCTTCCCAATGATGGCTGACTAGATATGCAGCTACATATGCAGCTAGAGACACGAGCTCTCAGGGGTACTGGTTAGTTCATATTGTTGTTCCACCTAAGGGGTTGCACACCCCTTCAGCTCCTTGGGTACTTTCTCTAGCTCCTCCATTGAGGGCCAAGATAATATGTTCTCTTCTGGTAGCTACAACCAAGTGCTAAAGGAAGTTTTGGCCATTATATTATGGGGCATCACCTAAGTGAAGTTCAATAGATTGTATAGAGATAGATATAGATAACTATATAGATCTGCATATAGATATAGCTATAGACAAAAATATAGGCACATACACATGGACAAGACATAGCTCAGTGAGTAATAGTCCATACTACACAAGCACTTGGCCTGAATTTGAATCCTTAGGATCGTATTAGGACAGCTAGAGTAGCACTGGTTTGTAATTCCAGAGCTCTTGTGGAGAGATGGGTATTGGGACAGAATTCCCAAAGACTGACTTCCAACTAGCTTACATGCACAGTAACAAATCAAAAGACCTTATATTAAAATGGAGGCAAGGACTGATAATCATCTCAGTTGCCTGTTGACCTCCACATGTGAGCTTTGGTACAACCCACAACTACACATTAATATCCACACACAAAAACACACAGAGAGATTAAATGTGTAGATGCAGATAATTTTTCCTTTCAAGCAGTTCCTCACGTCATACATCCCTCTTGACAAGATTTTTGTAAAAGAGAGAGATTTTGGCTATTTCATGTATCAGTGAAAGAAAGACAAGTAGATTTATAAAATGTTTATGATGGAATTCTTGGGATGATAAAATCTAGCCACACCCTTACTTCATAAGGCTTTTTCCTGGAAACAAGGATGAGAAACTTTCTAAAGCAGTGGGTGTGTTCTCATATACAGTATAGAGCTCAAATGTACTGAGAGTGATTTATAATTACTATAAGTGGAGCAAGTAGAAAGACTTTTCTTAAATGTAAAAGGTTTAAAAACATCTGTAGCCAATCAGTCTCCTTTTCATCGCAGTGCATGTTCTAAGTGGGTTATAATAGAATAGAATACAGCTACATTTTGTGGTTGCTCATTCTCCTCAGACATCAATATGTTTACTTAGAACTTAAAACTCAAATTATGAACAACTATTCAGGAATATGAGAATATAGGTTAATTAGGAAGAGTGTAAACGAATATAATTCAACATTATGTTCCAAATGGTTTTTAAATCATAAACAATCTTTTACTCATATATTCCACATTGATATTTTGTTTCATAAAATCATGGATGAGCAATGTAATATTAGGAAAATTTAAGACAGTATATTCCAGCCACCACAGATGGCTGGATATCTCATGATTGATCCTGAAGTGTCCCATCTCTTTAATTTATATTCTGATGCTATCTGAAGAAAGAAATTACTGGTTAAGTCTTAGGATCTTTTTTTTTCTCCTACAGTTATTAGCCCTAGTGCTTAATATCATTGTCATTTAGATGGGCCATTTGTATGCAAATTTAAAATCTTATTTAGAAGAATAGGAAACAAGTAGAAAGTTTTCAAAGACAAGCTACAAATGGCAAACAACCAATTAGATGGCTAAACTATAGTGTGTGAATGAATGCCTTAATATTATGCCATCTCAGTGCTCTTGGTCCCTCTGTCTGTCTGTTTCTCTGATGTTTTTCTTTTACCCTTTCAGATTATAATTACATAATTTCCATCTTCCCTTCCCACCTCTCCCACCTTTCAAATTTACAGCCTTTTCTTCATTAATTATTGTTACACACACACACACACACAAATGCACACACACACACACACACAAATGCACACACACACACACACACACACACACACGCTTCTAAACATGAGAACAGCCTGCTCATTTATAATGTTACTTGGACTTCTATATTTTCAGGGTTGACCAATCTATATTGGATAAACAATTGGATGCTTTTGCCTAAACAGGCAAAACTACTAGAGGCATGCTAAGGTAGATGAGGGAAATCTCAGGAGGTCTCAGTCCACACAAAGAACTACAGGCTATTAGATATATCATCTAAATTACTGAAGGTTATTATGATCAGAAGACAATGGTTCCTGTCACATCAACTCCAGGTGCCATTGCTATTACAGTGGTAGCTATAGTAAACTAAGATATATTTCCTAGCTCATTTCACGCATAGGTTTCTCCATGGTCCTATTTATTACTGTAGTCTCTTATAGGAATCAGAGATGCACCAACAGAAGATGACAGCTAATTAAGAAAATTTATATTCTTCCCTTGACTTGCTTTATTTATGTAGATATTAAACAAAAAATTAAGCTGTCAGCCATTGTTAAGAAGGAAGGGTGGAGACAGAGGAAGAAGAGAAGGAAAGTCATATTAAAGAAATATGATTTAAATTATAAAGCCTTTGTCCTGTAATATAAAAACCAAAGAATTGATTTGAAAATTTTCTAATTTATATTTACCTGTTTATATAACTATAGATGGAGGAGTAGTTGTCTTTATGATAATACTTTCAATTTTAAGCTTTATTCATGATAGTTTTGAGACTGGTCAGCATAAAAAAAATATAAGTCTGTATTTAACTTTAAATGGACATAATTAGATGCAGGATACTCAGATGAAATACAATGTACCAAAAATGTTTTATGTAATGGGAATGGCCAAATCAACTAAGAAAAAGTAGAGAAGAATAACACTATATTTCATTTATATACTGCAGTATTTCATGATTACAGTCTCATAAGAGTAAAATATGATTCTTTAGAGGATACTAAAACTCTAAAATAATGTTTGAAGAACTTTGATTTTTTTTCACTGCATTTTTTAAAAACAAACATTAAGTGCCTGGTTTTCTTTTGACTGTAAATGCTGAACTCATAGTTTATAAAATTGTGCAAACACATCCATAAACCAAAGCAATGAATTAAACATTATTTCCCGGTGAGACAAATGATTATTAACTATCAAGAAAAATAGCATAAAATAGTATTTTTCAGCCTCAGCAATTTTCTTTTCGTTTGGTTTTGCTTATGATACAGAACATGATCAACAACAACTTGCGGAGGAAAGTATTCATTTGATTTACATGTCCTGATTATAGTCTGTCGATCAGAGAAGCCAAAGCAAGAACTTAAACAGAGCAGGAACTGAGGTGGAGGTCATGGGGTGCTGCTTACTGGCTTGTTCTCCATTGCATGCCCTTGTCATTATAGTGTTCTTCCTGATGTCTAACTACGAGCCAAGGAATGACACAGTGAGGGCATCAATAGCCAAAAAGTGATTGTTGAACTCTACATATTATATTATACAAATTAAGCACTAGATGTGTGTATGTGTGAGTGAGTGAGTGAGTGAGTGTGTGTGTGTGTGTGTGTGTGTTTGTGTGTTTGTGTGTGTGTGTGTGTGTGTGTGTGCCTGTCCTATGTAAAGTTATACCACTTGGGCTGACAGTATTCAAGAGACATGGACTAACAAACACTCAAGTACGTGGCATAAGGAACCTCCATTCAAGGTATTAGTCAGTCCTATTAACTCCCAAACAATGTTTGCTATTGTTGCTGCCCTCAAACACTGCTTACCTCTCAGGCATTGAAGGTAGATGTCTAGTATTAAAGATATAACATATTTTGACACAGGACTAAGAAGATTTCATATGGATCTAACCTGGAAACCTCTTTCTTGCTGTCCCACGTTCATAAATAAGAAAGTATTCTGCAAGCTGCCAAGGAAGAAAAATAATCAGTAGCACTATCCAGCTGTGATGCCTATGGCCTACAGAGCACCAATATCCCAAGATTTCTATAAAGGTCAGAATTGGCACTCATAGCTAGGTGGTAACTAACAGATAACTAATTTAACTTAAGGCTTGCTCAATGGATGGGAAATCATACCTGCTACTAGAAACTTGGTCAACTACTGGTCATCGATCTTAGAAGAGAACCTACTGCTTCTACTTTACTAGACAATAATAATTCCTAGTGACATTCTAAAATTATCCACATATTCACAGATAAGTAGCTCTCACCTCTCATCAATGAAGTCTCACTTTAGACCAAATTGAGACAATTACAGAACATCACAACTGGTCAATAATGCAAAGATAAATAGATCATAAGATGTGTAGGTCCAACTGATGAATCTGCATCAAATCTGCACAGAAGGCTCAGGGAGCACTGAAGAATTGGGGACTGCAAAGTTGGAAAAGCTGAGGACTCAGATCTCTCCAGTGAGACTCTATCTCTCAGAGGGGACAGAAAAGCTGCAACCATGATACTATAGCAGTGTGTCTACCTAAACAGGATCTAAATAATGAAAGTATCCGCTGACATCCTAATGCAGAAGGGGGAAATCTCTGTGGGTCTTACTCCTAGACAAAGAACTGCAGGTAACAAATGACAGGTCTAGGGAGGGAGAAATAACTTCTCCCCTGAAATAATCCCCAAAGTAATTATCCAGTGCAAAGCAGCCACACTGAAATCATATACATATGGGCCATGCTAAGTTACTCAGCAGGTTATATTTATATGGTCTACATATTTTTGTGTAGCAACACAAGATTTAACAAAAACAAAAACAAACAAGCAAAAAGAGGCCATCAGTTGAAGATGGAGTTAGGGAGATGCGAGTGGTTGGAAGTAGGAAAGACAACAGAAAAGCTATGTGATTATTCCAGACAGAAACAGCATAACTTACAGCTCTTTCGCCAAGTTTTTAAGAACCGCCTACTCTTTTCGACAGGAATACAACAGATTCAAGCACAACTTCCAAAGTCTGTGTCGCACAACTGTGTATGCCCACACTTCTCTGATGTAAAGATAAAACAATTTACTGGATTCCTTCCCATTACTGTTGTCCCTCTGGAAGTATTCTCCAATAGAACGTCAATCTTCACATATTTAATGTTCCTTTCCCTGTGGGTTTTAATGGGCAGGACTGTTTGAGTTGGTTCGTGAGTGAGTGGTGCACATGGAGTTCTCTGTCACTTGGCACACTGACCTCTCCTTTTACAGGAGAGGTCGGTTGTTGACATAAATACCATTGTAGCTCATTGTGTAAATTAAAGCAGCTGTGTCACTTGATCATGTCTGAAGCAACCATACCCTCTAGTGGCAGTCCTTCAATTTGCACAGCAGGATTTTTTTTTTTTTTCTGTCTTGACACTATGCACACAACAGATAATTAAATGTCTCTCCATTTCACTAAGTAACTGTTTGTAGTTGGATTGCTTTCCTTAGAATGATTTTGGGTATCTTGAAATAAATAAAGTCTCAATTAAAAATAGAAATTGATGAAGTGAAGGAATAGGAGAGTTGGAAGAGAAATGCAGACAGAAGGCATGAGCCGGAGAAGGGAGAGGGAAAGCAGGAAAGAAAGGAGGGACAGAGCGAGGAGAGGGTAAAAGAAAGATCCATTGAAGGCAATTTTCCAAAGTCAAAATGTAGACAAACTTTTGTGTAGATAGATCCCATTATGATGAAACACTTCAATATATGTAATATTAAAGAAACTATTTTATTCTCATCTATGGATGCCTGAATTGTGGATTATGTTGCTAATAAGCTAAAGTATAAGTGAACTGGCAATCATTAAATAAGCCACTTAGAACTCAGCTATTAGTAATCTTTTTTCTTATCTCCTATCATGACTTAGGCTTCTGGTCATAGAGACAACAGCTGCCTTATCCTAACACTGTTTCTCTGAACTGATAGCTTCACTGACACAAAACTGTAAAAAATTATAAATTTCACTTCTAAAATATACTTATAACCCACATAAGCCACCGACTAAACGACAAATGAAACAAAAAGTGATTGAATAGACACTGCTGCAAAACAGAGGAATCAACCCAGTTCGCTTGTCAAAAGATACCCAGTTCGCTTGTCAAAAGATACCCGTCAGCCACCGTTTCCCACTTTGCTTTGTGTGATTTATAAGTCGAAGTAAATGAAGACAACCTGAAAGGGAAAAATAGAATCTTTTAAAGAGCCACCAAACTAGGGATAAGTCCTTAGGGGCGGGGGTGGGGGGGATGGGGATAAGTCCTTAGGAGCGGGGGTGGGGGTATGGGGATAAGTCCTTAGGGGGGGGGCGGATGGGGAGGGGCTACAGATTTACTGTGCTCCATTGGTGGATTGCTCAGCTCAGACTTTCACTGTGGCAGTGACCTCCCACAGAATGATAGGACATGTGATGGGAACAAAGTAAATAAAAACAACTAATACTTGCTGTTGTGAGTTCAGCTATTCTTCGAGAATAAACTCCATATGGGGACCAGTCATCTTTGCTTCATTCCCAAGACCTACACAATGTCTACCTTTCCCACAAGAGGTTTCTGTGCTTAGAACACTATTCTCAAGGATGATTTTCCCAGTTGTTAACTCTTTTTGTTTTGTTTTTGTTTTATTTTTATTTACTAATTTATTTTATTTTTTACATTTTAGGCATTATGTTACCTTTTTAATTAATTTATTTATTTACATTCCAACCATGACCTTCCCCCTCCTGGTCCCCCTTCCCACAGTTCCTCACTACATTCCCTCTCCCCCTTGCCTCTGAGATGGTGCTCACCCCACACTCCAGGCATCCCCCTTCCATGGAACCTCAAGTCTCTTATAACCTAATACAACTGGAGGCAACAGGAGATGTCTCTAGTTCTATGACTGCTTACTCCAGGTATGGGAGAACTATTGCATTATCACAAGGGTGTTAGCTACATCGAACAGCCACAGCGACCCTGAATGTAGTTCCTCCGCTCAGTGCTGACATGTGAAATTGTGAAGTATCTCTATTGTTTATTGTTTTCAGGCCTCCTGTCTTGCAGAACAGGAAGAGCATCTAGACTGACCTGAGATCACATTCATTTGTCAGGAGCATTCCTAATCTCCCAGAAGAGATAGCCTTCTGCTATTCCCCATGCTGCTCTGGGGGGCGGGGGTTGGCATGGATTATCTGTGGTGCACCATGCAGCAGCACATTTTACTGTACAGCAACAGGAACACCACTCACATGTGCTTCATGGGAACTAGGACCTGGGTGATTGATTCTTGTGCCTAAACAACTCAAGAAGAGAGTGGCAAATACTCTTCCCTTCATGGTCTTATCTCACAGTTGTTATTCTAGTATGGTTCATATTTTTTTTTTATACTTTACAAAATTTTAAGCATTTTTTTAGACAAGAATCTAAATTTCAAACTGTTGGAAAGAAAAAGATATGAGGAAAATATTTTCAAAATGTTCATAATTGGCAACAAAATGATTTTAATACTAATAGAGTAAATAAAACAATCTAAAAATGTTTTCTTAAGCAATGTATGTCCTTTTAAACTTGATAGGACGACCATTATTGCTTTAATAACTCATATACTTATGGGCTGTTCTTATTTACCATGCTGTGGTTATTTTAAAGGAGCATTCAATTGTTTTGTTGAAATAGTTAAAAATTAGCTTGTGTTACTTCCTAATCTATTTTTCTTAAAAGAGCATAGAGAGGGTACAGGTTCTTGGTGTCAAACTTATGATTTTACTTGCACAATCTCAGTCATGACCATTATGTGGGAGTATGGGCTTCCAATGTGATGCATAAAGGGCAGATGAGGAAGCCCTGCAAGTCCCTTTTCTCTGCAAGTGCACTTGGATAGACACTGCAGTGTCCTATAGTCTGTGCAATGCCCTCATCACTCAAAATGGAGCCCCTAAGGTGTTGCCAGATGAATTCTTTTTCAGTGAAGCATGTGTTTCTAATTTGGGATTGTCTTCCAGCAGGGGATCTGACACACAAGGTTCTGTGAGTTCTGAAAGGCCTTGATATTTCTTGTTTGTTGCCTCTAAACATGGCAAATACCATCTTTTGTTTAGGACCTGCTAATCCTAACAGATGGCCAGTTCCTTAGTCTTCTGAGAGCTCTGCTTTCCATCTGGAAACAGCCAAGTGAGTCCTACAGAGCCTGAGCATCTCTGAAATGGAGCAAAGCTCAGGCGTACAGAGAACATGCAATAGCATAGTCAAGAAGAAGAAATTATCAACATCAAAGGATGGGTTTTTGACCTCTCTTAACATTTTTTTATATATATAGAACATGTGAAAAGAAATATTTACATCTCTCTAAAGAGGACATGATTCATGAGTACTTAGCTCAGAGATTCTAAAATCTAGACACACGACAAAATCATTTGGAACATTTCCAAATCTCAGATACTCAGGTAAACGAGTCAGAACCACCAGAAGGAAAATTGAGACATCAGTCTTGTTTCCTCTTGTTTTCCAAGTTATCCAAATGTGCAACAGACTGAGAATTTGTGAAGTATGTTGTTTTACAAAACCTTAAGTTAGATAAATTACTTTGAGGTATTTTCATAAAACAAATTTCAATTCATTAGTTCTGACATCAAAGTCTATATCTGAACAAATGCTCAGAAAATTCAAGTGCTGTTGTTAACACATCACCCTGAAAGGTGGTTGAGGGTGGGTTTTCCTCTGAAAGACAGATACCATGTTGGTCAAATGTCAGGACTCTATGTTCTCTGATATTGTCAATTGTCCTTTATTTCTCTTAGCTGCTAAGACTAAGGTTTTTTCAAATACTGGGAATTATTAAGACAAGCATTGGAAGAGTTCCAGAAATTGAACTCTGTTTCTGGAAAGAACATGATGGAAGGAAAGAGCTGACTTCTCAAATTTGTCCTTTAATTTCTATGTGCACATATAACTTGCTTGCCCAGTCCCCCAAATACACACACACACACACACACACACACACACACACACACCCCACAAATTAATTAATTTAAAATATTATCTTTAATAATTGGCATTAAAAGAAGGATGTTGTTCCTTTTAGTTGGCAACTTATTTTATGTGCAGTGATTTATGTACAAATTTACTCCAGGTACCTGAGGAAAATGTGTTCTCATTACAATATAAGTTTATTAAAAAACCCGCTGATTTTGGCAAGTTGGCAATTGCTTTATGAGTCCCAGAATGAAGCTATTTTAAAAATGGAAGAGGTAAAATCTCTTCATGAGATACTCTGGTAACTCTTGGCCTTAGAAAACCTATCCTTCCATTTAGTGCTTTGACAGTTGCTTAATTAAAAATGCAGACTTTTTAAGTTATTGGCAATCAAAACATGCTTATCTTCATAATTTTAATACAGAACATAAAAGCTAACAGTTGGCAAGATGGCACAGCAGGTAAGGGTATTTGATGACCTTAATCCAATCTTGGGCTCCATATGGTGTAAGGAGAGAATAACTTCTCTCCAAATTAACATGACTTCAAAACAGGGTTCTACTAGTTTTGTAGATTGAACTCCTCTTTATTTTTTTAATTGTATTTTTTATTAGATGTTTTCTTTATTTACATTTCAAATGCTATCCCAAAAGTTCCCTATACCCTCCTCCCACCCTGCTCCACTACCCATCCACTCCTACTTCTTGGCCCTGGTATTCCCCTGCCCTGGGTCAGATAAAGTTTGCAAGACCTAGGGGCCTCTCTTCCCAATGATGGCCGATTAGGCCATCTTCTGCTACATATGCAGCTAGAGACACAAGCTCAGGTGGTACTGGTTAGTTCATATTGTTGTTTCACCTACAGGGTTGCAGCCCCCCTTCAGCTCCTTGGGAACTTTCTTTAGCTTTTCCATTGGGGACCCTGTGTTCCATCCAATAGCTGGCTGTGAGCATCCACTTCTGTGTATGCCAGGCACTGGCATAGCCTCACAAGAGGCCGCTATATCAGGGTCCCTTCAGCAGAATCTTGCTGGCATGTGCATTAGTATCTGGGTTTGGTGGCTGATGATGGGATGGATCCCCAGATGGGGTAGTCTCTGGATAGTCCATCCTTTCATCTTAGCTCTAAATTTTGTCTCTGTACCTATATCCTTTCATGGGTATTTTGTTCCTTATTCTAAGGAGGAAAGAAGTATCCACACAATGGTCTTCCTTCTTGGTTTTCTTGTGTTTTGCAAAATGTATCTTTGGTATTCTAAGTTTCTGGGCTAATATCCGCTTATCAGTGAGTGCATATCTAGTGACTTCTTTTGTGATTGGGTTACCTCACTAAGGATGATATCCTCCAGATACATCCATTTGCCCAAGAATTCCATAAATTCATTGTTTTTAATAGCTGAGTAGTACTCCATTGTGTAAATGTACCACAGTTTCTGTATCCATTCCTCTATTGAGGGACATCTGGGTTCTTTCCAGCTTCTGGCTATTATAAATAGGGCAGCTATGAACATAGTGGAGCATGTGTCCTTATTACCAGTTGGAAGATCTTTTGGGTATATGCCCAGAAGAGGTATTGCTGGATCCTCCGGTAGTACTATGTCCAATTTTCTGAGGAACTGCCAGACTGATTTCCAGAGTGGTTGTACAAGCTTGCAATCCCACCAGCAATGGAGCAGTGTTCCTCTTTCTCCACATCCTTGCCAGCATCTGCTGTCACCTGAATTTTTAATCTTAGCCATTGTGACTGGAGTGAGATGAAATCTCAGGGTTGTTTTGATTTGCATTTCCCTGATGACTAAGGATGTTGAACATTTTTTCATTACCTCCTCTTTAACCATGATTAGCTTATCATGAAACTTGACGTTTTTAAAGAGGCGAGGAATTATGAAAAATGATAGAGTAAGTCATTATATATGGGTGACAAAACATTTTCTCATATGTGGAAAACTATAGATACTTCTAATAAATGTTTGCAGTATGTAATTTGAATTGACGAAAGGTAGCAAAGACTCTGGTTTAGAAAACATTGACATTTGTAAATCCAGTTTTATCTTTAAATATATCGCCACAATGTGTGTATTAGTGATATCAGCTTATATTATGAGAGATATTACCTTTTAAGACACATAATCTCAAGTTTACTTTGGGCACTTACACACCATGAGCTCAGAACTTTAAGCTCCTACATATCACCTACAACATCCACTGGGCATCACCAGAAATACCAGGGATCCATGATCAACAGTTTTGTTCAAGTTTTATTAATTTAGATATGGTTTGAAGTTGTTGATTTACATATATCTAAAGTATATTTAAGAGATAAGATCTGATATTACTCAGTAGAAATTGAAGGGAGAAATAACTGATAAATTTTCTTATTTGTCAAACATTCCCATTTCATTGACTAATTCGTATTAAACATATTTATTAATATTTCTCTTCTCTTTTAAATATGTGCTTATTTAAATTTTTTATTAATTAATTATTTTCTTTATTTATGTCACCTTCCATGTCCCTACTCTCAGATAATCCCAACTTTACCTTGAAGATATCCATGAGGATTATTGTAAACTACTACTTATGAAGAATTTCATTTCTTTAAAATTATTTTATTTATTTACATTCCAGCCATTACTCCCTCCTGTTCCTCCCTCCCACAGTTCCTCATCCTATTCCTCCTCCCCTTTGCCTCCAAGAGGGTGCTCCCCAGGCATCCCCCTCCCCTGGGTATCAAGTCTCTACCAGATTAGGTTTAGGCACATATTCTCCCACTGAGGCCAGATCAGGCAGTCCTCTTCTATATATGCTCCACTGGGGCCTGGGACCAACCCTTATATGCTGCTTGGTTGGTGACTCAGTCTCTGGGAGCTCCAGGGGTCTGTGTTAGTTGAGACTACTGGTCTTCCTATGGGGTTTCCCTCCCCTTTAACTTCTTCAATCCTTCCCCTAATTCAACCAGGCTCCTGTCTGTAAGCACACCATAGCATCAGTAATACTGTCAGGCTTTGGTACCCCATTCCCATGAGATTGATCCCAAGTTGGGCTGGTTGCTGCACCACTTTTCCTTCAGTCTCTTCTCATTTTGTTCCTGCCATCTTTTAGACAAGAAAATTTCTGAGTCAGAAATTTTGACTGTGGGTTGGTAACCCTGCCCCTCTGCTTGAGGCCCTGTCTATCTACTGGTGGTGGAGTTCCCTCTCTCCACTGTTAGGTATTTTGGCTAAGGATACCCCCGTTGAGTTCCTAGAGTCTCTCATCTCTCAGGTCTCTGGTATTTTCTAGCAAGTGCCCCCATCTCCAACGCTAGAGGCTACATATTTCCATTCATTGTCCTGGCTCTCTGGGCTTCTCTCCTGCCTCCTCCACCATACCTGATCCTTTAACTCCTTTCCTCCTTCCCCTCCCATCTCCCATCCTGGTCCATGCCTCTTTCTGCATCCAGTGATTATTTTGTAGCCCTTTCTAAATGGGATTGAAGCATCCTTACTTGGGCCTTCCGGGTTGTTAAGCTTCTTATGGTCTGTGGGTTGTATCCTAGGTATTCTATCCTTTTTCCTAATATCCACTTATCAGTGAATATATGCCATACATGTCCTTTTGGGTTTGGATTATCTCACTCATGATGATATAGGACAAATCAGCAACTTACAGATTGGGGGAAAAAAACTTCACTAACCCTAAATTCAATCGAGGGTTAATTTCCAAAATATATGAAGAACTCAAGAAGTTAGCCTCCAGCCGGGCGTGGTGGCACATGCCTTTAATCCCAGCACTTGGGAGGCAGAGGCAGGTGAATTTCTGAGTTCCAGGCCAGCCTGGTCTACAGAGNGAGTTCCAGGACAGCCAGTGCTACACAGAGAAACCCTGTCTCGAAAAAACAAACAAACAAAACAACAACAACAACAACAACAACAAGAAGTTAGCCTCCAAAAAAACAAATAACCCAATTTAAAAAAATGAGCTAAACAGGAAATTCACAACAGAAGAATCTCCAATGGTTGAGAAGGACTTAAAGAAATGTTCAAATTCCTTTGTCATCAGGTAAATGTAAATCAAAACAACCTTGATATTTAACCTTATACCAATCAGAATGACTAAGATCAAAGACTTAACATCA
Source organism: Mus pahari (assembly GCF_900095145.1). Lineage (NCBI taxonomy): Eukaryota > Metazoa > Chordata > Mammalia > Rodentia > Muridae > Mus > Mus pahari. The sequence goes on along the minus strand of NC_034592.1, from coordinate 94,790,166 downwards.
AATGCTGGCAAGGCTGTGGAGACAGAGGAACACACCTCCATTGCTGGTGGAATTGCAATCTAGTACAACTCTGGAAATCAATCTGGCAGTTATACAGAAAATTGGAAACAGTTCTACATGAAGACCCAGCTATTCTGCTCCTGAGCATATACCCAAAAGATGCCCCCCCATACCACAAGGACAGGTGCCCCACCTAAGTTCATACCAAACTTATTTATGATAGTCAGAAGCTAGAAATAACCCAGATGTCCCTAAACCGAAGAATAGATAAAAATGGGCTTCATTTACCCAATGGATTACTATTCACCTATTAAAAACCAGGACATTATGAATTTTGATGAATTTCATTTTTAAGAGAATGTTGGTCAGTTTTAGAAATAACCAGTAGGTGTCAGGGTTCCAACACAGAAAACATCTGGTTTCTTTCAAGAGTCTGCAAGCAGCTGTGGAAGGCATAGGCAACTGTAATTAGGCAAAATATAAGTAGTGGGCTGGAAAAATCCACGTCCCCTTAGTACACCCACATCAACTACTGTAGACAGTCTGCACAGATTGGCATCATCTTTGCTTCAGTTGTCTACTTCTGTTGCAAGAGAAGATAATTTTCATTGTTTTCCTTTCAAAATTTAAAACTGGCCATTTGCTGCAAAGTGTTGCTTGTAGGTCCTAAATACCATTTTCTCCTCGACTTCAGTAATTTGCTCAGTGGGTTATTGACACAAAGGGGGAGTCAATAATTTTTTCCGTGCACATTTGTACCAAATTTCCTGGTAGGCATTCTATGGACATCATTCCTCTACACTCTGTAACAAACCAATGAGGTGTTTATTAATATCCTTGAATGGATCTGTGGAGAGAGGTTACAGAAATCAAAAAGCTTGATTATGTTGCAGCAGATTATTATGTGTATATACACATAAATGTATATTTATGTATGTGTATATGATGTATATACATACATGTTAGAACTCATAACCACTAGAGTCTCACTCCCCATATATCCTCCTGGCTTCAGACTATAGCTGAAAATGTAAGGCAACCATTATTTGAACTTTTGGATGTGTTGGGTTTTTTTTTCCTTTTTCATTTCTTTCTTTCTTTTTAAAATTAGATGTTTTCTTTATTTACATTGCAAATTTTATCCTCTTTCCTCATTTTCCCTCCAAAAATTCCTCTATCCCATCCCCCTCCCCCCTGCTCACTAACCCACCCATTCTTGCTTCCCTGTTCTGGCATTCTGCTACAATGGGTATCGAGCCTTCACAAGACCAAGGGCCACTCCTCTCATTTATGTCCCACAAGGCCATCCTCTGCTACATATGCATCTGGAGACATGGGTTCCTCAATGTGCAATAGGCAGAAGGTAGAAAGAACCCAGATGTCCTTCAACGGAGGAATGGATACAGAAAATGTGGTACATTTACACAATGGAGTACTACTCAACTATTAAAGATGATGAATTCATGAAGTGCTTAGGCAAATGGAAGTAGAAAATATCATCCTGAGTGAGGTAACCCAATCACAAAAGAATACACATGGTATATACTCACTGATAAGTGGATATTAGCCCAGAAGTTCAGAACATCCAAGATACAATTCACAGACCACATGAAGCTCAAGAAGAAGGAAGACCAGCCAGGCAATGGTGGCACATGCCTTTAATCCCAGCACTTGGAAGGCAGAGGCAGGAGGATTTCTGAGTTTGAGGCCAGCTTGGTCTACAGAGTGAGTTCCAGGACAGCCAGGGCTACACAGAGAAACCCTGTCTCAAAATACCAAACCGAAAACAAAAACAAAAATGAAGAAGAAGGAAGTCCAAAGACCACAGTGTGGATACTTCAGTCCTTAGAAGGGGGGGGGGGCAAAGCAACCATGGGAGGAAATACAGAGACAAATTTTGGGGCAGAAACTGAAGGAAAGGTCATTTGTGATTGCCCCACCTGCGGATCCATCCGATATACAATTACCAAACTCAGACACTATTGTAGATGCCAACAAGTGCTTACTGACAGGGGCCTGTTGTAGCTGTCTCCTGAGAGGCTCTGCCAGTTCCTAACAAATACAGAAGTGGATGCTCAAAGCCATCGATTGGACTGAGCACAGGGTCCCCAATGGAGGAGCTAGAGAAAGGAAATAAGGAACTGAAGGGTTTTGCAGCCCCATAGGAGGAACAATAATATGAACTAACCAGTACCCCCAGAACTACCAGCGGCTAAACCACCAACCAAATGGTGTTGGGATTTTTAACAGGTTAAATAGATTGTGACTCTTATTTCATCATCTGTATTCTGAACAATTCTTAATTAGAATAAAGAAATAGGGATGGATATTTAAAGGCAGCTTGTTTAATTGATGAAAGCTACATGAGGTGAGTTTAAAATATATGACCCAATCACCTTACCTACTTTTCTGTCCTATTTATGAATCTGATAGAACTGCCTACCTATAGCTAACATACATTCAGAAAACACAAGGCTATCCACAGGCTATATTCCTCATATCACATGTCTAGAAAAAATGGAAAAAATAAAGCAGAAAAAAACAAAATTGCCAAATTCAACATTCCAAAGTACTAATTTTTTCAAACTAATTTTTCTTTTATTAAAAAATTAAATATTTTCTTTATTTACATTTCAAATGTTATCCCCTTTCCTGGTTTCCCCTCCAAGAACCCCCTCCCCCTATCCCCTCCCCTCTCTCCCTGCTCGCTAACCTACTCACTCCTGCTTTCTGGCCCTGGCACAAACTAATTTTTCAAATTCAAATAATATAGGCTTTCCTCTGAGATAAAGAAGGCCAAAGATATTGTCTATGTTAAGTCACTCCAAATGAAAACATAAGTAGCCTAGAAAGCTGTGGCCAAAATGCCTGTGTTTTGATACTTGAAGTGTCAAACGCAATTATTAAAAGTAGGTGATACAGTGGTAGGCTTTGCTCTAAAGTGTTGGCTGTGCAGATTTGGGTTATATATGATTATAACTCATTGACTCCACTGATTGATGAACTATTAATGTGAACTATCATATATATTTGTATGAAAATATATGTACGTGACTATCAGGGCTAGTAAACTCATAAACACACAAACATACACAGTTAGAGTGACAGAGAGCGAGAGAGTGAGAGAGAGACAGAGAGAGACAGAGAGAGACAGAGGGACAGAGAGAGACAGAGACAGACAGAGACAGAGACAGAGAGAGAGATTCATAAACTTAGGAAGAGTACCTTCATAGGGGAAAATGTCCTCCAAAACAGTCTAGGAGAAAAATAAAGTGGGCACCAGAGCATATTTGACATGAAAGAATAGCGTGGCTCCCGAGGGCACGAAGGTGATTAGCAGGATGGGGTCAAGGACAAGGATTAGAGTAGAGGAGAAAATTTGACAAGAAGTTTATGATATGTCAGTTAAACCTCTTGGTATTCTGTATTGAAAACAAAATAAAAGGATAGAGAGCTAGATTTATATATTTAGAAATTTTGTGTGTGTTTGTGCATGCATGTGTAAAAATAACTAAAGTAAAAGAGACCAGAGGTCATGAATCTGAAAGAGGAAGCACATGGCAGGGGCTGGAAAGACAAAAATAAATAAATAAATAAATAAACAAACAAACAAACAAACAAACAAAGGAAAATGAAACAAGTTTTAAACTTTCAACATATCTCTGTGTGTTTTGATACTTGAAGTGTCAAACACAATTATTAAAAGTAGGTGATTACAGTGGTAGGCTTTGCTCTAAAGTGTTGGTTGTGTAGATGAGAGAGAGAGAGAGAGAGAGAGAGAGAGAGAGAGAGAGAGAGA
>NC_034592.1:94770779-94786051 GCF_900095145.1 Mus pahari | reverse complement strand
CAGGACAGCCAGGGCTCTACAGAGAAACCCTGTCTCGAAAAAACCAAAAGCCACCCCCTCAAATAAAAAGAACTGGCCACAGTAAAGAATACAGTTACCTGGTCTTGTAGCAGTGGGAAGGTAGAGTGTATGTCACTATATGTGTGAGCTGATGTGTGGGGATTGGATGTTTCTTCACTTAAGTGAGACAGGACGTAAAGCCATCAGCTGAGAGTGAGATTTGAAGAGGAGGTGTTGAAAGACTGTTGAAAAGTTAAGACAAAATTGTCCTCTAGGTAAATGAGAGGGAAAAGCGTGTGTGTTTGTGTGTGGAATACATTTCTCTACTGTTCTGTCTTCATTGAATGCTTGAAGTCTTCTATATGAATTTTAATTTACTCATTGTTAGCTTTCCTTCTCAAACAGTTGTAAATTATCTGCTCAGACATGAACAAAAGCACACACGCATGCATACACACACACGTGCACACACACACACATACACACTTCATGCCTCATTTTAAAAGAAGGATTTTATATGTTTTGTAGACTTTTTTAAATGTCCTTTAATTAATACCATATTCATATTATAGTTGAGAGGCACTTTTATAAATAAGAGCCCAGTACCATATACTTATCCCTGAAAACATACATGCAAACAACCTCATATAAACAGCTTACCTATAGGAATGTACATAAGCTCACATGCATGTATGCATGCAATAACAGTTGGTGGAAAAAAGAAGCTATGATTTTGAAGAACAGTAGAGCAGGATATATTGAGCATTAGGAAGGAAGAAAAGGTAGGGATAAATGTTGTGATTATATTATAGCCTCAAAAATAAAAAATAGAAATATCAATTATATAAGGCTATGAACACTGATTATAAAAGGTTCAAATGTATTTAATAAAAACATAAGTTCTACTCAGTTCTAATTAAAAGGTCACTCCTACAATAACTATTCTTACAGTTTAACATTCAAACATTTCTTTGTAAGGCATAGATAAATAAACACAGTGAGGCTATTTTACCTTTTCTAAAACTTTTTTTTTCAAGTAATAAGTAATCATGTCTTTATGCATCCACAGTATAACAATTCTCCATTCATTTCCCTACATTTGTACATCAAGTAATTTCATAATTTATGTTCAGTATTCAGTATTGCATATAGATTTGCAACAAACAACATTCTCCTTTGATTATTTATATTTTCGGATTGAGTTGATGCCAGTTTCTCTGACAGTCATGTAAGATTCACTCCATTTCTCTATGTGATCAACTTTGGTTATTATATGTGTTTTTAGAAATTCTGGCAACTTGCTGGATAAATGACATTTTTAAATCATTTATCTAGTAGTGAGCGTTGAAACATTGTCCCTTAAAAAATTTTTATATATGCCAAACTATGATGCCAATTCAATTGTGTTTTTATCCTTCTTATATTAAGATTTATCACTGAGCTTTATAAAACTCCCACAACTGAGTTACAATTTTGCTGAGTTATATTCTAACAATAATCTCAAGAATGCACTCCTACTGTCCCATTAAATAAAAAATTCTATAGCTACCTGCTTAGCAGCCTGAAGATGTGCTGATTTATGGGAGCCCTTTCAGTGCACTAACAAGGTCTAGAGTGAAACTGAGTTGCTCTTTTGCACCAATCACATAAAAGCACAAAAACTTCTGAGATCATCTCATGCTTTCCATACATTGCATGTTAATTCCTATATGATTGCATAGAACACACAATTCTATCATTAAGCAAGCAAACCAGCTCTCTTCCTTATTTCTTCTGTTTTTCTTTCTTAAATGAAGAAATGAATAAATTTTATATTCATTTCCCTGTGTAATCTATTTCATATGAAATTAATATTCACACTAATTACTGTACTTGTATCATATTACATTTTCACACATGCATTTATGTTATGGATCTATGGACTCATGGGGCAGAGGTTTGATGAAAACAAAGCTTTGGTCCATTGTTCCAATTGAGTACCTTTTAAATCAAGTTCAATCCATTTCATTTTTCAGAAACAGAAATTAAGAAAAGGGAACTTCCTCAAGGTTACCCAGTGAGACTAGCCATGACTCACTTGTAGTCTGACCTGACTCATTAGCACTTTATGAGACAAAAACAATATTGCACAGTGACAGCTCTGGCCTTAATCATGAAAAGCAGTTGTGGGCGAGGCTGTGTATTGTCATCTATCATGTGTGACTCAGTCTAGTTTGAAGACTATCATCCACCATGTCAGTGAGTAGTTCCAGGAGATATTGAAGAGATTCAACTTCTCAATTGACATCTTTTAGAACTGATTTTCCTTCCCTTGCAATGTTTGGAGTGCATGCGGCTCCCCAGAAGACAGACTTGATAATAGACTAAATAGCATATTTACAGAATTTTAACTCAGTCCTTAGTACTTGCATCACTTTGCTGAACTGAATTATCTACTAACACTGAAAACTCTTTTTTTAAATCCATGATTATCACTAAATATCAATTTAAATTAAGAAATTGGCTTTGAAAAGTCACTTAGAGTTATGTTTTAAAATGTAGATTTTGCTGACCTTGTGGCCAAAGAGAACATTCTAGTGTGGATGAGTGAATCAGAAGAAACTGGAGTTAAAGAAACAAAGGTTACAGAATTCTGATGATTTAATAAGGCTGTGAAAAGGAGCATTTAAGCAAGGAAAATCGTGCAGCTTTCAAGGTTGGGTGTGCAGGACACAAAAGGAGCATCTTACTCACACTGGGAGAATAAAATTGGAAAATCTGGCCACCCTATGCTTTCTCAAAGATGACAGCTAAATCAGCTTACATAACAGCAAAGGAGAATGTACCCACTGCTTAGTTTTTAATGCAATTTACTGAAAGTTGTGTCTTCCTACACACTTCTTCAAAGTAACTTCAACCCATTCCAGATAGTAGTTTTATTACATCTACAGTAAATAGAAAGGGTTTTTTTTTGTTGTTGATTTTTTTTTTTTTTTTTGGCTTGGTAATTTTCTGTTCTTTCTGGTCTAATGACTCTGGGAGAAATTTTTATCTTGTTCTTTTGTTCCCTCTCACAGATGTGCAGAAGTTGTATTCATCTTGTCATGGGCTTGAGAAGAGTATGTGGGCAGCCCAAGGGGAATACAATGAAGGTAAGATTTGGGGTTGAAGTTGTAGGCGCCTCCACCAACTCAAAGCTCCAATATAATATGGTAGTAATGTAAGAAGTTTCATTCAGTATGAAATTCTGAAACTGCTGCCTGTGATCTGGACTAATCCCTGCCTGACCTTACCTGCCCTTGGGGATTGAAGTGAGGTGGCACAGAATCAAGGACGCGGACTACAGGAGCAGGTGAGAAACACTACAGCAAGAGTCTGAACTCTGCTGAAAATTCCTTTAAATCCCTTCACCCTCGCGCCATTGGTCCCAAGAAAGCACCTCCTCTAAACAGCAGTTCTAGATTGGCTGACATTGTCTGCATCAGCAGTCCTTGGTCTCTCAGGCAGTCCTCAATTAGGTCTTCCTGCAGGAGATGCTTTCTGCAACTGCATGGACACAGCATTTCCATATAAGTGGCTGCAACATAACTGTTACATAAAACAACATTGTTTTCATAATATATATATATATATATATATATATATATATATATATATATATATGTGTGTGTGTGTGTGTGTGTGTACATATATGTAAAACTCTAGAGCTTGTAGGGTAGTTTGTGAAACAAATTCACACTTGCTGTTTATTTATTTCCTACCAGGCCTAAAAGTAATTTTCTGAACGTATAATCTTAAATACAAGATCTAATGCACATACTATTGGTATATTCATTATTAGAAGACTTTTACATCCTATATAGTAATATCACAACTCTACAGTAATTAATAAGCAGCAAATAATTCTATGTAAACCATGTGATATGTATGTGTTTATAGACTTTAATACTAGATAGTATAAATTATATAAGGTCCTGTTATAATTTATATGCATGACTACGTAGTATCTATGTATAAAAGATTCAATTTCCCTAAGAAATATTTGAAAGTTAACTATAAAAACCCCATGAAAACTAAAATAATATTAATTAAAAGCATATGTGATAGTCAAAAACTTTTTAAGGAGAAAGTCCAGTTCTACAAGTTAACAAAATGATTGATTATTATTAAAACTAAAGAACAAGTCATTCGAATGTTAGAGTTGAGGAGTCTGAAGATGTGATTAAAAGCACTTGCTACTCTTCCATAGGACCCTGGTTCAGTAACCAATAGCCAGATGGTGATTCACAAGCATCTGTAACTACAGTTCCAGAGGATCAATTGTTCATGTACATACATGCAGACAAAAATCTCATGTACCTAAAACAAAGATAGTAAGTCTTTTATTTTTAAAGTAATAGAGTTCAAGTAAGAAAAGAAAGCAGAAAGGCAAGTACTGACAATCACTGTCAGTGAAGCACTTCACAGACCTGCATACTCTAATCTAATACCCACTGTTTAAACAGCAAACCAGGATGGGTACCTATGACAAAGCCAAATGTCAGCTTTTCTAGTCACATGGATAACTTAACTAGCCTTGATTCTTATTGGTCAAAAATCCGTCTGTCTGTCTGTTTGTTGAGAAATCTTCATAGCCCTGTTTACCCTGGAGGTCTCTCTTGTGGGCCAGGCTGACCTCAGAGATCTGCCTGCCTCTGTCCCCTGAGTCCTGTGATTAATGGCATGCACTACCACTGCTCAGAAATCAAAGACTTTAGATAAGAATACATTCACAGTGCACCAGTGTGTATCCTGTAATGTGTGTTTGGACAATATATGTGTTTGGTACAAAGTATGATGGCTAGTATCCATGAAGTACTATTTTACATGTCATAAAATTACTTTATTAGTAATTTATTGGTATTAATAACAAACCCTGCAAACTCGGCTATTAGTTCTCTACTTTCGTAAAAATGCCTGTTTTTTTCTTTTTTTTTTCCCCAAATCAGATATTTCAGTCTTTAGTTCAAAATCAATACCTTATCATACACAAGATAGAAAGCCACCTTGGAATGCCTCTCTGTAACTACTAAACTAGGTTTTGTGTGGTGTATTTTTTTTCTACTATTTTGAGGTAGTAGTGTAGATTAACAGTTATGAACTCCAGGGTGACCTGAATTATCTGCTCTTCCTGACTGAGTCAACAGCAGGCTGGAATTACAGGGATGGATGACCATGACCAGATTTGATTTTTCTTCTTTAAAGTATTTTCTCACTCATTATTTTGCCCATAAGTAGAGTTCCTATAATAAGAAGTGTATAAAGGTTAAAACCAGCAGTTTTGTCAGATGTAGAACTGATGGATTATAAGATGGAAATTATGAGAGAGAAATGGTGATGTGGGAAAGAAATATAGAAGTAAAAGTAGGCATTTGAACAGTCTAAAGATAATAAGAATATTTGCAAGGTACCATATTAATTGCTTGTCTGTATCAAACATTGATTTTGATTATCTCTAAACCACTTTGTATATATTCATTGAAATCTCCTAACTAATATATGGGGCTTATATTGATAATACACTTTTATTTGTATGAATGAGGACCAGTTATGGGAAATAGACTACCCATGCTCTAGCTATTGTGAAGTATCCAGTGGTAAAGACTGTTAAAACATGAGAATATGCCAATAAGAAGTCTTTATTAGCTTGACAATGACTTAATTGGGTGTTCGAGAGCCAGTATAGCACAGAGCCTTTTTCAGGTGAGATTTTAAGCATAAAAACATCCCATATTCTTGGCTGGCACATTTCAGTGAATAGGAACAGTTAGCCACAAGTAGAACTACAGAAGCAAAAAGAATGATACATTTAGAGACTTACTCAGAAGTATAGACTTCAATTGATTAGGTCTTTATTTGCTTTTTTGGCCAGTGGTGCTGTTTACATTCCGAGTCTTACTGTATGAATAGTACTTCCATCATGGAGTCAGTTGTAATAAGATCTGGGGGCTACTTAGGTTTAGATCCCTGTTACATAGCCAATTCCACACTTACAGGAGCCCCATTCCTTATTTTAAACCATGCAGTTCTCCTGAAGAGACAAAGTACTTGAGATACATAGTATTGGCATGATCCTTTGACATTTGTAATATATAAAATCCCCACAAAACTCAAAAACCAAAATTAAAATTATTAGAATGGAGGACTTCTATTTTACCTCATACCTATGCAAGGGAAATTGTATTTACAGGACAGGTCAATAACCTCCTATATATTTATGAGTGAATTACTAAAAGGAAGAAAGACAACTTACTAATGGCAATTGTTTTTTAATTCCAAAATTGCCAATATGTATGGAAAGTATGTGACTGTAGTTGCTGGAAGAACATGCATTGACTCTCAGTTGGTACTGAATGTCTTCATGTCTTAACTGAACCCAGGTAACTCTCTCCACAGTAACATGGACACCCTGAGAGTATGATCTAAAAGTACTCTTGATTTATGGAAAGCCTCTTCTTACTTTTAAAACACTGTTATTATTCTGAATATTGTAAATAATAAGAAAAATAATACAGTTTTCTTCTGCCTTCTCAGTAAATTCTGGTTTGAATGAGTCATGAATTCTTTCCATTAGTTTATTTTTAAGAGTTCACAATTAATTATACACATTTATGGTATATATGAAGTATATTACAATACTAGTAACCAACATGCCACACTCTAATCTGGTTAATTAACACTCCCATTTCTTTACGTGTTGCTATCTCTGTTGTATTTTGAGGCTTTTGTTCCTCTTCTACTTTAAAAGAATATGTAATGGCGTGTTATGAGTTATAGTTACCCTGCTGTGTTGTAGAACACTAGGACTCATGACTCTGAACTATAATTTATAATTCTTGGGAGTGTAATTTGAACTTCATGGTTCCAAAGCAGAAGTTGTTTTGTCCCGTTTTCCATGTTATTCCTAGAAAAGGGTCTAGAAAAGAAAAAGAAAAGTTCAATCTTTATGCTAGCCATTTCATTTTTAAAACAAAAGACAGTAACAAACCTTCATAAAATATGTTTAAAGAAGTAATCTTATATCCCGAGGGGTGATGTTCACACCACTGCAGTGGGTCTCCTTTTCAAAAGCCAATGAGCTTAATGACAATGACACTGAAAGAGTATCAGAATCAGACTTCAAAACTGAATATTGAGTCAGAACAATACATGCAATAGAACAATATATATGTAAGTTATATATGAGCAGCATGACAATAAATAACTTAATCGTATTCAAACATTTTCATTATTACATCATAGCAAAGGGGTTAATGTTGTTGAAGCAGGTAACATGGCATTATAGTTCATGTGTTATTTTTAAAGGGAATATGTAAAAATTAGAGAACAAGCAGATTGTATCTATGTGTTTAGGAAGAGATATTGAAACAAGTAGATTGTATTGATGTATTTAGAAATATATGTATAGACATTATATGTATTATATGTAAGCAATAACAATTAATGAATAAAGCTGTCCATGCATTTGAAAGATGGCAAGGAGGCATATGTGGAAGAGTGTAAGAGGAGAGAAGGGTGTGGGAAATAATGTAATACATAATAATTAAAAATTAAATAATTTTGTGTATGTAGTAGAGAATGAAAGAGAACCTGTGTTTTCTGTCATAAAAATTCATCTGAGGCATAGCAATAAATGTTTATAATAAAAGGTAAGACACGCTTATCTATCCAAGAAGAGATACTGTGACTTACAGTAAAGCATAATTTGAGTATATCTTAGTAACTGAACAGTGTCAAAATAAGGCATGGAAATAGAATCATAACAAATGCTTTGGCACACATGCCCTTTTAGCAGATACTTACTGAGTTATGACCACAAACTGGTCATGTACATGGCCTTTATTTTAATATTTGAGGGGTTTTGATTAATGTTATGCATGTAGAATCTTTGGTTTTGAAGACTCTCATTATAAAATATTTATTACATAACTTATTCCTCCTCTTCCCTAATTTTCCCATTGTAAATTTGAATAACTACATTGACCCTAATATCAGAACTGAAGTAGCTTATTTGTGTACTAATATTTTGTTAGTTGTCATTATATTTGTTTTTATAATATTTATTTTTATGCCACAGCATCCAATGTTCTAATGTTCAAAATAGATTATCTGGTTATGGCCCTAAGTGTGAGGTCCTTACATGTACAAGGTCATGTCAAGAAACCTTGCCTTAGACCCAGAGGGAAACACTAGTCTGAGTTTTGATTTGATTACATATACAGAAAATATTCACCATAGCTTTCCCCTATGGATATTTTCAGTCTAAAGACTATTCCCACAGAGACCACTTCTACATGTTAGCTAAACCTGTCCTGATCCAGCTGCGTACCATAAACCTGGTTTCCTTTTTTTTTAATCTGCATGTAATAACTCCATTTTTTTTAAGTTGTAGGCAATAACTCTGTCTGTGTCCAATCATATATAACACACACACTGAACATCTAAAATTGCTCAGGTTTACTCAGCAATCTCTCTGCCTCTCTCTGTCTCTGTCTCTCTGTCTCTCTCTGTGTGTGTGTGTGTGTGTGTGTGTGTGTGTGTGTGTGTGAAATTTCATCATTCCTTCAGTGTCCCCAGTCAGATCAAAGTGTCTAGAGCCATGCTGTATGTCTGTCATGACCTAGAATAACCCAGGAAGAGATTATTATGAAGGATGGCCTAAGTGAAGTTGCCTGTGAGCATTTCTGCTAGGTTTTTTTTTTCCTCTCAGTTGGGGGAGAAGATTGGAAGGCAAACCACAATTGTGCATGGTATCATTTTATGGCTGCTTCCTGAATTGTCTAAGAGTAGAGATGCCAGCTGAACAGTAAGCATACATGCTTGTTCTCCCTCTTGTTCTCCCTCTCCCTCTCCCTCTCCCTCTCCCTCTCCCTCTCCCTCTCTTTTGCTATGATTAGCTATTTTGAGGTCTTTATTGACTCCTCACAATCATGAGCTGTAACCTGGTATTGCAAGTAAAATCCCAGCACCCGGGAGGCAGAGGCAGGCGGATTTCTGAGTTCAAGGTCAATCTGGTCTACAAAGTGAGTTCCAGGACAGCCAGGGCTATACAGAGAAACCCTGTCTCGAGAAAACCAAAACGAAAAAAAAAAGTTGTCTGGAATATCATGCAGAAATGTGAGAAGGTTCCCTATTGTAATGGAAGGAGGACATAGCCATCCACCCCTTTTTTCTTATTCTCTTTCTCAGTCTTCATCTGTACTACTTTCTTCATTTTCTAAAGCTCATATCTTGAATCTCCAAGGCTCAATTATATTGGCCTTTCCTCTCTCTGAGATTCAAGGCTTTGGGGCTCATAGGAAAGGACTTTGATTAAATTTCTTCAAAGAGGTTTACATAATCACTTCATTTAAAATCCATTTTTAACAATAAGTATTCAGTGACAACAATGAGTCAAAGAAGTACATAAAAATTGTATTATCTAATCTATCTTCCATGCCAAAATATCAAGTGACATAAATACATCACCACTATCAATATTTGTTTCCTCCTCTCCTCATGCACTTCCTCCTCTTCCTCCTCCTTCTCCCTCCTCTACCACTTACCCTGCCTGTACTATTTCTTCTTGCTCTTCAATGTGGTATAATTGTTTGGACTTTAGAACTAGTCATTACTGGAATTAAATTCAGAGAATCATAAGTACGTATTATTCTTTCTATATTTTACAGATAATACTTGTTCCTTCTCTGTAAATCTTATGTAAGCTTGTAGCCATGCTACTGGGGAAAAAAAAAGAAAGTTACAGATATTCATACTTACATATGGCTTCTGGAATATTTCATCTAATTAGCAATAAGTCCATAAATGTTCATGGATTATCCGTGATTTCCAACATTGTTATCTCTCTGTCCATAAAGATCAAATTCACTACTGCAGCTCCAATTCCACCTGTTTATTGATTCCATTTTTCACCACTAAAATTTCCTCCCTTTTGAAACTTATCTTCAATTTGTTTATCACATGTCCTGAAGTCTTCCCTTCAAGTTTCCAGGTAGATATCAACCTGAAGCAGAGGATATCCAACCCTTGCAAAGACAGTCCCTGAAACCACAGAAGAAATTTAAAAGAAAAGAATCAACTAACACTTGAGAAGTTGGATCAGTTGGAGACAGTGTGCCAAGAAGGTATTGACTGTCAGTTCCTCATGACCTCTTAGGATGTTTTTTATCGGGAAGTCTTATTTTTACAAAAGAAGCTGAAAGATTTGACTGTTTTCAAATCTTTTAACAAAATAGAACATTGGTAGACCTGACCTGATTAAGCAACTCCAAGCTAAGATTTGTATCAACTATATGCCTCTGCTGTATGGACTTGATATTCTTGCCTGTCATTGAATAACTAGTAGCCATTCTTCACAGATTTAGTAAATTCGCCATCTTTTCACTCAGAGGAAATATATAAATAGGCCTGAACTGAGAATAAATTTATTCCCTGCTACTCAAATAGAGTACATGTGTTTCAGCATGAACTCTAGATAGAGATATCAAAGTTCACCAGAAACAGCTTCTCATTTCTCACCTGTGGGCTTCATGGAGAATAATTGATAATGACCCCTTTCATACTAAGGGGATATAGACTGATAACATAACATATGTTTAGCAAGAAATATATTGGTTTGGTATACGTAAAATGTAAATTGAAAAATGTAAGTAAAAATAAACTATGTTCACACACTCATACTGGATAATGGCTGTCTTAGCTATTGACATACAAAAATTACACAGATGTGGGTATGTGGTTGTATAAACAACAGTGAGATGCTATATTAAATACCCCAGCCAGTGTCAGGACAGAGTAGATGACTTCAACGTCCTAACTATTTCAATAATTAAATACTGTTTTAAGCTTCAAAGATCTACTTTTACAGGTACTGAGTCAGAGCTTGAGATAAATAAGTTTTAATGACATGAATAGTCTTGGAAGGCATGGCATAAGATTTCCTGAGATGCTTTAAGGTCAGGACTGCCTATGTTCTCAGCTGAATCTGTGTTTGGAAACCAGAGACTAAGAATTATACTATATATAGCTACACTAAAGGTGCAATTTAGTGACACATCTTTTAGGAGAAATAGAAAATTTAGCACATGATTAATACTTACGGGGACATGACTAACTGGCAAAAAGGAATAAAGAAGAACCCATGGTTTGAAATAAGTGTTAACTTTCCTAGTGAGGACAGAGACGTTCAGAAGGCATCTTGTGTGGACTAGTGTATTCACACAAGAAAAGGCCTTGGAGAACTTGTCTAGTGAGCAGCAGGTGGAGAATAATCTAAAAAGATCATATGTATATAAAATGTGGATACACAGATGGGATTGAAAGTAAGAAAAGGAAAGGGAAATGATGTCATTATATTTTAATTTTCAATGTAAATCTTTTTAAAAGAGGAAAAAGGATAATGGTGACATTTTGTCTATTTAATGTTTATTGTATATGCATAGAAGTGAATATATAATATATACATATGTGAGTATATATTTGTATGTATATCAATCCAAGTATCTTACTGAAAACTAGAATTATATCTGGTTAATAAATCATTAGACTAGATGATGAGATGCCTTTAATGTTCAGATTTGTTTCATACATACATGTTTACAGAAGTCAAATTATAATAATGCTATTCTTTTGCATGTTCAGTCACTTATCTTTTTCCTTGTTGGCTTTTCCTCTCCATATGTTTTTCTCTGCAGCCATATTTATATAACCATATATGTTAAGTAGTATGCAACTACATTTAAGTTCTTCTCATTTGAATACTTTGATAAATATCATGGTATAATAAATATGAGTTCATTCATGCCATATAGGGGCACTAATATTTTCAATGTTTTGTTATCACAATCAATGACGTAACAGACACCCTGGCATATGAGTCATTATTTGTTGGTTAAAGCACATACTTTCAGTTCAGTTCCAATTAAGGCATAAATAATACTTTCCTTAATATCTATAAAATAATAAATACCGTGACTTTTTTTCACTTCATTACTAATTAGAATTCTCAAACAACAACTTTTATTTTACTGTATGTTTTTATGACTAATAGGGACATGTTTTAATCTATTGAAAATCATATTTTCTTTGGGTAGATTAGAGTATGAGAATGTAATTTATAATTGTTCTATAGTTTTTGTTTTAATTATTACTGATTTTCTTTCCCTTCGTATTGTTCCTTTCTTCTCAGTCAAGGAAATAGAATGGGAAATACTCAAAGCATTATGGAAGATAGCATTTACTATATAAATTAGAGTTCATCTAGTTGTGAGGTTAGTGGGAGAAAAGGCTTCTCAAAGGGAAATCTGGAAACAAAGAGAAAGGTTACATGAAGCCCTTGTGAAACACAGGCATATCAGAGCTTGCCAGAGACCAGAGGTGGAGTTCTGATAGAGCAGTAACAGAGCAGTCAACAGAAAAGACGTGACTTCTTCCTGGCGGGCTGCAGATTCAGAAGGAATAGGAGCTGGACAAGTCAGAGAAGAAAGGAAAAGGCAGAGTCTGTCTACAGCCCTGCCATTCATTAACTCTAAACAGGATGATCTCTACACTGTGGAGGCCTCTGTGTCCCTTCTGCCATTCATTACCTCTAAACAGGATGATCTCTACACTGTGGAGGCTTCTGTGTCCCTTCTGCCTTCCAAAGCTTTTACTAATTTTTTATTCTTCTCCAACTTAAAACCATACAAGGAAGAACATTCTAGCATAAACAGTTGGCTACAGGTAGCAGTCTAGTTATTCTCCAGCTCCCTGCTCACAGTGTGGTCAGCAAGCAGTTAAAAAAGAAAGAACATATAGAGTAATGAGCACAGACCAGCAGTCACAAATTACATCCAAATTAGTTACAGATCACATGTATCATAGTTAAATATCATGTGAAGCAATCTGCCACTTGGACTGTTTACTTTTGTGTATTATTTAAATGTTTAGAGGGCTATTGTCCCTCATTATCTTTGCTATTATTGCAATTTGATTACCTAGTATATTGATTATTTTTGTATTGAAAATTGCATGGCTTGGTGCTAAAAATATGTATTGTGATGTTATATCTCACTGGTGAATTACATCTGTTTTTCTTAATATTTTCAATGTACAATATTTCCCTCCTACGGGATACAACCAGAATATCTAATAATAATTCAAAAGTAGTTCAAGGTTAGGTATTAAGAGCTATGCTCATCTTATGACATGGATAAAGAGAACCCTCCATAACCAGAAACATGGCAAAATGAATTATTATCATATTTGCAAAGTTATACTGTGGCTTCTATGACTAAGGAGGACATATAGCCATTGTTCATAGGCAAGGTGGTCAATCTTTGGTAACCAGGTCCTTAAGTTTCCCTATGGGCTGTTGGACAGGCTGTCTGGCCTGAATTATTATTCCCAGAGATACCCAAACACCATGATAAACCAAGAGCTATATACTCTGATCCCAAGCTCTGTTTTTAAATCAGATTCTTGTTCCTCTATTTCAGCTTTATCATTTCTCTAATGATGAGGAAAACTGCTTGACAACCTGTGTTTTGGCAGTTAATTTTATTGTTGTTGAATTAGTATGGAAGATGCTATCAGAGGCTACATCAGTCACTGAATTTAGAATCTGAAAAATCTCAATATTACAATCAAGGTTATTAGAAAATTTTATTAATCCCCCATTATCTGCCTTGGGTCTTATAAACGTAAAACCTTGTACTTTTTAGGCGACTGCATCTGCTCATCCTCTTCTTTACAGAAGGATGTGACACATTTGCTTGTTTGGGCCAGAAAGGGGCATTGATAGAGAGAAGAAGATACTGTGCTGGAGTGTGGGCCTCTAGCCTCATTTATGTAGGAAAGGTTTGTGTCCTGTGGGCTCAGGGTTAGTGTTCTAGGCCAACACTGATAATTGAGCTGAGTCACTTTTACATAACTGGGAAAGCTTAACACTGTCCTACGAAGAGTCTAGACAGCCTGCACACAGAAGATATCTGACTATTGCCCAGCAGTAGAACAGAAACCATCTAATGGCTGAATCATAGCATGATTGATATTTCTGCCAGAAAGCCAGGTTTCCTCAGTTTTCAATTTGCATCAGACCAAATTGTGCTGCAGGAAACTACCTAGTATTTCTTTGTGAGGTTGGAGAATCCAAGCATCCACAGAATCCCAAGATGCACTCAAGCTGATAGTTGTGAAGGTTCTGAGATCCTTTTGAAAAGTGAAGGCAAATGTGTTCCTTTAAGAGAATGTGTATTATACCACATTATGTAAAGGACACAAAATGAAAAATTTGGTTCTTAAGTATTTCCATTCTTGTGTGTTTCATGTAACATGTCTTATCTGTGTATGATATAAATGGAAACCCATTTCATTGAATCTAGCTGAGTAGATCTCCTATCTGAAAGATCTTAAACACTGGAATTGTAGGCCGCTAGTAGTTAATGAAGGAATTGTGGTGCCAGGGAATCCATGGATCTATGGCAGGCAGGCCTGATTCAAGATTGGGGTCAGAGTGTTTCCAAACCCCAGAGACTGGCAGGAGTAGAATTACACCTGACAGTAGACTGCATGTACCAGTGCACATAGATCAGTGCTTCCACCTTGGTCCCACCAGAAGAGGTCATGTAGCCCAATAGCCAGGTTAAACTTTCTTTCCCTTATAAGGTCATGTCCAGTAGCATCTAGATTTGCAAATGAGGTGTTTCCAGCACTCTGGCCCTAACCAATGATATATGCTCAGCCTGTAACCCCTATTCATAATCCAAAGGTTTAAATAGCCTTTGTTTTCCCCCAGTTGAATGAGCTGTCTCACTGAACCCTGTCTCCCTAGAATCTGTTTGTTTCTTTTTTTTCCTGAACTCATACACAATCTGAGATCTTATTAACCTCAGCTGCTTCCCCCTTCGGCCCACCACTCATGATCACAGGCAATCTTGCCCTAAGAGAGGGGGAAATAGCAATAACCTAGAATACCCAAGATACAATTTGCAAAACACATGAAACTCAAGAAGAATGAAGACCAAAGTGTGGATACTTCATTCCTTCTTAGAGTAGGGAACAAAATACCCATGGAAAGAGTTACAGAGACAAAGTTCTCAGCAGAGCCTGAAGGAATGACCATTCATAGACTGCCCCACATGGGAATCCATCCCATAAACAACCACCAAACCCAGACACTAGGCCAACAAGAGCCTGCTGACAGGAGCCTGATATAGCTGTCTCCTGTGAGGCTCTGCCAGTGCCTGGCAAATACAGAAGTGGATGCTCACAGTCAT
>NC_034592.1:94762211-94770623 GCF_900095145.1 Mus pahari | reverse complement strand
GGTTGGGGAGCTGGGGAAGGGAGGAGGGGATAGGAGATTTTGGGGGGAAACTAGGAAAGGGCATAACATTTGAAACGTAAATAAAGGAGGGAGAGAGAGAGAGAGAGAGAGAGAGAGAGAGAGAGAGAGAGAGAGAACGAGAGAGAACGAGAGAACAGAATGGACATAACAAGGAATGACTCCTTAACATACAATTGCAGAAGAAGTCTCAGTGAGGGAGAACTTTTCTTTATAGTTAGGAAACTCTGATCCCTTTGTAGAAGCCTCAGACATGGGAAGATTGCAAGCATGTCTTACTACGGAGCTAGCCCATTCCAAAGGCCTCACATCTTTCTCTTTTGAGTTTCATAGCAAAAAAAAAAAAAGTGTTTAAAAACAGAGAAGAACCAAATTTATTGAAAATCTGCTAGGCTATGCTTAGCTGTATCCTTAAGCATATTCATCTTATCATAGAAGAGTTATCACAAGACTATGGTGGTCTTTGCAAACTGTTTTGATTTTCCCACCTAATCTCACTAGAGGCTCTGTGTGTCAAAAGCTGTGGGACCCTTCTGCAGCCACCACTGCTGAGGGATTTGGAATTTTGTGAACCCTATAACCCCCTGAGCTTCAGTTTCTCCACTTATTAGAGACAACCACATTGGGTGAAAGCCAGGTATGGGGTAGGAATGTTTCATTAGTGGTAATTTCTACCCAGTCATTTGAAGCTTTGGGAGCTTTGAGGACTCCAGAAGTCTTATGCAACTATGTGCTAGCTGTTCTTAAGGTAATAGCAAAGATTGTTTTGTTTAGTTTAAAGTTTGCAAAAACTAAAATTTCCTTGATGAATTTGGAACATAGAGTTAAATGCTTGTTGAATGTAACAAAAAGATATGCAAAGTGGCCACAAGTATTCTGTTTTGTTTTGTTTTGTTTTGTTTTGTTTTGTTTTTTTTGAGAGAGAGAGAGAGACAGGGTTTCTCTGTATAGCCCTGGCTGTCCTGGAACTCACTTTGTAGACCAGACTGGTCTCAAACCCAGAAATCCACCTGCCTCTGCCTCCCAAATGCTGGGATTAAAGGTGTGTGCCACCACTGCTTGAAGTCAGTTAATATGAAAATCATTTGAGGTCACCAGAACTATTTCTTTTTACTTTTTTATTTCTTTAAAGGTTAAAAGTACAGTGTCTACTTTAAATAGTCTATCATTTAAATAGTTAATCTAGTAAGATGAACAAATATAGGTTGGTATAGATGAAGAGGGGCAGAATTGCATCTGTCCTTGTAAAAATTGTTTAGTGCTTAGATACTAATGCTCATGCCAGCAAGATTCTGCTGAAGGGACCCTGATATTGCGGCCTCTTGTGAGGCTATGCCAGTGCCTGGCAAACACCGAAGTGGATACTCACAGCCAGCTATTGGATGGAACACAGGGTCCCCAATGGAGGAGCTAGAGAAAGTGCCCAAGGACCTGAAGGGGGCTGCAACCCTGTAGGCAGAACAATAATATGAACTAACCAGTACCCCCTGAGCTCGAGTCTCTAGCTGCATATGTAGCAGAAGATGGCCTAATCGGCCATCACTGGGAAGAGAGGCCCCTTGGTCTTGCAAACTTTATATGACCCAGCACAAGGGAAGGCCTGGGCCAAGTAGTGGGAGTGGGTGGGTAGGGGAGCAGGGACCAGGGTGGGGGGGTATAGGGAACTTTTGGGATAGCATTTGAAATGTAAATAAAGAAAATAATAATAATAATAAAAATAAATGAAAAAAAGACTGCTTGGTGCTTAAATCTAAATGATATCTGTCTCACAAATTTATCCTACAAGATAGAATTCAGCTCCCTTAAGGGTTTTTACATTTATTTTCATGGGTAACATGTAACATTTCAAAACTGAGTTTGAGGCTTAGTTCAACTCAATAGAATGCAGTTGCTTTTTTCCATTTCTTCTGCTAGTACTGACTTAAATCGAAGCTATCAATTCTGCTAAAAGCCACATCCAGCTCTTCCATTTGGCTGTTTGAGCATCTGTTTTGATTACTGGAGGTGCAGCCTTAGGCCAGCTTCACAATGGCAGGGTTTGACATTTGAACTTCACTTCATTCTGTACCCCAAGGTGACTGATTCAAGTGTATTCCCATTTGTTGTATGTCAAAATAAAAGATGAGATCTTTATTGCCCCCACCCAAAAGGGGAATGCTTCTGATCTGGAGTCAGATGCGCTACCATTATACCACGAGGCCAGCCTATGGCTCTGTATTTAAAGATCCTGTGGTATAAGGCAGGGCCTGGTAGGAGCGCACCAGAATTATTATGTGAAAGAAAGGAATCTGCCCTATCAATCCTATTATAGGTAAAATACCCAAGTTCCAGGAAGCTTTCTGATCTTCCCACAGTTAGATAGTATGTTAGTAAACAACCCAAATGCTGAATCAATGTTTTGTCTCTCCCAATACAATGTGAAGGGCAAGGAATGGTTAAGCAAACGTCTTGGTTAAATTTCTATTGTGGGGAAAACATCAAGACCATGACAATAAGATTCTGGGGCTGTATAGTTTCAGAGGGGTAGAGTTTATGAATGTCAGGATAGGGCACATTGCAGAAAACAGCCAGTCATGGTACTGGAGAAATAGCTGAGAATTTATATCCTGATTTTAAAAAAATGACCACATAACTAATTTTTCAAAAAACAAACCCACTATTTTTAAAAAGTTTGGGGCTTTTTTTTAAGATTTCATTTATTTATTATAAAATGTAACAGACACTCCAGAAGAGGGAGTCAGGTCTTGTTACGGGTGGTTGTGAGCCACCATGTAGTTGCTGGGATTTGAACTCTGGACCTTCAGAAGAGCAGTCGGGTGCTCTTACCCACTGAGCCATCTCACCAGCCCCAGTTTGGGGCTTTTAATAATTACACTAGAACAAAGGCAATCTAGGTCATCTTACTCTACTATGTGGGGAACATAAGATTATCATTAACCAAAAAGAAAATAGAGCCGTTTATTCCATGTTACCTTCAGGAAAACTTAGCTCTATTTTGTAATTACTACAGATAGTACTATAGATCTGCACACCGTAAAAATAATGTATTTTTTGCTGTCTAAATTTATCAATAATTATCAAGAATATTTTCTCAGTAAATAAATATTCTTACACATAACATTTCAAGTGGTTGATTAGCATTGCAGTATTCCTCTTATGACTGGCTGGTCATATTTAAATAGAGATCACAATAAGTATTTCCTTTTTCGGCAATCAATCACATATTTTCCCTGAAAACTAAAGGTTAATTTTAAATCTGCTTTCTATTTTTTTTCATTTTAAACTCTGTTGGCTTTTTTAAATATATTTTAAAACAAATATTTAAAGGCTGTCTATTTAACTCTCTCCCATCATCTCTCAGATCTTCCCTACCTCCCTCCCTACCCACCTTTATGTCCCCCTACCAATCCACTGTCAGAAAAATTATCAAAAAACAGTAAGACTAAACGTGCCAGAAATTAAACAGAAAAAACACAGTAAAAACATAGAGCTTGTTTTGTCTTCTCCAAATACTCCTTAGATACTGGGTTTGTTCCCATTCCCACCTTCTTAGGTATCAGTAAAAAAAAGAGTTTTGAACCAGTCAGAGACAAAAACTATTATAAAAACCACTATGTACAAACATCAGCTATCCCTCAGCTAGCATAGACAAGTCCTAATTTTGACCAAACCATGGAAACCAACCAAATTGTGGTAGTGTTGTTGCTATGATCAGATTATTAATTTAAAAACTAATGAAGATATGCAATCAGAGAAAATGAATTCACAGTTACTACACCACTAAGTTTGGAAAAAAATAACCATAGCAAAAGGGAGTGAAATTTGAGATCTAACTAACAGAAACAATATGGTAGAACCATGCAAAGCCTAAGATAATCTACAAGTCTCAAAGGGCTATTCATATAAAAGGCTTATATTTAAAAGCTTGTTGTTAAGAGTCTTTTGACAAATTAACAGTTTTTGAAGATCAGAGGAAAAGCATTAATTCATCTAGTATTTACAATCATGTTTTACATGTTACTACTTTCATTAGACAGAGTTGCATAAAATCAAGGCAATATAAAATATGCCTTAAATGATTGATTCCATACTGGAGATTGAAGCACATGTTTGTTCAGAACTTATGTGTAAAATCTGATATATACAACTCATGGTGGGAACATGGCAAAAATACCATGAAATAATAATATTGATAAGAATAATACACTTTGGGCTGGAGAGATGGCTCAGCGATTAAGAGCACTGACTGCTCTTGTAGAGGTCCTGAGTTCTATTCCCAGCAACCACATGGTGGCTCAAAACCATCTGTAATGGAATCAGATGCCCTCTCTTGTGTATCTGAAAACTGCTACAGTGTACTCATATACATAAAATAAAGAAAGAAATCTTTTTTAAAAAGAATACTACACTTCACTGTGAAGGAATACTGATGAAGGCAATTTTCAGGCAGGAAAGGACATTATATAGTTTCTTGAATGAAGGAAATTTTCATGCAAGGTATGACATTCTATAGTGCCTTAAAGGAAAAATAAGAATTAAAAAATATTGAAAAGCTTAAATAATACCATCCTAACTGGAAGAAATAGAGCAGCAAACATAGAGAGATCTGAAAAGAAGAAAGCCATTATCTTGACATACTTTTAGAAACAGCATCAGAGTAGAGTTAATCTGCATGTAGCTACAGTTCTTTGAAGATGTGTAAAAGGTATGTTACCATCCTATAATTGAGGTTGTAGATAAAGTGAGTGTAGGCAGACTAAAAAGTGTACTTAGTAACTCTATAGGCACCTTTAAAGAAAAGCATGGAGCAGGAGTATGAAACACAAGCCTTCGTAAAATAAACAATTACATGCTTTGTTCTCATTCTCTACATTTCCTTCATGTTATTTTCTCAAAAAATCATTTCTGTTCTCAAAACTGCCAAGTGAAGATTAAGCCTCACGAGGCTAAACTCAGACAAAGGTGAGGCTATTGATTTTACTCCACTGCATTCTCTTGGTCACATCTGTTAGGCTTGTCACTTCTGAATGATGCTTTAAGCACCAGTCTGGGTGTCAGTAGAATTGGCTTTAGTTTTTTTTTTCAAAAACAATTTTTTATTAGATATTTTCTTCATTCACATTTCAAATGCTATCCCGAAAGTCCCCTATACCCTCCCCGTCCCCGGCCCCAACCCACCCACTCCTGCTTCCTGGCCCTAGCATTCTCCTATACTGGGGCATATAATTGTCACAAGACCAAGGGCCTCTCCTCACAATGATGGCCAACTAGGCCATCTTCTACTGGAAGATCCAGCAATACCTTTCCTGGGCATATACCCAGAAGATGTTCCAACTTGTAATAAGGACACAAACTCCACTGTGTACATAGCAGCCTTATTTATAATAGCCAGAAGCTGGAAAGAACCCAGATGTCCCTCAACAGAGGAATAGAAACAGGAAATGTGGTACATTTACACAGTGACATACTACTCAGCAATTAAAAACAATGAGTTTATGAAATTCTTAGGCAAATGGATGGATCTGGAAGATATCATCCTGAGTGAGGTAACCCAATCACAAAAGAATTCACATGATATGCACTCACTGATAAGTGGATATTAGTCCAGAATCTCGGAATAATGAAGATACAATTTACAAGCCACATGAAACTCAAGAAGGAAGACCAAAGAATTGGCTTGATTTATTCCAATGTTGTACCATACCTAAATCCAGGACAACAGGCTTTGGAAGAAGTGACTGTTAAATTACACTCCATCCTTTCTATTACACTTGCAAAGATTTTCCAAAGGTTTGAATTGTGTCTCTAATAAAATAGAGAGGGAAATAAGAATAACATTTTATTGGTTTTCTCTCTCTCTCTCTCTCTCTCTCTCTCTATATATATATATATATATATATATATATATATATATATATATATATATATATAAAACATTTGTCTTTGCTTAAAGAAGCAGTAACTACCGTCACTAAATAAACACATTTCTGAAGTGGTTTTTCTGGTTTAAAAATCATTTCTTTTGACTTTTACAGGCATCCATGGAGCCTATGGGAAAGGAATGACATTGCTTGGTCTATGAAGAAAGAGATAGTTTACTAACTAGTACTCAATTTTCCCTCAAGGACACTATCTTTCTCTTTAGTATCTCCTAGGGAGAGAATTCTCTCTTTATTCCCTGATATTTGTGGCTTCATTTACCCATTAATACCCTAAAAAACTGAATTCTACAAGGGAAACATTGCAAAGGCAGATTCTATTTCTGTGACTCTTTAGGCAATGAGACTCAGCTGGCAACTTTAATCTTAATTAGAGATGTGATTCAAGACCCAAACAGGCAGTCAGATTTCTCTTCATTCCCCTGATGGAGCATAGGATAGAAAGATCAAACGCCCTATATCTATGGCAGTGTTGCAACATTCAAAGAAATAAACTCCTGTGAGTTGTGTAAAGAATGAAATTATTTGACACTCTGGGATTTGAAGGTGGCAAAGGGGCTGATAGATCACTGAAAAACACAAACAAATGGAGCATTCCCAAAGGGAAGAGCTGAAGTAACAGTTCCTTGGGTCATTGACTAAAGAAAAAAAATTGTAAATACTAGAATTGAATCAAGATAAACAATGAAGTTTGGGGGAGGTTTAAGATGTATACATGATTTATGAATATTATTGGCATAAACATAAGAAAAAATAAAGGTATGTATTAAAAATATATGTTCAAATCACAATTTCCTTAAGTAATTATTCTGGAAATTTGGGCCTGTTTCTTTAATTATTTTTTATATATTCTTAAACATATTTGAAATCTTACTGTACATACAGCTAATCATTGCATTTACTTAAAATATGTTTTTCTTAAAGCATTAAAATTTGATGAGTGTTTTGAACCCAAGCAACATGAAAAAGCAATCTAACATAGTTTAGTGTTCCTATCAAGGCAACTTTATGCACACTGCTAAATGTTTTACAGTGGAGTTGACAGTCTAAAAATACTTTACTAGATCAAAGGAAGATTTCTTTTACATAAGGTTTTTTGCTCTGGGCTTTGACTCCTCTTTGTTCACTCTTTACTCCTAATACATATATACTCTGTTTACACACACACAAACACACACAGAGAGAGACACACACATACACTTTTCCTTCTCTTTTGCAATGTTTTTCCTATCAAGCAGATGGAGCTTAAAATTTCCCCAGCCCCTCACAAAGCTGTTTCTCTAGCAACCTTCCCTAAAAGACTGATTTCAAAACAAGCAGAAATGTTCTTTAAATCCCCTGCTAATCAATCTGGCAGTACAACTTCAAATGATTTTTTTTCTTAAACATAAAAGTAACCAAGTGTATGCAAAGGTATGTTTAATCATAGCTGTAACACAGAGAAGATGAGGGAGATTGTTTTAAAATTGTTGTTTAGAAATAATCACATCAATTTGAAAAATCTAGTTCAAATCCAGTTTAAACCATTGCATCATTTCTGTTCTCCTGCCGGCTGCTAGTCTGAATACTAGTTGAAGACAATTAGTGATTGTCAGGAGTGGGTCTAGAAGGCTAAGGTGCTATACCTATGCCTGGAAGTATCTTCTAGAAATAGGCTTTTAATTCTTTTCTATGAGCCTCGTGATAACTAATTAAATTAAATGCTTGCATCCCTAAGTTATTCCTTGTTTTAGTAGTCTGAAACAATTAAGAGGAAATCAGAACTCTAATCAAGTCACTGAGACAAGGATTTATTGGGTATTAGTTTGTTTTTATTTTTTGTATAAATTAGTTCTAAAATATGTTACCTGATTTTAGTCTTAGGATGAAGGTGGAGTTTTCTTAGAATCACTTTAGTTTCGTGGCATCTAAATGAACAATGAGTTCAGTTTTATCATTATCGTCACTTCAGATGATATAAAACCAATCTCAAGGTAGTCATTTGTTGATTCCAGATTTGGTGTAATTGTCTTGAAAAGTCACTGTTAAAAAAAAAGCTTTTCTGTTTACTTTCTTTTATTTTGAAATTATGATACATTATACATTACATTATTTCCCTTTCCTTTCTTTCCTCCAAAACCTCCCATACACCCTTGCTTCACTCTTCCAAATTCATGCCCTCTTTGAAAACTGATTGATTTTTTATATGCATATAGGTCTGTATATAAATATATATTTCTAATATAACCTGTTCAGTCTGTGTAATGTTACTTGCATATATATCAACTATTTGGTTTTGGCTAACCAATTGTTCTCTTCTCAGAGGAAGACAGTTTCTCAGCATTTTTAAATTGCTTGTAGGGTTGAGCTTTCTTGGGATTCCTCTCTCCAATTTGGCATGCCCACTGCTGCTGTCCACTGGCATGCCCACTGCTGCTGTCCACTGGCATGCCCACTGCTGCTGTCCACTGGCATG
>NC_034592.1:94751138-94762191 GCF_900095145.1 Mus pahari | reverse complement strand
TGGCATGCCCACTGCTGCTGTCCACTGGCATGCCCACTGCTGCTGTCCACTGGCATGCCCACTGCTGCTGTCCACTGGCATGACCACTGCTGCTGTCCATTGGCATGCCCACTGGTATTCTTGTTCAGTTCACATTTGCCCAGCTATATTCACTGAGACTTTATGGGTGTAATTTCTGACATTACCAGGAGGCAGACTCACTCTCACAACAAACTCTATTATCCTCTGGGTCTGACAGTCTTTCTTCCCCCTTTTCAGCAATGTTTCCTGAGCCATGGGTGTGAGAATTGTTTTGTTTTATAGATGTATCCAGTGGACTTGCATTCTTTTTAACAAATTGTTTTTATTTATATTATGTACATGCTGGTTTGCCTGCATGGCATGTGTATAGAACATGTGTACAGTGTCCTCAGAGACTAGAATAATCTCCAGGGACTAGAGTTAAAGAAGATTCTGACCTCACAACAAGATACTGAGGCCATAACTAGTCTATGAGCATAACTAGCAGTTAATGCTCTTTACCCTTCTTGACATCTGTTCAGCCACCTACCATGTCTTTTTGGAGACAATAGACAAGGTCTTTGATAAATCCTCATTTCACAGTAGGCACACTAAGTCCCATGTGTGTTTGTGTGTGTGTGTGTGTGTGTGTGTGTGTGTCTATTATTCACTGCTCAATATCATGGCATAGTCTTTGATATTCTTTCTACTCAGGGTACATTGCAGTAGAACCTCTGGTGTCTCTGACTTCCTCCTTCCTGTTCCATTTCTTATTTCAGATGACCTCACATCCTGTTACTAATGAAATAAAAAGAACCCAGAGAACTGCCTTATTGAGTCTATCTACTTTATAAGTAACCATTACAAATAAGAATTAACCACAATTTTAAGTTTCTGGGGTCTATATGTCTCTGAATAATGGGAATGCCTTTTTCCTTGAAGCTGATATTACTACATTTATCATCTTTGAATCATTCAACAAGTATGAAGACAGAGAAAAGTTAATAATAATTCAAATTATTTGAGATTTTAAAAATTGTGAAATTTCATTATCATTTTTAAAATCTACTTTTAGTTGGACCTTCAGTTTATTCTCAATTATTGGTCTCACACAATTTCAAACTTAGGAGCCAACAGTCCCTATTGCATGTCTGCTCAATAATAACTTATGTAACTTGTTTTGGGAGGAATTTTCGGTTTTGGGATCAGGAAACCATGATTATATGAAGAGAGAGAGAGGGAGGGAGGGAAGGAGAGAGAGAGAGAGAGAGAGAGAGAGAGAGAGAGAGTACACTGGAAACCATTTTGAGCTGGTTCTTACCTTCATTTAACCACTGCGTGTGGTCCTCCCATGTTTGCTTCCTCTCTTTGGCTATTAGGTATCTTCATTTCCCAATTTGTGTTCCCAAACACTATTCCCATTTGTGTGATAATGGGACTTGTTTGTTGCTGTGAGCTTCAGGTTCTTTTTATAATATAAGATTATTTTTATGGCTTATTAATTATGATTATATTGAGTACCATCGTTGATATTTCTTCAGCATCTGTTAGGAAGAATTAAA
Organism: Mus pahari; assembly: GCF_900095145.1. Classification (NCBI taxonomy): domain Eukaryota; kingdom Metazoa; phylum Chordata; class Mammalia; order Rodentia; family Muridae; genus Mus; species Mus pahari. The sequence goes on along the minus strand of NC_034592.1, from coordinate 94,760,629 downwards.
CCTTTCAGTATCACACAAAAAATTAAAATTAAAGTAGCTGAAGCAGAAAAGAACTTAAATGTTGCATGCTAGAACTTTGTGCTTATCTAAGACAGATCATGGATGTTGTGGTCTCCCCCACATGAATATTTAAGAAGGAAGGATGGAAAACAGCACTACATATGTTAGTATCCTTTTGTCAGGACTGATGCCAGCTTCACCCTTATTTATTTACAGACCAACTTCAAGGAAATTAATACTGGTGCCTGGCTGTGATAAGGAGGTTTAGAGCTTGAAAATGAGTACATTAGTGATAGCTCTAAAGGAATGCTTGGATTTATGCCTTGTCCTTAAGAAATTTCTTCCTCTCCCACGTGCACTAAACCCCTTACAACACCCACCCTCACTGCAGCACTGAGAAACAGCCGGGATGTGGGGTTATTTCAGAAGTAGCCACTGAGGGGAGCCGGCCACGGACTGCCCTCCCACGTTGCTATGACGATGAGACCGGCGGGCACACAGCATTCAGAGCTAAGTGCTGGCTGAAGCAGGTGTCAGATTGCGATGAGCTTGGTGGCTCTGGGATTACTCAGAGCCCCAGGAGTGTCTCTGGAAAGTCTGGCTGCAATTCCTCCGCATCCCTCCCCGACAGCTCCTCAACTCCGTCGGATCGCGCAGAGTGAAAATGGTCCACCACTCAGGCTCCATTCAGTCCTTTAAACAGCAAAAAGGTCAGTGAGAATTCTCTTTCTCTTCCCTGCGGGCACTACATCCTGCTCTGCATCTCCTTGCAAAAGCATCCTTTTCACTCGTGTATTGTGCTGAAGAGCTGTGGAACTCTGTAAAGTTAGGACCTCATTTTATTAATGCATTATCCTGCAACGGGTCTGATATCCGGAGCCGCACAGCGCCCGAGAGGGAACAGAATCTGTCATGTCAGGACTTGTTTGTTCACATCGCTTAAGTCTCCTTCTGTGCATTGCAGTGAACTGTTTAAACAGAGAAGGTCCCTGCAGCACCCCTGGGTTTGAAGAGTGAAATTTTGGGTGATATTTTCCTCAGTATGAGCTTCTAGTACCCTGTAAGACTCACAAGAGCAAAATTTATTACTTGTGCTGAGCTTGAAAAATTGTATAATAAATGCATTCGTGGAAAAATCCCAGGGGTTGACTGGTCCCAGATATAATTTCCTTGGAAAACTTTATCTTCTGACCTCACATTTATTACGGGTTTCCGACTTTTATGTGTATTTGGGTCTTCCTGGAACTTCCCAGACCACCGTTTAGCTTTTACAAAATTTTCACGAGTTGCGTGGGCATGGTCAGATCAAGAATGTTTTTTATAATTCTTTGTTCTGCTCCCTTATTTAAATGGCTTCTCATAAAGCACATATTTCTTTGACATAGATGGGGGAAATTGTATTGTCTTATGCAGTTATTCAACATTAATGCCATTTACTGAGTGAATAATGTTAATTATGATGTATTTGTTAATATAATCATTAAAATATGTAATTTTCAAGTATTCATTTCATTTTCACTGAAATAAAAATTTATTGAAATCTTACTTCTAATTTTCTTTCTCCAAATGACTGCTTTAAGGCATCTCTCTTTGGCTTTGTTTCTAAACAAAACAAAAAAAAAACTTTGGATACCCCCAGAATAACCTAGTCGGGATTTATTCTTCAGGTAGCATATTGTGCTGAAAGAACTTCCCTTCAGGAACTGTAATCTGCATGAATCCTCTTTTGAATGTATGTTGGAATTGGGTACAAAGTGAGAGATGGTGGGAGTAGGTGAATTTGGGCTCCTGTGAAGTTCTATTTAAGCTCAAAGTGTTCTAAGGAAAAATAAACTACTTCAAAAAGTTTTATTTTCTTGTCTCATTAAACATGTATAAACATTATGGGGGAAAAAAGAAAGATACTGAAAACTTGAAACTGTCTTATATTTTTACGCTTTGATGCTTTGGGGGACCTGGAATCTTGAAGTGCCCCCCCCCCCAAATATCTTACTATGCATCTCAACTTTGAGACTGGTTGTCATTGTTCAAAAGAGTGATAAATTGTGCAAGTCATGGAATTTTGTAGTGTTCCTTTATGGTGCATCATGAGCTTTTTTTTTTTTTTTTAATTTCAGTTTTTGACACACAAAAAAAATTATCATTAGTGAAAAGGTAAACATGAGGAAAAGGAAGGACAAAAAAGAATTAAGATTAACTTTTCTCTAAATGGCTCTAGTTCATTTTGTCTCCTAAAACATCACTTTCTTTCATCTGCTTTTCTCCCTCCAATCCCTCCAGGTTCTCGCCCATTCATCCCTTCCATGTCCCCTCCTACACTCAAGTTGATACCCTGTTTTTCTCTGATTATTATTGTTGCATACAAACACATATTGAGTGCTTATGCATGGATATATAAATAGATACAACCTTTTGAGCCTTGTTGTGTTGTTTGTATGTATATGGTACTAAGGCTGACCACTCTGATGTGAATAACCACGAAGGGGTTCATTCCTGGGGGAGGCTAATTCTCTGCTCAACAGCCATTTATTGCTTCTAGTTCTTCCTCTAGGATGGGACCTGCTAAGGAAAGTTAATTCACAATAGGGATCAGCTATTTTAATTTGGCAAATAGGAGGAAGACACACTCACCTGGGAGTGTTTCCAGAGCTGTTCATGAGAACCGTGTATATTAAACTGATGGAAATTCTGTCCTGAAAGTTTGGTGTCTTGGATTTTAGGTTTGCCTTTGTCACTGGATAAATACCTTGAGAAAAGAGTTTATCTACTTTTTATATTAATTTATGAACAATATGGAGACTCTTGATTTCTGACCTTTGGTTATCCTCCTGCCTCTTAACTAGCCTATGTTAACTAGCCTATATTAACTAGCCTATATTAAATATACTAACTGTGGGGCTTTGCCAGATTTTCACACATGCATACAATATATTTTGATCATGTTGTCATCTTTATACACTTCATCCCTCTTTATCCTTGCCCTTCCTCTTTCCAGTGTGTTGTACTTACACTTTGGTGTCATATTATCCCACCACACCCTCAGCTTCCACATATGAGAGAAAACACACAACATTTGGTTTTCTGAGACTGTTTTATTAAACCCCACTTCTGGCAGACAACATAATCTTATAATTTTATTCATCTATAGGTGGGGACGTAGACTGATCCCATGGCTTGGTTATTGTAAATAATGTCAAGTTTAATGAGTATGCATACTTCATTAAACTGACTTTCATCCTTTTAGGTAAAATGGTTTGTCAAGATCATATGGAATAGAAATTCTGTTTGGGAAACATCCACACTGATTCCCACAGTGGTATTCCATTTCTCTTCTGTTGGACAGGACAGGTAGTTAGCAATGTGAAGGCAAAGAATTTTTCTCTTTTTCTCTTGATCCAGGTGAAGAAAGCCCTGTCTTTGGGGGGAAATTATTTAATTTAGTGAACCAAATCTGCCATTTTGGGGGTTTTGTTTTGTTTTTTTTTATAAGTAAGGTCAATATCCTTTAAAAATTGTTACTGACCATTCTGAATTGAAAAATCATAAATCAGTATTATTCCTGGGAAAGGCTAGTTCTCTGTGTCCTAAAAGTCATTAGTTGTATGTAGCTTTTTGTCTAGGAATCTCAGAAAACATAATCATCCTATGTTAAGACATAAATATTCTCTAATGTTGCAGAACTCTGTAATGATACCTTTGCGACTCAAATTCAATCACTGATGATGCTCATCCCATTTAGGGAAACCAGTATAGATGGGAGGATAGCTATCTATCTATAAAAGAAAATGAGTATCTGTTGTTAGTTCAATGTAACTGTTACTTCAATTACTGTTACAGTAATTTTTTTTCTTTTTTGTTCTGTACCTTAATCCCCCACTTACTACTTACAGCTGTAATATTAACATTGTTAGTGTGTGTTTGACATGAAAATAATATCTAGTGTATAGAATTGTAATAGAACAAATGTGTGTGACACATTTAGTTGTGATTTAAAATTTAATAATGAATAAAAATTCTCATTTTCATTTTCAGGCTTATCTTAAAATTGACATATTAGGAATATAGGATGTCCTCAGAAGGGGGCGCCTGTACATGTGTGCTTGCACACACACACACACACACACACACACACACTTTTCTTTTTCTATTTGTGCTTCATTAATTTTCACTTTAGGGAACTATCTTATAGAAATGGTTGGCTCTGGACATTGTAACAATTTTCCTTTATGTTATAATCACACACCCTGTCTAATCAATGCATCATCTCTGAGGAAGTCTTAAAAGTTATCATAAAGAAAAATGAGATGCGAATTTGACTTCATACATTTAAGATTGCAATTCAGTGAAATGGCATTTATTCTAAACTCAAACCCCATTTATGCAGCTCTTGTTGGCTTTCTGACAGTGTCATTCAGAACATTTTCATTCCTGAACATCTTAAAAACAAAACAAAACAAAAGAGAAAACAGACAAAACAAAATAAAAAACTTTTTTTTCCTCTGAGAAGCTTGCTACAGTAGGAAATCTTAAAGACATGCAGAGTCTCTATGAGAACTTTGGCAAGTCTGCATTTCTGTAGGAAAATGATGACATTATGGTTCTTGATAATTCTACTTCTATTTCTAAAGAGATCAACAATGTGTGTATACATTTTTGTTCTCTTTTAAATACTAAATTCTCTTATAAAGTTTTAATAGTTTAAGACATTATGAAAGTAAGAACCTTCCACAACAATGAGGAATACTGATAATGTCCTATTTCTGAGGTTTTGAGGGTATATTGGAGTGTTTGATTGCAGACAAGTAGGAGGAGACACTTGTTATAACTTTAGTACACCTTGGAGTAAGCATGAGCTGGCAAATTAGAGCTGACTTCTGGACAAAGTCTAAATTTGTTTCCTAGATTGATATGCTGTGATTCACCAAACTCTTAAAGGATTCACATGTCATACAAGCATGGATGAAAAAAATGACAGTGATAGTTCTGGCTTCTTAAGCCTGTTTATTTACCAATATAGCTACCAAGATTTTCAGGGAGGTCATAGGATACAGCAAACACAGGCTGTCTCAGTCATCTTGGGCTTAATGATCAGTTAAAAAGCTGTGAGGGTTTCATTAATCCTAAACAACATTTGGTTAAACATATAAATAGTATTTTTTAAAACAATTCTCTAGGACCAAGCATTTTTGTACTCAGACTAACTGCTTAATCATAATGATCTTTAATGTTCATATGGAGAATTGCAGGCAGAAAATAACATTCATTTTATTTTTCTCTAAATAATTTGTTAGTGCAAGGGCCCATCTGCAAGCCTCTCCCAAATTCAGCTTTGGGCTCAGTTCCTGTCTCAGGACACCCCGAGGAGGGCTTCAGGGGAATGACACCTACTCTCCAGCTCTCTGCTGCTGAAGCTTCTTTTTCCCTTAAATAATATCTTCAGTGTCAAAATCTTCCTCTAGACTTTAGAAAACAAGAAAAATATCTGAGGACATAAATATGCTGACCCTTGTGCCTGACTCCCCTAAGTATTTCCAGACTGTCCTTTTATTTTTGACTAAAGAAAGAAAAAAAAATTGTCTCTTGTAAAAAAAAAAAAAAATTCTATGTTACCTGAAGCATGAGGGAAAGGCTGAAGGGGAAATCCTGATATGACTGAATAAGATTTCCAGTAAAGATTTCAGTCTATACACTGCATGTGTCTGCCGTAGGAGCTAAGGCCCCTGCTATTGGCCTGGATCTATGATAGTGATAGTATTTTAATGTAGTCTAGAATATAGTTGATTGTGAGTTTGAGTCTCTGTGTGAGATACCTTTTTAATCACTGCTGTAATGGTGATGAGGTCAACTGTTTTGAGAACCAATGTTCTGGCAATCAGTCTTACAAATGAATGCAATGGTTACCCCATCTTATCATGTGGGTGTCATTTCCCTGGGTTTGCTTTGATTTATAATATCTTCTGTGTTCATTATCAAGTTTACAGACCTAGGTACCATTTTAGGAACTCAAATGTGAATTGTAACAGAGTTCCTACTGTGCCTACACGGCATACTTAAAAACCAACATAGTATATAACTAGTAAATAATACCACAATAATAGTAAAATGTACCATACTTAAATATCTTTCCTCTGAGATAGAAAACAGATGTGTCACCACAAAGGCAGTATTGTTCTTAACGCCACTCTATCACAATGTTTTACTTTATGTTTGTCATAAATGATTCAGTTAATTTTATGAGAAATTATTAGCAAACAACAGTCTAATTTCAGGGTTAGAATTGAGTTATTCAAGGGGAAAATATTTATAAAGAAAACCAGCCCTCCTTTGTAATATATTGTTTCTAATTTTATATTGTAAACATTCATTTTGCTCTTTATATTTCCCGTTGAGTACTCAAGAACATATCAGTAGTGAGGCAATGTCAATTTTGATGTCAAAGTCAATCAAGACTAGTAAGGGATTACTGTTAAAAGCCCAAGAAGAGTCCTCTACCAGTTGTGGTCTCTACTGGGATAAAGAAGGGTCTTGCGGACCATGTGGTTTCTTCTGGAGACACAGGACATGTTTCCCTGCCCATTGTTTTTTGTCTTTATGAGTCTTTTATGCTTCAGTCTTTGGGATGTCCCTATGACCAAGAGAATAGGTAGGGCTTATCACAATATAGCACCACTGAAGGGCTTCCATTACCACATGTGTCTTAACAGGCCATGAAAGGCTAAGACCAAAAATCTCTCTGTTTTTTAGACATTCTTACCTCATTGGTATGTCTTCAAGTTTTTTATTTGAACACTAGTTACTAATCTTCACATTTTAATGATCTTGTAATACTTAAGAAGACATTAGACAAATATAATGTTTTAGGCCTTTGTTTTCAGATTTTCAGTAACATGGATAAGTTTCCTCCTCTGCAATTTACTTTAAATCAAATCAGAAAGCAGTGGGTTAACTGTATAATATACATTCTTGAATCTACCCTCCCCCTTTTTTTTTAACCCATGACTATAACTTGCCATGTGGGGCATTATTTTAGCTCACTAGATTCACAGCTGGGTAAGATTATTGATGATACACACACCCTGCCAGAGGCTTGCATAGTAACATCAGATGAAAGATAGTCAAAAGGGAAGAAGTTTCTGGTCAGTATCAACTTGGTTTCTCCATATTGTAGCTAACAGGCATGGGGTGTCTTTGTATATATCTGAAGAAAACCTAAGTCCCAGGTGCTTCAAGCTACTAATACTATTTTACTGAATGTAAATAAGATCAATCTCCCATATAAAGCTTTATCTCTTTACTAAGCAATTATTGAAGCCCTCTGATTTCATCTGAGTCCTTTCTTTTTGTACTAGAGTTTAATTAATGTAGAAACTCATAACTGATCAATGTATAGAGATTAATTATCAGTGGCACACTCAGCCACAAATGGGACATCTATATAACTCCCCAAACCCTGTCTTTAATGATCAGAGACAATAGAAGAGTAGGGAGCAGAAAGATTTAAAAAAAAAAAAAAAAAAACAGAGGTTTTAACTGAATTAGTTTTAGGAGAATTAACTGAAAAAAGAAAAGTATTCTGAATATTAAAGGCTCCCGGTATTGGCAAGCTCAGAACAGCTATAGATTTCTGTTCCAGAGCTGCACTAAAGCAAGCCAGCCAGCATTTCAGCATTAATCAGCCTTATGAATGATCTATTAGCACTTTAAGGATTCTGTGGGAAAATTAGTCAATTTCTTTAAGGCTATAACCCTGTTAGGCCAGTCACAGTCTAGAAGATAGCTCCACTCTTATGAGTGTATATCACAAACTAGAATCAGGGAGCTATTATTTTTTTTAAAAAAATGAGAATATAGATTTTGGAGAGGGTTGAACTGGATCTGGAGGACTTGGAGGAAAGGACAAGTAGGGAATCAATATGATCAAAATATGACATTTTCGTATATGAAATTCTCAAAAAGATATTTCAAGTATATTACAAAACAAAAATAATATAAAACTTCTCACAAGGTTTAAAATTTGGCACCATTAAATTTTCTACTCCACTATAAAAGTGTTGGATCCTAATTGTATTCACAGTGTAACATAATTTGAGATATCCTGCCTGCTTGGATTTTTATAAAGATTCTTTTTTTTTTCAGTATGTTTTTATTAGATATTTTCTTCACTTATATTCCTTTTTTGGTATTTTTGGTTGTTTATTTTTTTGTAAAATCTATTTTTAATTAGATATTTTCTTTATTTACATTTCAAATACTATCCCCTTTCCTAGTTTTCCCTCTGGAAATTCCCTATCCCCTCTCCCCTTCCCCTGCTCCCCAACCCACCCACTCCCATTCCTGGTCCTAGCATTCCCCTATACTGGGACATAGAACCTTCACAGGACCAAGAGCCTCTCCTCCCATTAATGACTGACTAGGCCATCCTCTGCTACATTTTCATAAAGATTCTTTTTCATTTCCCACCAGTGGTCTGAGAATTAGTAAATACCAGGAATGATTTATGAAAAACCAAGCATATTTCTTTAAAATTAAGTTTGGATTTCAATATTTACAAGTGACCTTGTAAGTTTGTAAGACTTATATCAAAATAATATAAGTGGATGTAATAATTTTAATGGGCAGTTGATCCTAGAACCATGGCATTGATAGGAAACTGGCAGAATCATACATCATTGAGGCCATTCTACAATAATTTCTGCACCTAAGAATATCAAAAGACAGCCAGCTGAAGGCCCGTGTTACACCAATTAACCACCACAAGTCACATGGTCCTGCCCTCTTCCATCCAATTTGAGGAGTGTTTAGTTTTCATAGTAGTAAGTTTTAAAGATATCTCTTCTAGACTTCAAAGAATTATAGAGAAATCTTTGAATTAATGGGAAATTTACCACAAAGCACTGTACATCATACAATTTCATTAGTAATATATATATATATATAAAAAGTTGTGTTCATCCCAGTACAAGTTTGTAGAGATAACGCTTGTAGTGACCATGGACAGCAAACTATCTTGGAGGCAAGTAAGTCAAAGTAAAAAATGCAAGGGGAGCCCTACGGGTGTGTTTTGGAGAGCTAGGAAAACTGGGAGAGATATTATGGGCATCACCTTTTTTATTTTATTTTATTTTCTCGAATAAAGCTTTTATTTGGACTTACAGTTTTCAGGGGGAATACATAGTGGTAGAAAAAGAAGGGTAGAAAAAGAAAGGCATGGTGGCAGGAATAGAAGCCAAGAGATTACATCTTTGACTGGAAACACAAACCAGAGAATAACTGAAAATGGGAAAAAGACATGGGCTTAGAAAACCTGTTTCCAGTGATATATGTTCTTCAGCAAGTCATATCTAAACCTTCACCCTGACTAGGGAGCAAGTGTCTAAATACATGGAAGGGGGCAGTTCTCATTAAAACCACCACAAAAACTAAAACGTGAAATTTTCCCTTTTCCTCTCTCTCTCTCTCTCTCTCTCTCTCTCTCTCTCTCTCTCTCTCTC
>NC_034592.1:94731117-94750864 GCF_900095145.1 Mus pahari | reverse complement strand
GGGGGAGGGGAGTCCTAGGGGGTTAGTTAAGATTGCTGGTCTTCTTATATGGTAGTCCTCCTCCTCAGCTTCTTTCAGCTTTTCCTATTTCAACCACAGGGGTCAATAGCTTTATCTGCATCTGACTCTTTAAGCAGCTTGTTGGGCCTTTTGGAGAGCAGTTGTGCTAGGGAGGGATCTGGGTGGGAAAGGGGACAGGGAGGGGAAGAGGAGAGCATGATCAGGTATTGTGGGGGAACAGGACTGAGGACCAGCAGAAAGGAAACAGACAACCTCGAGAGCTGGGAGGTTGGAGGATCCTCTAGAATATACCAGAGACCTGGGAGATAAGAGATTCTCAGGATTCAAAGGGAGGAACCTTAGATGAAATACCTTACAGAGGGAGCTTGTAGTGACCACTTTCAGTAGAAAGACAGGGCATCAACTGGAGGGATGGGGTTGCCATCCCACAGTCAAAATCCCTGACCCAGAACTGTTCCTATCTGAAAGAACTACAGGGTCAAAAACAGAGAAGAGACTGAGGGAAAGGAGTTCCAGTGACAGGCCCAAATTGGGATCCAGCTCAATGGAAAGCTCCAAGAACTGACAAACAGAAGCCTAGCATGACTGCTCCCTGAAAGACATCATCTTTTAAAATTTAAATGACTTTGCAAACTTTATCAGCAATTTAAATTTTTACCTATATTCTACCTTTGTAAGATCAAATTGGCTCCATTAGTGATATACTTCTTCACCTGCCCATTGCTGTCAGACCCTTCAATATGCACATCTCCCATATTCGTATTTTTATTTTTTCTTAAGTTATAATGTTTGTCTGATTTCAGAATTTTCTCTTACAATTAACTCACTCCATTTATATTTTCCCCAGACTTAGAGGTAACCAAGTTGACTGACTAATTGACCTCTTATGTCTTGAATATTTGTTTTGTTTGTTAAGACTTGTGCATCTCATTCTCTTTACTATCATAGCACATTGAAAACAGTACACCTACTTGACACCATCTGAAAATAGGGCTTAGGCTGGAAAAATATCTAAACCCTCATGCTAGAAGGCCATGTGTTATTCAGGTGTACCTTGTATCTCAGAAGAAAAGATTAAGGGATACCTGTCTCCTGAGGTGGGGACAGGGTGATAAAAGGAATCTCAGTGGGATTTGTTTCCATTTCCCGGTACAGGAGGTATTTTCCAGAAAGCACTTTCAACAATTCTCAATGGCAATGAAGGCAACAGTTAGACCCAATTTCAAAGCACGTTTAGACTAGATTCTGAACAACTGTCTAGAAATACACATTTCAAAGAGAAACGTGACAATAAAATATCAGGAGGTTGCAGGAAGAGCCAACTCAACCAAACAAACACCACATGCTAACTCTAAAACTTAAGCCTTATAGACACGGAACATGAAGACAGAATTGAAGGGTGCTACTATCATTTACAGAATTGTTATGACAATTGCTAGGGCCTCAGACCAAACCATTCTCACAAAAGAATGGCAGTTTATTAGGGAGAGCAATGGCTTCATTGGACTCTCACTCTAACAGGGGAAATACATACCCAAACCTCATTACTTCCCTAGCCTTACACAGTGCTAAGAGAATAGCTTTATGGTCCAGAGGAAGAACCCTTCATATTCCCCTGAAGCAAACAGGACAACTTTGCATTAACAGTGTGTACTATATCACTAATCCTGCTAAATAAAAGTCTGGCTTAAGCTGGCCAAAGGCTGAAGCCTGCCTATAGAATCCCCGATTCCAATGTGAAACCCTCTTGCCACAGGAAACCCTAAACAAACCATTGTCTTTCTACACTGGGCTGCCTCAACACATTGGTAAGAGGCTGGGCATGGATCCAGAAACCTAAAGTTAGAGTATCCTAAGACAGCTATAATACAGGAACTTTAGTCAAGTGACAATGGAAAAACAGACAGTATATTGATAAGAATACACAGTATAGACTTCCACTCACAGGTCTAACTTGTGATCAGTCAAATATCCCCACCACCACCACAATACTGGAGAGTCACCCTAACCCAAAAACCTCAGTTGACTTTTAATCTTGTATCAGCCTCTCAAGACAGGCAAAATTATATAAAATTGCTTTGAAACAAAGCCAATATTTCCCTCTTTATTTTTAAAAGGTACTAGAGAATTGATCTAGTCTTCCTTAGCAAGTCTGGCATCTGATTTTAATAGCTAACTATACTAGTAGTTCTTACCTGGTTGACCCTGCTCTGGTGTTGGTGTGATACAGTGTAACACACAAGTGTGAAAGTAGAAGCAACTGGAAGATTGTCCTTTTTGCTGTCCATTTTTGGAGGTATAGTTGATTCTGAATATTCCTCATAATTTCTGGATAATTCCCAAGTTAGTTATCCAAAAATAAATGATTAGTGGCTGAATTCTTTTATTTGACTGGGGTTCTTATCCACTCTCCCTCCAATAATGGAGTCAATTGGGGTACCAGCAGCCTGTCTCCTATTCTTGGCAAGTCATGAAGAATGGAACCTTGTGGCAGGTAGCTAATGCAAGAATGAGCCCCTCTGCTTATAGTTACTGATGGAGTCCAGAAAGCTGGTCTATGTGGATGGAGGAGCTTGGCACTGGACAGAAGGCTTCATAGAGTGAGAAGCTTTACAGGAAGAGCTTTACTGTTATCATTGCCTGTTAGTGGGAGGTAACATTGTGGCTTGAACTGTGTTCTACATAATTTAAGAGGCCACATCTCTATCCACTCAAAAACCCACAATAATGTAATTTTTTATATATCTTTTGAATAGCTAGGAAGCATCTGGGGTCTATGAATTTCCAAAATACCTGTCTATAGCTAATCCCCTTGGTCTACCTGTTTTCCTTATGGGTAATTATACTATCACAGGAAGAATTTTTACTATATTCAAGCTTCATCATGACACTAATGGACCACTGTCCTTTCTGGGGTGAGTCACTTTGTATCTAAAACAAAGCATGTGGTACATTAAGAGCTAAATTCCCTGCTCTTGCTATACTTCATCAGGAACTACAGAAGTGTGAAATTATATTCTATACTTGGCAGTGCATTAGTACAATCAACCTTGCAGTTTCTTCAGCTATTGTCTTTCCTCCTAAAGAACACTTCAAATAGAAACTACTTAAAATTTTAACATTGATCCAAAAGTTAGATATGTAGCAAGTCTAGAGTACTGCAAGACACAGCAAGATATGATCTATCATCATCACAGGTGAGATGCAATCTGCCCAAGAATTGGAGCTCTTCATTTTGGGCAAAAGTGGGTGGATATGGGAAATATATGTCTGAAAATATTTTATAAATGTCATGTGTTGATTGTGTATATTGATCAGTTTCTAAAAAGTTGCTAGGTTTACTAAAACTTATATAGAACTCATAGAAGTATGTATATTTTATGGTTGGCTTTGAAGCAAACACTACTAGCATAAATTTTTTCTGGGTGGAGGTGGTGTGGTTAGGTGTTAAATATATTCACAGATATAGATTAAAAGGGTTCACTCGTTCTTGGTATCTTGAGCAATTTATTTCATCTATATTTGTTCATTTGTCTAACTCTTTGTCACCTAAACTTCTTAACTTTCAAGATTCAAGAATCATCTGGAATTCAATGAAAATTGTCAAGTCTTCCAATCCATTAAAGTTAAACTTAATGGAAAAAGGCAAGGAGTTTTTTTGTTGTTGTTGTTTTATTAGATATTTTCTTCATTTACATTTCAAATGCTATCCTGAATGTCCCCTATACCCTCCCCCGCCCTGCTCCCCTGCCCACTCATTCCCACTTCTTGGCCATGGCGTTCCCCTGTATGGGTCATATAAAGTTTGCAAGACCAAGGGGCCTCTCTTCCCAATGATGGCTGACTAGGCCATCTCTGCTATATATGGAGCTAGAGACATGAGCTCTAGGGGTACTGATTAGTTCATATTGTTGTTCCACCTTCAGGGTTGCAGACCCCTTCAGTTCCTTGGGTAATTTCTGTAGCACCTCCATTGGGGTCTCTATGTTCTATCCTATAGATGACTGTGGGCATCCACTTCTGTATTTGCCAGGCACTGGCATAGCCTCACAAGAGATAGCTATGTCAGTGTCCTTTCAGCAAGATCTTGCTGGCATATGCAATAGTGTCTGGGTTTGGTGGCTGATTATGGGAAGGACCCATGGGTGGGGCAGTCTCTGGATGGTCCATCCTTTTGTCTTAGCTCCATACTTTGTCTCTGCAACTTCTTTCATGGATATTTTATTCCCTATTTGGGGGAGGAATGAAGTATCCATGTGTTGGTCTTCCTTCTTGATTTTCTTGTGTTTTGGAGATTGTATCTTGGGTATTCTAGGTTTCTGTGCTAATATCCACTTATCAGTGAGTGCATATAAAGTGAGTTCTTTTGTGACTGGGTTACCTCACTCAGGATGATATCCACGAGATCCATCCATTTGCCTAAGAATTTCATAAATTCATTGTTTTTAAAAGCTGAGTACTACTCCATTGTGTAAGTGTACCACATTTTCTGTATCCATTCCTCTGTTGAGGGACATCTGGATTCTTTCCAGCTTCTGGCTATTATACATAGGGCAGCTATGAACATAGTGGAGTATGTGTCCTTATTACCAATTGGGACATCTTCTGGGTATATACTGAGAAGAGGTAATGCTGGATCTGCCAGTAGTACTATGTCCAGTTTCCTGAGGAACTGTCAGACTGATTTCCAGAGTAGTTGTACAAGCTTGCAATCCCACCAGCAATGGAAGAGTGCTCCTCTTTCTCCACATCCTCACCAGCATCTGCTGGCGCCTGAATTTTTGATCTTAGCCATTCTGACTGGTGTGAGGTGAAATTTCAGGGTTGTTTTGCATTTCCCTGATGATTAAGGAAGTTGAACATTTTTTTCAAGTGCTTCTCAGCCCTTATTTTTAACAATCAAGCATAAATGCTTACAAGCAAGATCATTTCATAAACAAAATAGTAGATTAACATATTAGTTGTATTTAACCATGCAAATAGTGACATTTTAAAATGATTGTCAATGAGTTGCTAGTGAAAGTTATTTATTTTATAAAATCTAAATATGTTTGATCATATACATTAATTTCATACCATGCAAATATAGCTTGGTCTTGCAAACTTTATATGACCCAGCACAGGGGAATACCAGGGCCAAGAAGTGGGAGTGGGTGGGTAGGGGACCAGGGGCGGGGGGAGGGNATAGGGAACTTTCCAGATAGCATTTGAAATGTAAATAAAGAAAATATCTAATAAAAAATGAAAAAAAGAACACATATCTAGGCACTGTGAACTATCAAAATTAAATTATGGGAATATAAACAGACTCATAACAAGAAAGGAGGTTGAAGTAATATTAAAAGTACTATCACTCAACTAGCAAATGGGTTTAGGGCAAAAGGTTATCTATCATAAGGTTGGACTAGAGGTGGAACTGAGCACTGGCTGGGAGAATCCTCCTAAATCCCTTAGGGTCTGGATCTGGCCTGTGTTTCTATGACTGTTCTCATTTATAGTGTTGAGCTGAGAACACTATATATACTCTATGGAACTTATGGAATTAAGAAGTTATTTTCCCATTTTCTTTCTTTTTTTATTGGATATTTTATTTATTTACATTTCAAATGTTTTCCTTTTTCCTGATTTCCCCTCCAAGATCCCTTCTGACATTCTTCCTATGGGGTTGCAAACCCCTTCAGCTCCTTCAGTCCCCTTGTTCTTACACACTTAAGTGAAGAGGTCTATGGCTACATAAATTGTTGGACAGAATTGAAAAGCTGTATCCTTTCTTTCATTTTATTTTTATGCAGCTATGGTTTTAATGTTTTCAATTGCCTCTTTCACATTTCATCTTTTGTTGGCTTGGAATTCAGTGAATTTGAAGTTATAGATTCTGGGTTTTATTCTACCAGTATCTGGGACTGTTTCTTTTATACAACATATATTAGTTCATTTACACATTTCCCTCTTCACTTTTTTTCTTAAATGTTTAAATTATGTCTACCTACTTGGGGGAGGGCTTGGCAGAATACATGTATGGCGATAAGATGACAACCAGCACGTTGCCTGCTTTCACCATGTGAGTCCCAGGACTGAACTGAAGCTCTCAGGCTTAGGGACAAGCTCCTGTACCCACTGCATCACTTGCTGGATCTTTCTACATTAACTTGATTATACTTATCACTTTAAGGAAGTTGAAAGCATTGCCTAACACACACCATAAACTCAATTTTTATTTTGTTTTGTTATAAGGATTGTGGAATCCAGACTTCTTTCAAATATATTAATTAGTTCTCTTTTAATTATGACCAAAGGAATTTTTGCTGAAATCAAATGATTCAGTACCTATAAATACTTACTTAAAACGGTAATAACTACATGGTATGACTAAGACCATAGTTGATAATTTCTCACAAAACATATTCATTAATAATGTATTTTAGAATTTAGAACGTTGCTAAGAGGTCAGGGCCCATGTTCTCTTACCATACAGGAAAGAGCAGAGGCAACGTTTTGTAGGTGATGAGTAAATTGGTAGCATTGAATGACAATGGTTGACACGGTCACAGTTTTATGCTCTTTATCTATATACATTAAATGCTAATAGCTTTAAATATTTTCACTCTTGCCTAGGCAGTTATAGTTATAGCTGGACAAGCTGTTACATATCTACAATTAAAGTACTTGGTAGGTGAAGGCAAGAATATCTGTTCAATTTCAACCAAGTCTTCAAAGTGATTCTGAAACCATCTTAGAAATACATGAAGCCTTGTCTTATGAAACTGAAAATAAAGAGTGGGAAGATCGTAAAAGTTAAAATCATCAGTATTATCTGCAGCCCATCTGAATCCCTCATGAGCAATGTAATTTGCTATTTGATAAATTGGATATCATTTCTTGCAGAAATACTTGAAGTCTAACATATTAAAAATAGTATTCTTATTAATTCTTTGACTGTTTCATACACTTACACTGTTATCCCCTCTATATTTTATTATAGGAAATTTGATTAATCAGTGTGTAGTGTTATTTTCTATTTAATGTATTAATGCTTAATCACATAGGAATTAAATCATGCTAAGGTTAATTTCATTTGGGGTAATTTTTTCCTGAAAAAAATCTCATAATCTCATATTTTTTCATTTACTTTATATTCATTACTACTCTTCCCTAATTTGTTTTTATGTTTAAAAATAATTCTTACATTTTCAACTATTTTCTGTTTTACTTGACAAAACACAGGAGTCATCATAAGCCTGTAGTAGGCAAATGGATAAGTAAGGCAAAATATGGATTCAAGGTTTTTTGTTTTTTTTTTCTTGATTTTCCCCATTATTTTACTGATACATTTTCTCAAGTAGCTTCCTGAAACTTAGTGAGAGAGATAATTCTTTTTAGAATTTACAATAACATTTCTTTTCCTCTTAACTACAAATGGTTGATCATTTATCAGGTCTGGGATATGCCTCCATTGCTAAGCCAGAATCAGTATCCAAGTGATAATCAGCTGCAAATGAAAATGAGAATCTCACTGGGAAAAATAAGTACTATTAACAAGAGGCCACATGACCAGCAGTAGATGGCCACCAGAAAGCAAACTCAAATCAATGTTTGAAGGTTCCTTGTCTCATATGGATGTCAGGGCTTTTCCTTTTATTTATATTTGTCCTTCTTAAATTTTATATTATTTTTAATGTTAGTCCCTCCTTTTAACCTACAGGTCCTTTGCATATATATATTTATGGCTTCCAGTTTTGTGAGGTTTGGGGGGGTTCTTGAGTATATGAACAAGAACATGTCTGTTTTGTACCTTACCTTAGGCTCCTTTCCTTATGCATGTTAGTTTCATCCAATTCTTATGTGTTAATTTTGTTTCATATTATTATAACTATTATTTTTTCATATTTATTCTACTAATATCCCAAAGCCTGTTTCTTCTCTAATGAATGACAGAAAAAGGGTGGTTCTGGATGGGAGGGGGAACTGGGAGAAGTAGAGGGCGGGAAACAGCAATTAATATATACATAATGTGAGAAAAGAATGTATTTTCAATAAGGAAACAAAAGGACATGAATATGAGAGAAATGTGGGAGACAAGGGGCAGTTGAAGGATGGAATGAGAGGGATAGAAATAATATAAATGTATCACTCGTTCATGCATGAAATTCTCAAAAGTAAAATTTTAAATAGAAATAAATGAATAAATTGAATCACTATGAGAACAAAATGATTCTAAATGAAAATTATTTCCCCTCAAAGTGTTACCAGAATGATGTTATTGTTACTTTCCAGTTGACAAATTAGCCATTTTGTAATCTTAAACCTTTTCTACATCTTACCTTTGTTAACATTATTGTATTTCTATTCTTTCCAACTCATTTTAACCCAATACTTTGGGTAGATGAACAAACAATAAATATAAGTTTGACAAATCTGCTCTCATGGTGGGAGTGACCTAGTGCCTTTCGACAGCATTCTTGAAGTAAGAATTTCTCTCTCAAAACTAGCAACATGCTCAGAGATTGTCCTGAATTATTCTACACATTCGAGTTCACGCCCAATTTTTAGTTCTAGATCCATACTCAAAATATGAGATAATTTTATAAACCTGTTTGCTAGCAGCCAGAAAACGACAGGCCCAGTTTCTTAACTATTTTACTCATGATCATTCCTTGCAGGCTGACAAGAGGTTTAACGTTTGGGCGAGGAGATAAAGACACCTGGGTGCTTTTACAAACACTTTGTATGAGAAGAGAACTCTCAGAGAATGTTAGAGGGATTTTTTATTGCAAGTATGTGATGACATGTTTCTGTTCCAGGCTTCCCACTAAACTGTACCTGTGAACAAAATGAGACCTGCATTGAGTCAATTCTTTATTGTAATATTTATAATAAGACATCATTGCATTCAATACAGAATTGTATTCTCACGGTGTTGTGCAAGGTGATTGATGGCGCAATTATAAAGATTGTGAAACTGTTTATGTTTCTCTTTTATGAGTGCCGACTGAAAAGACTGGAGGACATTTGCAGTTAAAATACTTAAGGTAATGGAGAGACACTGGTGATCCTCAGACCTCTGGTGTCAACTGCCAGTATTACTTGCTGCTCTGATGATTTGCAAGCTCATATTTTCACAATATTGCTCTAAGAACGATGCGTATTTCTGAGGCAGGAGAATGAGAAGCCCTCGCCAACTGCCAGTAAACTGTCTTTACTTTTTATTTTTAACGTTCCAGATAAGGATTTTATTTCATTTCATTTCATTTCATTTCATTTTATTGGTTTTTGATGACAGCCACCTAATGCCTCTACAATTAGTTAATCTATGTATTTTGTTAGATTCTAGTAGATTTAAAAACTCCTTTTTTTTCAAAAATTCTATTTTTGTCTCTTGCTTCAAAAATACACCTGAATATAGCTTAAATGCTATTAATTCTTTAAATGTACTCTGCATCTGATTCACAGATTCAATAGAGCTTTATATTATTCTCTGCATCTGCTATTTTGAATTTATATCATGATGTTTACGCTTAGATGATTATTTAGTCTCAATATCTCTGATGCCAACATCATCACAGTTTTCCTTGACCACTACTGTGGTCAAATCAGATGTCATGTTCTCAAGAAATTGCAGCAGAAAGCCACAGTCACTACCAACTTGAAAATCTTCATTTTGTAACAAACTAATAATGAATTCTGCATGCCTACAGAGCCAAACATTCAGTTTGAAGTCCTGTGTGTTTTATCTCTAATCTTCAGTAACTACATAAAATAGAGTTTTCCATGAAAACTGTATATTTGAAAGAACAGGTAACCCAATTGATTTGAAAAATCAGATCACCTGATGATATTTCTATGCCTGATCTTGAAATTACCTCATTTCATTGAACAAGCCAATTTATTTTAAAAGTTACTGAGAGCAAAAGTTGCTGCATCGTAAGCAGATGGCCTGGCAGCAGTTACAAAATCATCCCACAAGAGCTGTCCCACACTGGAGTTTTTGCCAATGAGAAATAAATGAAATATATATATATATATATATATATATATATATATATATATATATATTCCTCATAAATAATTTACCTCATAAATTAATTTGATATTTATAGGAAGAAGAAAGCCTTTCTGTTTAAGACAGTAGAATATTTCAGAGTGTCCGTTCTATACTTTTGAAAGTAGATCACAAGTAAAATTATCCACTTCCCAGAAAAAAAAAAGAAGAGAAGAAAAAAAAATAAAAACAGAGGTTAGGAAATTACCTTTCCATGTGATACAGTATGATTGAGAACAACATAAAGAAGCGAGGATGTTTGTGCACCCACTTTAAAACTGGCACTCAGGAAACTAAGGCAGGAGGATTCAAAGTCAAGACAGCCTGAGTCTATATACTGACAATTGTCTGAAAATAAAAAAGATAAAAAGCTAATCAGAGAAATGATGAGAGGGGTAGAAATAGGAAGACAAAAAGAAAGGCAGAAAGAGAGGGAAGGAGAAATGAAAGAAGTAGAAAACATGGTACAGATTTTACCATCATAGCACAGGTAATTTTGTCCCCATTCAAAAGATGCAGAGTACATGCCTGTACCAGCAAATACGTTCTCATTTATTCATCTATACCAAATAAGACAGATTTGACTCTGAATCAATAGAAGTCTTATAAATAGTTGAAATTCATGTATGTGCTTAGGTGAACACAGTATGCTGAGGAAGGTAAAGAAATGAGGCAAAAAATACTGGAGCATTGCAGATTATTCAAATCTAGAAGAGAATCTAGGCAATATTTCAAAATCAAGGCCAACTAGAAACATCTCAAGATCCTGGATACATTCAGTGTTTTTCTTTTTAAAAATATTATATATTTAATATTTTAATATATTCATATTCAATACTTCCAATCAGCAGTTTTACTTCTTTTCTTCCACCCCTTCAGATCCTTGACCCCACCACCTCCTGTCTCCTCCAGATCCACTCCTTCTTCCTTTCACTTCAGAAAAGAGCAGGATTCCAAGGGATATCAAGTGAGTAAGGCATAATGGGATACCTAAGACAAGGCACAGATCTGCCTGTTAAGGCTGGGTGAGGCAACCCAGTAGGGGATGTGTCCCAAGAGCAGGCAAGACTCAGAGACTACTTCATTCTCACTGTTGGGAGTCCCACAAAAACTCCAAACTAAAGAAGCACGATATATGTGCAGAGGGCCTACTGCAGACCTACTCAGGCTCCATGATCCCTGCTTCAGTCCGTGTGTGCTCCTAGGAGCCCTGTTTAGTTGATGTCTGTCTTCTTCTGGCAGCCTCTACTCCTCTGGCTCCTAAAATTCGTCCCATCCCCATTCAAATGTTTCTTATCATTTTCTTGATATTATCCTTCTCCTGTCTTCTCTCCCTCCTCCTCCTCATACTGCACTCCTGTCTTACCCTAGGAACCTTCTCTGTCACTGACTTTTAAAACTCTCTTCACTTCATTCTGAGACCTGCAAGGCTCAAGAGTTTATGTTTGTTTGTTTTGTTCTCTGTTTAAAATAGAAAACATTTTGTTTAAAACCAATGCTTTGTTCATTTCTCCCCTTCGTTCTAATATCGTGGTGCGCACTAGGCTCCGCACCACGATGTACAACGTCCACAAGCAGCTGCTTGTGGACGTTGTACATCGTGGTGCGCACTAGGCTCCGCACCACGATGTACAACGTCCACAAGCAGTCCCTCTCCCCCTCCCCTCTCCCCCTCCCTCTCCCTCTCCCCCTCCCCTTCCTCTCCCCCTCCCCTTCCCTCTCCTTCTCCCCTACCTCTCCCTCTCCCCCTCCCTCTCCTCCTCCCCTCCCTCTCCCCTCCTGCCATTCCTCCCACTCTCCTCTGTAACCCCTTCCAGATCTCCCTCCTTATTTTTTTCATTTCTCTCTTCCTTTCTTTCAGCTTGTTTTTGATTTATTACCTTTCCCCCTTTTAAGGAACCAAGAATATATAGAAATTTGCATTGTTTGTATTAACAGCTGTAAATTTGATATTTTAAAGAATTTCATATGTGTACTGTATTTACATCATTTTCATTCCTTCTCCAACCTCCATCTCCTCCTGTACACACATTTAAACTCATGACCTCTTATTTAGTTATTAGTGCTGAGTCATTTCAGTGTTGCTCTTACTTGTATATATTTAGTGCTGACCGCTTGGCATTGAACAATCTGTCAATGAGGCTTGCCTTTGGAGAAGAATCATTTTCCCTCTCTAAGCACCCATCAATTCTTCATGTGGAGGAGAGGGCCCTTGTGAGATTTCTCTCATCCATGTTAATGTTTCAACTGGAGTTTTATTGTGCAGAGCATGTTTCTGAATATGCTGTGCAAGTTGTCAAAGGAGAAAAATAGTCAACAGTCTTACACAACTGCAGAATCTGTAGGCCACCAATAACTATCCTGACAAGATATTCCCAATGCTACAATGACAATTATAGCAAAGGAGTAACCAACCATATAATTGGACTTAAGACATCACAACATGAGAAATTTCTTTCCTGAAACTGTAAAAACCCAGCCATTTAACTATACCTAGTGAAGTAATAGACTCCAGAGATGAACTTATTACTGCCATTTTCTTATGCCAATATAACTTCAAAATTCACTCTAAATGCGAAATATTAGACCTTCAGGCATATGCTTTTATCCACAGATAAGTATAGCTCTCTCCTTTCATCAAATAACTTCTTTTTTCAGCAGATGAGAACCACTACAGAACATTACACACACACACACACACACACACACACACACACACACACAGGTTTTTCGAGACAGGGTTTCTCTGTGTAGCCCTGGCTGTCCTGGACCTCACTTTGTAGACCAGGCTGGCCTCGAACTCCGCCTGCCTCTGCCTCCCGAGAGCTGGGATCAAAGGCATGTGCCACCACGCCCGGCTATAAATTCTTATTTTCAACAATGTATGATGTTTTGTTAAGAATATCTAACAGATTAAATTCTTAGCACAACCTTTTTCCATGCATAGATTATTTATTTATTTATTTATTTAATCTACTGTAATGCTTCGTGTAAGACAAGGTCATCCGTTGTTACTTCAAAAGACACTGAGTAGTCACTTGAGTACTGTAATTTTCCAAATTGAAATGTGTGCATTGCTGAGTCATCTTTTGGATACTCACAGTATTTTCATTAGTGATTACCAGCATGTTCCTTTCTTGAATACTGGTCATTTCCTAAAGAGAAAATGAAATTACATTTTTTTTCTACTCTCCCTCTATCTAGTCAAGCTATACTCTTGATGGTAAGGTTAAATCTCTCCTTGAACAAAAATTAAACTGTCCTGTTTAAAACGCCATTATATACCAGGTATCATTGAATATCTTCCACACAATGTATTAGCCTTTTTGTGTTTGTCATGACAAAGATCAAAATAAATGATCCCAAGGTTGTCTTTCTATGGAAGTCACTACACAACTTCACATATATTCAGAGGGTATACTTTCGATTTCACTAAAAATAAACTATTCAAATATAAGTTGGTTTTACTCTATTTCAGTATTCTTTGCTGAACAAAAGCTTAATGGTGTGTGTGTGTGAGTGTGTGTGTGTGAGTGTGTGTGTGTGTGTGTGTGTGTGTGTGTATGTGTGTGTGTGTGTGTGGCACCAGGCATTGTCTACATGGAACTGTGAAAAAAAAAGAGAATTGTGATTTTTTTTTTTTTGTGGGTCTTGTTATTCTACTTGTTAGAGAGAAAAAACATGATTAAAGAAATTATGCATTGCATCAAATAATAATTGGTGACAGAGATAACAGAAAGGAAGTTAAATGGGCAATAGAAAGTAATATGTCAATCAGTGAATTACATAAAATAAACTTTGACATCAAAATTGATACTTAATAAACTGGATTTTCAAATATGTGTTTCCACAAACACAGGAATGGAAAATATGTACTATAGCACTGGTTCTCAACCTGTGGGTCCCAATACCTTTAGGGGTGAAAGAACTTTACATTGGGGTTGCCTGAGACCATCAGAAAACATCGATATTTACATTATGATATAAAACAGTAGCAAAATTACAGTTATGCAGTAACAATGAAAATAATTTTACCACATATAAGGAACTGCATTAAAGTTTGAGAACTACTGTAAAAAAAACTTGTTTGAACAACACAAAATATCAAACATGACATAAATCAATTATAAATTGTTTTTTATTAGCAAGAAGTTTCATTTTTATGCCTTCTACTGATCTCTCTACCTCTAGAAATTTATAAACACACACGTATACATGCATTTATATAACCACATTTTTTATTGACAGAGCCACTCAGACACAGGTAAACATTTGTGAGTCCGTGTTGATAAATATTGATAATCTATAGACAAATATTATACTGTGATCTTTTTCTGTTTTGAGTTATAGAAAAAGCTTATTTGGTTTGAATAACTGTGCCCCTTAATTTAAATAAAATCAATTTTTCACTTTTATATGAGTGTGGTAAAATAATTTTAGGCATTGAATATTATTTGTAGTAATAAGTATCAGGTGGTGTTGTTAGGATATATTTAACAGTAGAGATTGGCTTTTTCTCCGCTGGGTTGCCTTGTCTAGCCTTGATGGAGGGTGGGGTGAGGTTTGCACCAGTCTTATTACACCGTGTTATGTTGTGATTGGTTGATATCCCTGTGAACACTGCTCCTTTCTAAGAAAAATGTAGGAGCATTAGATCTGGTGGTGTGGGCTTGGAGGAGTACATGGAGAGGAGGCTGGGACTGATAGGTATTGTATAAGACAAGAATAAAATTAAACAGATTTGAAATGACTGTGGAAGGGAGCAATAGTTTATAGTCCAGATAGATCTTGGAAGTAAAGGACTCACAGCAGGAGTATGTGTAAAACATTGAGGATCCATGTGTTTTCAAACCTTTCGACTATTTTATTGCTACTTTAAGGATCGTAGACATTAGGAAAGAATAAATAAAAGGATTATAGATGAAGAACAGTAACAATTTTCCATTTTAATCATTTAGTGTCACGACCTGAACTGTAATGTTTTGGTTAATGAGAAATTGCATACATAATGGTGGTCACTTGGGATTAATTATCTAGACGGGGGATTATCATCCTATCCTGAGTGCTTAGACTCAAGTGTTCTTAAAGTGATGAACTTAACTATCAATAAATTTCTTAGTTGTTAGTCAATACATAACTACAATTTCATTATAGTGTCTTACACAATTATAATTTTTGCCACAATTTGATTATGATAAAAATGAATTTCTATTTTCTAAGTTTATGTACAATTATGTGCTTATATTCATTATTTTATTTATTTATTATTTTATTCATTATTATTATTTATTATTTCAAATATAGTCTCCTTTCCATGTCTCCCCTCCATGGCCCCCCATGCCATTCCCCCTCCACTTTGTCTCAAAGAGGGTGTTCCCCCACTCACCCACCCACTCCTGCATCACCCCTTTAGCATCCCTCCTTTGCTGGGGCAGCAAGCCTCCACAGGACCAAGTACCTCCCCTCCCACTGATGTCAAATAAAGCAATCTTCTGCTACATATGTAGCAGGATTCATGGACCCACCCATATATACTCTTTGGTTGGTGGTTTAGTCCCTGGACGTTCTGAGGAATCCAGTTACTTGATATTTTTGTTCTTCCTATGGAGCTGCAATCCCCTTCAACTGCTACATTCTTTCTCCTAACTCTTTCATTGGGTTCCCTGGACCCAGTCCACTGGTTGGCTGTGGTTATTTGCATATGTCTTAGTCAGGTTTTGGCAGAGCCTCTCAAAGGATAGCCTTATCAGTCTCCTGCCAGCAAGCACTTCTTGGCATCAGCAATAGTATTGGAGTTTGGTGTCTGCAGATGGGATGGATCCTAAGGTGGATCAGTCTCTGAATGGTCTTTCCTTCAGTCTCTTTTGTTCCTGCATTTTCTATCTCTGTGAAAAATTGAGTTAGAATTTTGATGGTGATTGCACTGAATCTGTAGATTGCTTTCAGTAAGATGGCCAGTTTTACTATGTTAATCCTGCAGACCAATGAACATGGGAGATTTGTCCATCTTAGGTCTTCTTCGATTTCTTTCCTCAGGGACTTGAACTTTTAATTATACGGATCTTTCGCTTGCTTGGTTAGAAGATATTTTATATTATTTGTGACTCTTGTGAAGGGTGTACTTTCCCTAATTTCCTTCTTAGCCCATTATCCTTTGAGTAGAGGAAGGCTACTGATTTGTTTGAATTAAGTTTCTATCCAGTCACTTTGCTGAAATTGCTTACCAGCTGTAGGAGTTCTCTGGTAGAATTTTTGGAGTTGCTTATGTATACTACCATATCATCCACAAATAGTGATATCTTGACTTCTTCCTATTCAATTTGTGTTCCATTGACCTCTGTTTGTTGTCTATATTGAATAGACATGGAGAGAGTGGGCATTTTAATTAATGACATTAGTTGAAAGACACAGCTCACTGTAGTTGGCATCATTTCCTGAGTTTGGGTCCAGGACTTTATAGGAGTGAAGATGAACTAAGTAGTAAGTATGGCACACATCCATTTCTCTATATTCTTGACTGTGAATGTGTTACAGTTGACTGTTTTAATTTTTTGACAGCTTAAAGTCCCTGCAACAATGAACTGTAATCTCAAATTTTGAGCTAAATAGACCTATTGTTCTAAGTTGTTCTTCGTCGGGGTGTTTTATCACAGCGATAGACAGGAAAGTAGGACAGAAGTTAAACATGAGACATAGCTTTATGCTTAAACACTTTTTATAGTTTAAGAAGCACTGAGACAAGATGGGTATGTATAAGACAAGAAACACATCCAACAACAGCATAAAAGCAGCAGAATTCTCACACCCTGACAGAAGCAGAGAATATTTTTGGCTAGGAAGAATATCATTCTTGAAGATTTCTGGAAAGAAACTTACTAAAAACAATATCATGAAATCATAAATACCAAGTCATATTCTGTATTTATCAAATATGTCCTTGGTGGAAAATAGAGACAAATGGTGATTTTTTTTTAAAGGGAAAAGTGTAGGTTCTCACAAATTTAAGAACCCATGGTACAAAGATCAGTATTGCATCAAGGATAATCAAAAAAATAATCACAGCCTCTAAAAAGGCCTATTTCTTTATTTTTCTGAACAGAGAGACTCATTATATAGTTCAATATGAACTTGAATTTGCTACATATCCCACAGTGGCTTCAAACCTTCAATCTTTATGCTATAGTTTCTCAATCTTTATGCTATAGTTTCTCAAATGTAATTTTAGATATGAACTAATAAGAGACACTTTAACAACACCCAATTCTGGCATAAGTTTAAGCCAGATAATCTTTGAGCTGCTAAGAAATACACATTTGAATGATGAGTGATAAATATTTCAGTTGCATAAATAAGTGTCAAATAATTGCACAGCACAGAGAGCCCTCCCAAATATAGTCTTCACTTACTACACTTCGAAATTTCATAAAATTAAACACAAGTGCTTGTAAACAACTAGCAAAATATGTTCAAACTACAAGTCTATTAGTACTAAATAAATTAAGGACTAAAAATCAATCAAAGGGTAAATGATAATTTCAGTCTATAAAGAGAAAAAATTCACATCATAAAAATTTTTGAGAAAAGAATATTACATATCATCTGAGTACCCATGTTCTCTTAATTTATTCAAACATAATTTACTTTAATTCTTTCTTGTTTTGTTCTGAACAATCCATTTAATTGGGTATTAAAAGCTAAACTAAGCAACAGAGTGAAGGTAGACCATACACATATTATTCACATATATCAGTGAATAGCATCCTTTTCATCCAACAGGTGTGCCAAAATTATTTGTGTAAGGAATATGTCCTTTTAAAAATTAACTCTTCTCCCATACACAGTTTCTCTCCCTCTACTCTCCCCAATCCCTCCCATCACCTTCTTTCTCCCCCAGATCCATTCCTCCTGTTTTCCTTAAGAAAAGAGCAGGCCTCACAAGTATATCCACTAAACACACACTGGGATATCAACTGAACATGCTGGCATTACAAAATACAATAAGACTAGGCACAAACTCTTATATCAAGGCTGTGTGGAGTTACTGCAGGAGGTAGGAGAACAAAAGGGTCTCAAGAGCAAAGAAAAGAGTCAAAGAAACCGCCATCTGAACCAACTCTCTGGTTCCCCCCAAATTATAATTCTCTTAGCCAGTATTTCTCTTTGATTGACTACCTTTGTAAAAGACCATATGGGTTTGTCCTTGTGAGTCTTGGAGGTTATACAGCTATTTACCTTTCTTTGTGTGTTCATGTGAACTAAGAAGTGTTCAGTAGACAGTCTCAAACATATTTTGACATGTTAGGTGAATGATATGTGATATTAATATACAAATGTTATTCCTGTAGTGATTTGTGGACTACCATTAGAATTTATACTTTATTTGACTATTGACAGACAACAGGTCATTGTACAGTTATCTTGTTGGGAGATACTATTTAACTGAAACATAGCAATCAATTTTTATGGCCTCAATGGAATCAATCATATGAGTAGCATGCATAGCATCATCAAAAGAATGAGCTAGGAAAACCATTTTCTCCATGAGGATGCAAGAAAATGTAGTTTTATTTGTTATGGTTCAGTGGAAAGTAGCAGGAGTTTACTGATGTTATAAATGTAAACGGGGCTGGAGAGATGACTAATGGATTAAGAGTACCTGCTGCTCTTCCAAAGGGCCTGAGTTCAATTCCTAACACCTATGTCAATATGATCACAACCACCTGTAACTCCCGATCTAAGGGATTTGATGCCCTCTTTGGGGCTCTGAGAGTACATGTGTATATATATATATATATATATATATATATATATATATGTATATATGTATACATATATTCATATATCATATATTCATATATTCATATATCTGTATGATACAAATAAAGAAGAATAAATCTTGGAGGATTCTAGTAAGTAAAGGTGAATGGTTGAATTCCACGAAAAAAAAATTTGTTTCATTAGAAAATTACTTCTTTTAGTTTTTGATATTATGATTCAATCATTTATGCCTTCCCTTGCCTTCCTTCAAACCCTCCCTTTCAACCCTCCTTGTTCTATCTCAAATTGATGTATATGTGTGTGTGTGTGTGTGTGTGTGTGTGTGTGTGTGTATTCCTAACTACATGAATTCAACCTATTGAGTCTGTATAATATTATTTGTATGTATGCTTCTAGGGCTGACTATTAGGTACATGGGGTGAACAAAGACAAAAACAATGGAAATGCTAAAGTGAAAAACTCTAAGCCAAAATCTATAGGCAACTAGGGAACACTAAAAGTCTAAGAAACACTCTTACCCAGGGAAGAGCACACCAAGTAGTTATCAAATACCAAATAGTTACTTTCCTTTTATATTCATGTATCAATTGAGCATCACACTTTCAATAGTCTTTCCTACCATGACTAACCTTTTGAAATAGCATTCACATTATTGCACTTAAAATCCCATCCCATTGTTATATTTTGTTTTATTGATGATATGTGGAATTATTTATGTAGTTATTGACTTTGTGTTATTTGTTTCATACCACTGGAAAGGAAATATGCTTCTCTTGTTCCTTAGGGCACATCACAATACTTGGCCCATAATGGAAGATATAAATGTTGAATGAAATAGTGATTACATTGGATGTCATTAAATAGTCAGTAAAGTCTAGTTCTTGCATTGTCTAGTTCTTTTTTTTTTTT
>NC_034592.1:94687335-94730592 GCF_900095145.1 Mus pahari | reverse complement strand
ATCCTTTGAACTGTCTCTCCAGTCACACACATAGCAACCTCTAATTGTGACACAGAATTCATGACTCTCTAGTAGAGTGGCTACTAAGTATACTTTTTTTATATATATATATATATATATATATATATATATATATATATATATATATATATATATTCTTTCTGTAAGAAAACTTCAGATTGTATATTTGTTTGACAAGTTATATTTTAAAGATAAGACTGATATTTTCAACCTATAAAAATATACATTCTCTTTTAATAATCTTTATAAGTTCTAGTAATTATACATTTTTACATTATAAAAATATATTACCAATGTCATTACAAATGAAATAGATTTTTCACTTAATTTAGAGTAAAAATACATAAGATATCAGTTTTTATTTTCCAAGTTAGTTCTGGGACAGAAATTTGAGTGTTGATGATCTAAAAACAGTATACAAAAATTGAATGCACGGCATAATAACTTTCAGAGCAATGATTATTTTTTTAACTAATGGCCATCTTGAAACTCTCTTTACATTGCTATGTTTTCCAGAGATTAGAATTTAATTAGCAAGGGTATCTCTACTTTACAGTGGTCTCTTCTATTCCTCTGACTCCCCCATTTCTGATATTACTTCAGATCAAAATGGATATAGGACTTCTATCTTGAAACAATTTTTAAAGTCAGTTAAATAAGACAACAAGAAAGAGGAAGGCTAGAAGAAGTTATGAAACAGACGATTGTCACTAAACACGTCTCTGATATAAAGTTAGTCAACAATTTAAGAAATCACATTTTCAACTGAAGCAATTTATAGCACTTACAAACCTAAACCGTTCTGAACTGTATTCTCTGTCACCTTGAGGATACTCCAATGATATAATAAAATTACACTGCTTATGCAATTAGAAGTATATGTTGCCCAAGCTGAGAAATGACATTTTAGTTGTGAAATGACTGGGATTAACTAGGAAGCAATTGGAGAATTATAGCCCCTGAGCATAAGCATTTTGAGCCATTATGTCATCTTGTAACAATGATGGAGAAATTGAATTTTAGCTTTGATGTCTCCATCTCTGAATATATAGGTACCTGCATTCAGATACCTATGAGTGTCATTTTCCATGAGTTTTGAGTTTTCGTTAGGAAAACATTAATCACAGTTATACTGCCCTCTATCAGACAAGACTGCTTCACTTTCCAAAGTGTGATACAAAGAATCCAATTATATATTGTAAAACATGTCAGTGCCAAATTAAGAATATGTGTCTTGCCAGGCGTGGTGGCACACACCTTTAATCCCAGCTCTCAGGAGGCAGAGGCAGGCGGATTTCTGAGTTCGAGGCCAGCCTGGTCTACAAAGTGAGTTCCAGGACAGCCAGGGCTATACAGAGAAACCCTGTCTCGAAAAACCAAAAACCAAAAAAAAAAAAAAAAAAAAGAAGAAGAATATGTGTCTTAATCATATTTAGCATTGCCAGATAACTTCTGGGATGGACATTCATAATAAAAATTAACACATTAGAAATTAATTTTACAAGATATGTTTAAACATGTTTTAAACATCTGAAGTTATCTTCACCAAGCAGTACCACACAGATACTCATAGAGAAATGCCAGAGTAGAGCAGTTAAAACATTATTATTTTGTAACCCTTGTCTTTTCTACGAGATCCCCAGTTCCTAAATAATGTACTGAGACCTAATTACTTATGGATAATACCCTAAGCCATAAGCTTGGGCTTGCTCCCAAACTAGCTTTTGTAGCATAAAATATTAAAAAAGCATCCACACTACCAGCAGCGGCAGGCCAGTGAGGCTTGTTCTCATCTTGACAGACTCTCTGACCCGGCAATCCGAAATCTCTCCACCCAGCTTGCTATGTTCCCACTCGCTGGTCGCTACCACACCAGCCCCATGCTTCCAAATTCCCGCTGCTTTTTTTTTTGGGGGGGGGGGCACCTCTTGCAAACCCATGCTTTGCCGCCATACTTTTCTCTCTGGAACCCAGTGGAGTCACTGCATAAAGGAAAACACGGCACAAACTTAGTTCAGAATCAACAGGTAACTCAGTCTCTAGGCCCATTAACTAGCATCATAATTTTGTAAGTTATGCTAAATAACTCCTCTGGTGGCGAATCCTGGTGGATCCACCATCTTAATTAGGGGCCTCTGGTTAGCTACATTTTGACCTCCATCTGTCTCCTGTTCAAAAAGCAACTATCTTTTCCTGCCTCCCCTCTTCTGCTCTCAGACCCAGAAGTCCCACCTACTCCTTGCCCAGTGATTGGTCCCCTGAAATCTATATTCATAAGGGGAAGGTTCTGCCACAGCTCTTAACTTACATAACCCATTTATTCTAGTCTACATGTGCCACATGGTTGCTTACCTCCCTTCAGCTTCCTATGTCCATCTCCTTAGAGTCTGTGTGGTGAAACTTTCTGCCTCTCACTAACCCTTCAGTGACACTCCTCACTCTTCACTTCAGGACAGTCCTCACTCCCATGAGTAGTAGAACAATACAAACTTGACTGTTTGCAGTAGGGGGTGGGGGGGACTCGAAGTTGGGTAGAAAGTAAGATAACGATAGATATGGGAGAAACAGAGGAGGTGAAACCTTCTTTGAAGTAATAAAACATGGGAAAATGCAAACAGCATGTGTTTATGTGTGTATATACATGTGTGTGTGTGTGTGTGTGTGTACATATGCCATGGCACATATGTGGAAGTCAGAAGACAGTTGGCAGAATTCCACCTTCTCATTGTACCATACTGGTCTGAGAGATTGAAGGTCATGGAGCCTGGAAACCAAGGTGCTGAGTTATCTTACCTGCTCACTCTCTCCAGTTTTTTCTTGTAGCTTTATAAGTAAATACTTCTGACAATTAATTTCAGGGAGTGGGTTGAATGTTTTTATGGTGGCTCTGTCTGGCTTAACTGAACCTAGACTGAAATCTTTTTACCTCTAACATGTCAGGCAATATGTTTGTATAACAACCTCAAGTTATTTTAGAGAAGGGATGCATGTGAAAAGAAAACACAAACAGAAACCCAAAATGATCCTGAAATTCAGCTGGGAATGGGAGTAAAGAATGGAGTAGTATTGATAGTTCTAAATAAATGTGCATATCTTCTAGTGTGAAAAATGAAAGCTGGTAAAAACAAACAACAGAGAATAACAAATAATATAAAGCAATGATAATTCACTGTAGCATCTGATAAAATAGACTTTAACCATAATTAATCATAAACATTCCATCCAGAGGACATAACACCTCTGAACACATGTACACTGAACTTATGTGCATCCAGCTTCATAAAACACACACTAGTAAAGGTTTAGACACACAGTAGTGCCAACACTACAATAGTTGGTGTTTTAAAATCTATAAATCAACAGCAAAGAGACATTCCTAATATAAGCATTTTTATGGAGTAGTAACAATGCACTACTGAATGATGAATGACCACTAAATTAATCAAGAAGAAACCAAAATAAATGAATAAAAATTAAATCATAAAACAGTCTACATGCTGTATTTTTGTATTTTGGCATATAAAGTATATATAAATAAGTATATTATAAGTATTGAAATAATAGTCCAATGACATGGAAAGATATTTCTCAAAAATTGAAATATCAAGTGAAGGCCAATAAACATAATAAATACCCTGCTGCATTAGTCATCAGAAATGCAAATTAAAACTAAAGAAAATGTATCTTACCCTGTTCTGAATGTTGATCATTAAGAAGATAAGTAACAAAAAAATGTTGGCAAGTACATGGACAAAAGTGAATATTTCTATAGTGCTGGGGTGAATATAAACTAGCCCAGGCACTCTAAGTCATCATGTAGGTTGTAAACAAATGAACTATATAGACAGGGAGGAATCAATATGAAGCTTTAGTAAGTAATAAACATGGTAAAAATTCTCCCAGAACTTCAAATCTAATGCTCCTCTCATTGATTACCCCCTTCCTCTGACCATCATTCTGTGTAATTTCTTTCAATTTGGTGCTACAATCAATGGTTCTTTTGCTTTCTCTAAAATGACATATGCCCCTACCCTTATTATGATTGGATATTCATTCCTAAAATGTCTTACATATTTTTCAGATCTCAGTTTTCATATATGTATGTTCTTGTTTATTCATTGGACTGTAACTTTAAAGGGTATTCTTAGTGATTTTGTTCTGTGTGTTATGACTCCAGTGCCTGAACCCTATAGACTGTCAAGACTGCACTGTTCCTCCTCTATTAATGTTAGTATTAATATCCTTAAATTGGCCATGCTATGTGCCTATATCTGCTATATCCCAATCTGAATAAATGCTAAGAGATTAATCTATAATGGTCTTTTTAGTCAAACATCATTTGAGTTTTCTTTTCAATATTTGAGTTATTCCTAAGTGATTTCATGCACAAATACAATGTATTTTGATTATATCAAAACATACTTCTAATACCTTCTGTCCATCTCCTTTGGGGTCACTCCCTTCCCTACATCCTCTTTCAATATCTATTCCCCTTTCCTTCTCCTCCTTGTTTTCTTCCTCTTCCTTCTCCTCTCCCTCCTCTTCCTTCTACTCTTCCTCGTCTTGTTCCTCCTCATTCTCCTCTTCTTCATTCTCTTTCTCCTCCTCCTCACTAAGACTAATAAATATTGCCCTGATGTGCTATCCACTAAATCATATACAGCCCACTATGGGCCACACCAATAGCTTCTCAGCTAGTGGTAGGTCCTGGTGAGCCATTTCCCTCTCCATTTTGAAGTATTGACTGGCTTGATCTTGTGCCTCTTTTGTACTGCAACATAGCAGCTGTAAGTACAAGAATATAGTTCCCAGACTGTCATGGATCAGTGTGCCTGAAACCACTATCATTTGATCCCTAAACTACGAGGCATTTCAACTTCTTTAACTGGGGTGGGGCAAAGTTACTATGCTTACCATCCTTGTTCTGTTCTCTTGTTGCAAGCTTGGTTTGGGTTTTTTTTTCTTATTTTAATTAACATGTAACACTGCATTCTCTTCATCATACAAAACAGGATACAGGTATGTATTCATGAGGAATAGTTACATCTAGCTAAGTAAAATGTGTTGTTTCAAAAATAATTTATATAATTTGCTTATTAATATGTTGTATGTGTATAGTCTTACCTTACCAGTTTCCATTGTTTATTACAAACCCAGAAATGAATAAAAATGAGACAATAGTAATAATCTAAAACTTGAAAATGTATCCTTTGTTATTTTCAGAACAGAGTAGTTTAAATTTAACATTCTTATTGTTCACAAGACATCTCTCAGATCTTTTCCAGATAATCACAATATCATACATAATCAGTTTTGGCTTTATAACAGAACTTCATACAAAATAATTGATTGTCAAATGAATAATAGAGTCTTTCAAAATATCTTCCCTTGACACTTTATCTTTAAATATCTAATCATAGCTAAACATATTTAGAATATCTAATTAAGGCAGACAATGTTCAAAGCACATTGCAGTGTGTGTGTGGTAACCAAAGGATAATCTTCTCTTCTTTAGATGGGATGCCTGATGTTTAAATATGATAAGACTACTTTTTAAATGAAACATGAGAAGCATTCCCAGTATGTCATCTTTTATATAAGCTCTGATCATAGACTCACATGTAGACAGTGCCTATAGCTCCATGTACTCCTATTGTTACAGTGCCAGCATGTATGCATGGAAAGATTTAAGTACACTAAAAAAATATGTAAATGTGTACTTGTGTGCATGTGCATGCATGTGTGCACACATACGTCTTTAGATAAACATATCTAAATAACCTTATTTTTCTGAATTTTAAACAGTAAAGCAGTGATATGATCTTCAGCCGAATAAAATCTCATGATTGTGAATAATGTTAGAACCCAGAATAAGTATTTGAAGACATTTTGTACACTTTGTACTGAAGAAAACCATTTTGATTTTATAATATATAAATTACTGCTTAGGAATAAAGCCTATAGACATTTTTCTAGAGAATAAATCTTGGGGTAATTTTGTTTCATATGTTAATAAACCTACATCTGTTTTTATTTTATTTAATTAGAACATCATTACTTCATCGTCCTGTTTTCTTCTCCTTCCTGCTCCTCCCATATACATGCTACTCCCTTCCAAATTCACAAGCCTCCTCTTCTTTAACTATTGCTGTTACATATCCATATGAACATATAAGTGCATGAATACAACCTGCTGAATCAGTTCATTGTTTACTGAATGTATATGTTTGTAGAGGTGGGTCTCTGTGAGGTTTCCCATCTATGTTGGGATGACAGCCTTTGTTGAAACTGTTCAAACATTCTTTAGGTGACTATGTTGTTGCAAGTTCATGGGTATAGCTTACAGATCTTAGACAGAAAGCACATAGTGACAGAAAGAACATAGGTAGAAGGCAGAAAAAGAAGGGGAAATAAATAATTCATAATCTCTGCCACATGATCATCATATTGTATGCATTATATCTTTTTCTAATTGTAGTCAATATGTGTTCCTTATTTAAAAACACTTTGCAAAGAGGTTACTCTAGATAGTATTTCAGACTTCTTAAACCTTGATAACAATTATAAAGAATTTCCTGTTTGCTAAGAAAAGTCTTATATTCTAATTATGAATATGTATGAAATACTACGTGTTTGCTAATTTTGTCTGAAAGTTAAATATCTCAGTTACATTTTATTGTGCTTTATCTTTTCTTTTAGCTGCTTTTAAAAACGTATTGTTTTATTATTGAGAAAAAGACTAAGGAACATTGAAATTCAAATTTCATATATACTCTTTAAATTTCTAGAATTTCAAAGATGTTTAAAATAAATGATGTATTTTTTCAAATATCATAATTAAAATGCACTGCGAACCTCTTGTCCCTATCTCTGAATCCCTGAAAAGATGTATTAAAATTTCTCAATTGTGGGTAGAGTGAATTAACTTAGAATGCAATACTTGACAATAGACTGGAGAGTTTTAAAAGAAAAATAAGACTAAAGACATCAAGAAATCATTCACTGATTTGATGCTTAGGTAGTTTGGTCAAGGTAATTGTCAACTTTATGGAAATTAAATCATCCAAGAGGAAAATCTCTGCCCATGCCTGTTAAAGATTATCTACATTGCTTACACATCTGCAAGCAGGGCTGTGAATAGGACAGCTCCGTGGGCGGCTGAGCATGGATTGCATAAACAGAGAAAGCCAGCACTAGATATGTTCTCATAGCCCTCTACGCCTGACACAACATAACCAGTTGCTTCAGTTTCCTGCTGCCTTGGTTTTCCTGCCACAGAGAGTGTGCCTTGAACCCCGAGATAAGGTAAAGTCTTTCTTTCTGAAGTTGCTTCTGTGAAGGTGTTTTTACCAATCCTAAATCTGATAGAGGACTAATATCCAATATATACAAAGCGCTCAAGAAGCTGGACTCCAGAAATTCAAATAACCCCATTAAAAAATGGGATACAGAGCTAAACAAAGAATTCTCAACTGAGGAATACCGAATGGCTGAGAAACACCCGAAAAATGTTCAACATCCTTAGCCATCAGGGAAATGCAAATCAAAACAACCCTGAGATTCCATCTTATACCAGTCAGAATGGCTAAGATCAATGGAGGAGTGTTCCTCTTTCTCCACATCTGCTGTCACCTGAATTATTGATCTTAGGAACTAGAGAAAGTAACCAAGGAGCTGAAGGAGTCTGCAACCCTATAGGTGGAACAACAATATGAACTAACCCGTACTCCCATAGCTCGTGTCTCTAGCTGCATATGTAGCAGAAGATGGCCTATTCAGCCATCATTGGGAAGAGAGGCCCCTTGGTCTTGCAAACTTTATATGCCCCATAGAGGGAAATGCCAGGGCCAAAAAGTGTGTGTGGGTGGGTAGGGGAGCAGGGTGGGGGAGGGTATAGGGGACATTCGGGATAGCATTAGAAATGTAAATGAAGAAAATATCTAATAAAATAATTTTTAAAAGAAATGGATCAATGAACAGAAAAAAAAAAAGTAAGACAGGTAGCCTTCCCTTTTACTAAGTACTTTCAATTTTTTGGATCCTGTAGGAAGTAATTTTATATCTGGCAAACAATTTTAATGCTAAGCTTAGAACATTTCCAGTAGTATCATCCTGTTTGACTTTAGTAAAGCTTCAGAGATCTATTCTTGAGACTATACTTCCTTTAAATTGGATGGATGTTAAACTCTGTGTAAAAAAACAGAAATCACTTCTCATTTATCTTCAATACAGATTTCTTCTGTTTCATTTGCACTGGGAAATTTTCACTCCTCTGCACTTTTATAATTTACCATCTCACCTGGACAAAGATAAATAATCCCACCATAACCATTTTTGGTTTTTTTATAATACCACCATTGCCCACAACAATTTTTGGGAATTTATGTTTTATTGAAACATCTAGTATTCACACCTGCGCATCAAAGTACCATCTAATTTTGTTTAGCAGGTGGCCAGGAGTAGTTGTTCATAATAATTAATAATAATTTAGATTTAAACTGGGAACAGGTATGCAACTGTTGTCTCAGGTCTTGAGAAACTGAGACAGAAACATTACTTGAGCTCAGAATTTGGAAACTTGCCTGGATAGTAAAGGAAAAGCCCATGTCTAATAATGCATACGTGCATATATACATCTGCCAACAAACAATCTGGTCAGGCCTGTCACAGCAATACCTAATTCCTGGTACCAGAAACTCCTGTCTTAGTGTTCTGTTGCTGTGAAGAGACACTACGGCAATAGAATCTCTTATAAAGCAAAACATTTAATTGGAACTTGATTATAGCTTAAGAAATTTATTCTATCGTCATTAGGGTGAGGAGCATTGTGGCACACAGCCAGACACAGTGCTGGAGAAGTAGCTGAAAGTTCTGTATCTGAATCTGAAGGCAGCAGGAGGAGTCACTGGGCCTGACTTGGGCTTTTTGAAGACCTCGACGCCCACCTTTAGTGACATACTTTCTCCAAAAGGCCACAGCTTGATTTCTTTTCAGATAGTCCCACTCTCTGGTGACTAAGCATTAAAATCTATATACTTTGGGAAGTCTAACTCATTCAGATTGCTATAGTAATAAATAAGAAACTCTC
Organism: Mus pahari; assembly: GCF_900095145.1. NCBI lineage: Eukaryota > Metazoa > Chordata > Mammalia > Rodentia > Muridae > Mus > Mus pahari. The sequence goes on along the minus strand of NC_034592.1, from coordinate 94,721,483 downwards.
GCAGTATGGCAGAAATGTGGGAGAAGTCACTGTTGTTTGAGACATGGTTGAGGAAATACAAAAGAAGAAACTAGATGTTTACTTTCTAGATTGCTATATAACCATATACATTTAATCGAAACACTCTCAGCTGGGAGAACAGATTCTAAGTTACCCTAAGTCCACTTCATTTAGCATTCATGAAATTCTGCCAGAAAAATAACATGAACAAAAAGTTTGTGCATTTTCTTTATAATCAGAATAAATAGCTTATCAAGTAGGTATTTATGATTACTATATTATATGATATCTAGTACTACCTAGACATACTGAGGAATGGTAGTCATTCATTCATTTACCTTGTTGACATTTATTTTGTGCTTAATGTATACTAGTGATAGTGGAACATAAATCTGTGCTCAGAGAGTTGATGTTATTTTTAAAAGCCATATATTACAAGTTTCTAGGGTGGTTCCTGGGTTTTCTATCAGTCTATCTGTTAAACTCATATATTAACTTGATTAATGAGGATTTTACTTACATTTGTAACTAAAATAATCTGCCTAGTTAGGCATGACATTTCTTTTCTCTCTTTCTTGGGAAAATATGTTGTAGAAAGAAAAAAGTAAAAGCAAAGCAAAACAAAAACAAGCAAACAAACAAACAAACAACCTCAACTTAATGCTTACCAATGAGCTGAATGGCTTTGAGGTCATTTGCTTATTTTAGTCTAGTCTTATTCCTAGCTTTCTCACTCACTAGCTGAATAATCTTGAAAAATAACATTCTTTCATTTTCAAAATATGAATAATGACATGTAGACAAGGTATTATTCAATATAAAATCATCTGAGAGAAACTGTAAATTCTAAAACTACACAGTTAAATTTAGTTTCTTTTGCATGTCTTAGAGACTCTGGAACAGCTGCTAAGATGATAAGAGCCTTCAGGAAGGATTGGAAGAAATAATTTTAAAAAAATATTTTTGAATTCTAAGTAAATATTAATGCCAAGACAGCTGGACATGTGCACCTCGGATTTTTCCAGAACACTTTATCCCCACCTCTCTCTGGTACTGGCCACTGTTTATGGCTTTGTGGTCTCTTCACCCAGTGCTATCCTCAGCTGACCCTGAAGCACATTACAAAGCACAGTTCTTCAGCACTCAGAGTGAGAGAAAGCAAACATTCCTAGCCTTTATTTCTCAAAACCAGCACAAACCCAATAGCACTGAAGCATGGCTTCATTGGGGATAATGATAATGACGAATGAAAGAAAAAAAAGTTCTATTTGTTTAAAGTTCTAAGAGAGGCACTGTGGGTAAAATTGCATTATGTAATCATAGTAATGGATGGTATTAAAGCTTTGAGGGATCAGAAGATATTGGATATTGAAATAAATGAGAACAAGTCAGATTTTATATAATAAATGTATCAATCTCAATTTTCTCTTAGTAGAAGACAAAGATAAAATTTCAGAGCTGTCTTTGCCCTAAAAATTCCTTTTCAAACGTTTACATAAGTAAATAGATTAACACATTACTATGCTTTTGATTCTTTGCTGGAAGTAAAGAGATTATTTTGACATTCAGAAGAAACCTTCTGGCCTAGAGCTATGAAAGAGAACTCACTCTCAAGTTAATCTACTTTCAGCATCCATTTGATCTGTAAATGCATTTCAACATTTATTCAAAATACATTTATAATATTGGAGTATTTTCACCAAGCTGATTTAAATTCTGGAATACTGAAAAGTAATCACAAGTATCAAGGTTCCATCCTTTTGTTTCAAGGACATCTCTATAAATCACTTTTCTTTATAAGCTAGGAGAAATGATTTGCCACATTGACCTCTATATTCATTCACCGTAAATGACTTCAAAATGTTAGATGTAACATTTACCAAGGTCATCAGTCATGGAATTTTCATTATTGTCTGACCCTGTATTATAGTCATGAGGAAACTGAGCCTTCGTGTAGTCACACTGCTTCTATAAATTCTCACAATTTTCTATAGAAAGTCAAAATTAATGTCAATATAAAAGCATACATGGATCCAATATTATTTCTGCAGAGGTCTCAGTTTCCACAGGTCTGACTTTTTAGATAAAACACAACAATTCAATATAGTGTTAATAACCAGGAATTCAGACAAAGAAGTTCCAGAAAAAAACAAACAAACAAACAAGTCAGACAGGCCATTATAAATGAAGAGAAACAAAGGTGACTTTGCTCAGATGACAAATCAGGCCAAGGACATTCATTCTAAAACTGTATGCATGTACAACAGAACTGGCTTCAGTGCTGGTCCTCAGTCCTTCTGAGTTGGTTAGTCAAGTGTGAATCTTGCTTTTCTTTTCACTATATTGAAAAATGAAATAACATATTGTGGGGGGAAAAGATTAGATTTTAGATTGAAGATTTGTTTGTATGAACAAATGAAGAGTTTTTAGTGAAGTACTATCAATATTTGTACCAATCTTAATTTCCTGCATGGACATGTGTAAATTTACATAATAAAATGAATATGTGCTTATATGTACATGTATAGTCAAACATGTACTTTATATGTTTACCTATATATGGTTTACACACACACACAAAAGATAATACATATATACAGTATATACATTCAGTAAAAATAGAGCTGTTAATTATGGTTAATGATGAATAAAAGTAACAGCAGAAAAAACGTTGTAGCACCATTTATAAAAGAAACTCATTTGCACTGTGTATTTATATATAATTCATTACATAGCAATTGTAGTATTTTTGTGGGCAACATGATGTGTAAACTGATGAGTGAGTTCTATGAAAATTCTTTTGATAGATTGATTATAAAATTTAAAGACATAGATAATGATAAAATTACAATAAGGTCAAAAGTAAACAAGATGGCTGAAATGGGCACCAAATGCTGTGAGCCCAGAGAGGAGAAAGTTATCTTCATCTGAAATTTTATTGAAAGGTTAGTATGATACTTTCAGCCCTGATGTAAAACTGAGAAGTAGGATACATTGCAAGGCCAAATGGTCTGCTTTCTTTGGCTTGTTCTTGGTATTCAAAACTTTTTCTTTGTAAAATTATACATTAGTTACAAGAATTTAAAATAAAGTAAGGACAAAAATACAATGCTGGGTTCTACTGAAAATTTGGGAGGTCTGGAACCATCTTTCCTTCCAGCAATTGTCTAGAAGTGAGGAAATCTAAGGTGCACATGTCTAGCTGTCTTGTCATTAATATTTACTTAGGATTCTATTACTTAGGGCCTCTCAGGAGACAGTTATATAAGTTTGCTGTCAGTAAGCACTTCTTGGCATTCACAGTAGTTTCTGGTTTTGGTGACTGTATATGGGATGGGTCTCCAGGTGGGGCAGTCTCTGGATGGCCTTTCCTTCAGTCTCCTCTCCACACTTTGTCTCCATATTTCCTCCTGTGAGTATTTTCTTCCTCCTTCTAAGAAGGAATGAAGCATACACACTTTGGTATGCCATCTTCTTGAGCTTCATGTGGTCTATGAATTGTATTTTGGGTATTCCAAGCTTTTGGGCTAATATCCCCTTACCGGTGAGTGCATACCATGTGTGTTCTTTTGTGGCTGGGTTACCTCACTTAGGATGATATTTTATAGTTCCATCAATTTGCCTAAGAATTTCATGATATCATTGTTTTTAATAGCTAAGTAGTAGTCCATTGTATAAATGTACCACATTTTCTCTATTCATTCCTCTGTTGAAGGACATCTGGGTTCTTTCCAGCTTCTGGCTATTATAAATAAGGCTGTTATGAACATAGTAGAGCAGGTGTCCTTGTTATATATTGGAGAATCATCAGGTAATACTATGTCCAATTTTCTGAGGAACTGCCAGACTGATTTCCAAAGTGGTTGTAATAGCTTTCAATCCCACCAACAATGGAGGAGTGTTCCTCTTTCCCCACATCCTTGCCAGAATCTGCTGTTACCTGAGTTTTTGATCTTAGTCATTCTGACTGGTGTGAGGTGGAATCTCAGGGTTGTTTTGATCTGCATTTTCCTGATGACTAAGGATGTTGAACATTTCTTTAGGTGCTTTTCGGCCATTCAATATTTCTCAGTTGAGGAGTGAGTGCATGGGTGGGGGAACACCCTCATAGAATCAGGGGGAGGGAGAATGGGAAAAAAGGTTTCAGGGGGTGGGAAGAAACCTGGAAAGGGGATAACATTAGAAATATCCAATAAACAAAATAAAGAAAATATCCAATAAACAAAAGGAAAAAATAAAATGAGGTTAATATATCTATCACCTTCCCTAATCGATATATGAAATTGTGGGAAAAATGATTTTATATAATAGCTTCAGTTTGTATGAAGTGCTATTAAAAACAAGTATTTTTGTATGCTTAAAGAGTATTAAGATACCTTGGAATAGAAAATGCTACATATTATGATACATACAATGTGTTTAATATCACTAATGTAAAATTTCCAGAATTAATATTAAAACATGCATATGTAATTTAGAAACAGAAAAGAAGTTAACACATTCTAAGGAATTAAATGCACAAACTTCTTTTAATTATTTCCTAAGTAATGCTTTCTACTAAATAATGTGTAGAATAATTAGCACTTTCTACTAATGGTCAAGAAATAACTAAAAAATTATCAAATGTCCAAATGCAATATTATTTAAAGTCAATGGGTCACACTCAAATGCATAAAAATAAGAAATATACATACTGGGAAGATTTTCTTATATTAGTTAGACAGATGTCTCAAGGTAATAAGAGTGAGAAATATTAAAATTCATTGAAAATATTTGTAAAAATAATATAAAGATATTTTAAAACTCTTGTGAATAATCAAATGGATGAAAATAAAATTTCATATATATACATATATATATATATATATATATATATATATATATATATATATATATAAAATGTTCTTAGGACACAACCTATAATATTGATGTCATCCAGTAATTAAGACACTAACATGGTTATTTCAATCAATATTTACATCATAAGACAGAAAGACTCTAAGTAAAATACTACTACTGCAAAAAAATTAATCTTCAGTACTATTAGAAACAAACAAACAAATAAGACTATAAATCTTTGTATTAGAGTTCTGATTTTTTTCACAATAAAATGACCATTGACATTAACAACTGCTTTTGAGGTAAAGTATGTTAAATTGATAACTTCTTACCACAAAGGAAATCATGATAGAGTGTACTGAAAAATAGAATTATAATTACTTTATATGTGTAGAATTATTTAAGAAAGTATAATTATTGGGTATCTACCCAAATGAAATAAACTTTTCAAATACACACACACACACACACACACACACACACACACACACACACAAGCCTGACAGCTTGTTGTACTACAAAGGATTATTTTGTATTAAATAAGATAACCAAAATGCTGAAATTGAAAAGAATCTTAAGATTATTCTTAGGAGGTCAGTTCATAAAAATACAAACAAAATTCCCCGATACAAAAAGAATGGACAAGACAGAAACAATAGTGAGCAAGATTGAAACATATGTATGCATACATGTATGGAAACATCCTAATGAGACAACTTTCTTTGTAGAATCAATAACATTAATTTTCAAGAAGGCAGAATCTTTGCAACAGTATTACTGTTTTTTGTATAACTTGAAGATGAAAACACCTCCTGAATGTTTTTGGGGGGCATCGATCTCTTATGATTTTGATACTGACATTCTCAGTTCTTATATTCAGCCTCAAATAGTAAAAACATCATATTATTTTCAACTTTTCAATTTTTAAATTGAAAAATAAGAAAACAATTTAGAAAATAAAAGTTCTGTACATACAATAGTACTGTGTTGCATAACAAATATGTGGCTAAAAATCTACAAAGCTCACTAAATATTTAAGACACAAGCTCTCTAAAAATAACTGGGTAATGCCAAGTGACAGCTTTGGCTTAGAGCCCATTAAGAAGAATGAACCCAGAATCATGGTCTCTGTCCATTATACTGGCTACATTCTTAACTTTCATAAAGCCATTTGTAGCACAAGCAATTTTTAAGGCATTCAATACTTTCAGGAAATGAAATAGCCACTCAGCAAGTATATAATTATGGCATGTATTCTGTGAATTTGCAAAAGATTCCAAGGAGTACAGTTTTATCTTTGGGAAGGAATGGGGGTAAATTGTCTGGAAGTAGAAAAAGTAGGGTCCATGTGAATACATGGTATTTACTACTCAGAGAGCAAACCCCTGAGCAAATGTACTAAAATTTTCTTTTTGGTCAAGTATAATTACATGGGTGATTATTGAATGTTATTATATTACCTCTTTACATATGAAATATTATATACTTATTCATTTATTTATTTATTCATTCATTTATTCATTTTATATCCTCATCGTTGCCCCCATCCAGATTCCCTACTCACATAGTACCTCCCTTCATCCTACCCTCTACTTCTCTGAGAGGGTGAAGGCCTCCCCTGGGTATTCCCTAACCCTGGCACATCAAGTCTCTGCAGGGCTGGGCACATCCTCTCCCACTGAAGCCAGACTAGGCAGCCCAGTTAAAAGAATGGGAAAAACAACCAAGCAATAGCTTTACAAACAGCCCCTGCTCCTGTTGTTAGGGGACCCACATGAAGACTGATCTGTACATGTGCTACATGTGTTCAGGAGGCCTAGGTTCTACCCATCTATGCTCTGTGTTTGATGTTTCAATCTCTGAGAGTTCCCAAGGGTTCAGGTTAGTTGACTATGATGGTCTTCCTGTGGGCTTCGTATCCCATTTGGGACCCTCAATCCTTCCCCCAACTCTTCCATAAGGGTCCTCCAGCTCTGTCCAATGTTTGGTTGTGGGTCTCTATATCTGTTTCAGTCAGCTGCTAGGTCGAGCCTCCTAGAGGACAGTTATGTTAGTGGAGCCTGCAAGGACTCTATGGGTTTAACCTAAGCTGGATGCATAGCAGTGAGAACATGGAACCTAAAGAGACCACCTCCTTTAGCCAGGCAGGACCCCCAGTAGAGGGATAGGGCACCAATCCACTCACAATACTTCTGACCCAAAATGTGTCCTGTCTACAAGAAATACAGAGACAAAGATGGAGCAGAGACTGAGGGAGTGGCCAACTAATAATCTGCCCAACTTGAGATCTTCCCTATGAGCAAGCACCAGTCCCTGACACTATTAATGATACTCTATCATGCTTGCAGACAGAAACATTATATAATTTATATGTTAAAATTGTTATCTAGTATTTCATAGTATTTCAGGTGCAATTATGATTAGGAGTTAATGAAAGTAAGTGTGACAGGTATTTTGGAAAATAGGAAGATGAATGAAAAAGTAAGCAGTTGAAGTGTTTCCTCAAAAACCCAAGCAGGATGCACCATGCACAAGACTAGAGAAATTATTTATGTAACTGGTCCTTGGACTTGTGTGTCTCCTATTGGCCCATGCAGAAGCCCAGGAAAGGAAAAATGAGAGAAACATCAAGAACCATAGTGCCATTTGGGAATAGAATCTAGGTGCCCAGGTTCATTCTGCTGCTGAGAGCTATGTCTGAGTCTTACTGCAGCCAGGGTCTATCTTGATATCTGTGGCTATGCAGATGTTGTGGTCTGTGCTGAAACCTGCAGCCATATTTATGTTGTGAGCTGTGCTGACATCTGAGGCCATGTTGATATGCTTGGCCTGTGCTGCTGCCACGGGCTATGAAGGCGCCAGTTGTCTATGCAACAGCAGAGGGAGGTGTTGATGTCCTAAGTCTGTACTTGTGTTCTGCCACTGGAGATCATGCTGAAGTCTGTGGCACATGCTGACACCAGAAACTATGCGGAAACATGTGATCCACTCTCCTGTTGACTGTAAAAGGCAAGAAATCTACCTTTGCTCTTAAGATTTCTGGTACATATGCTAAAGTGTAGCTCTCCACAACTGATGGTTTCTGGTGTGGGTGCAAGTGCAGAAAGACTCAGTTTTCTTTAAGGAAATGGCCACCAGGAGTTTGACCATAGTCCATGGGTATATGAGCAACACGAACTAGACTTGGGTTTTTTCCCCATATTCTTTCTTCCTTCCTTCCTTCCTTCCTTCCTTCCTTCCTTCCTTCCTTNCNTNCNTNCNTNCNTCCCTCCCTCCCTCCNTNCNTNCTTTCTTTCTTTCTTTCTTTCTTTCTTTCTTTCTTTCTTTCTTTCTTTCTTTCTTTCTTTCTTTCTTTCTTTCTTTCTGTGTGAGGTATTCACAAGGGTGGGTGGATGGACTCAGGAGGACTGGAAAGTGAGTGTGCTTGGAGTTCATGATGTGAAATTTCCAAATATTCAGTAGAAATATTATGAAAAAGAAAACAGAATCAGACTAAACAGGCAAACCCAGTGTCATGAATGTGCTAAGTTTTCAATCCAGTCTAAAGGGGTATAATTTATAAAGAAATGTAGCAAAAGATGAATACAGCTCATTCCAGCTTAGGGGAACAGCGAGTGCAGTCACAGAGAAAGAGTTATGTGTTACATATACATTCTCCTAGTCAGAATTTCACCCCTGTTCACCATAGACTCCTGACACTGCTTAAAGGGGCTCAAAGTCTGTGGAAATAAAATAAATCCAAGTCTTTCCTTTTCTCTGCCTGATAGTCTATTTTTGTTTTCTTTATCCATCAGTGTTTAGAGTTCCCCCAATGCATGCCGGGGCAGTGAAGGCCTAATCTGCATGAATCACCTCTTAGTTTCTGAAAGTGGGCCACTGGAAGCTAGCATTTGTAGAGCCTTTTCCCTTTCCAGCTTTTCTGAGAACAGTGCTTCTGTTTGAGACGCTTCAATTGCTCCCGTTTAAATGCACAGTACTCTAAGTACACACTCTCCCACCTGACTTTCGGGACCTGGGTGCTTTGTATTTGAGCCCCATTTCTGCTTCCTTGCTATTTTCTCTGCACTTCAACTGCTTGCACCTGGACCTTCTATCTCCCTGAGAGGCCCATATGGCAAGGAATGGCAGGCCGCCTTGGCATCAGCTGCTGTTGGGACTCCTTTATTCCATTCACCAACTGCTTTCATTTGGGCAAGTTAGTTCCTCTGGGAGTGTGGGGCACTGCCTTTAAATGGGATAAAAGCATTTGGTTTTCAGAGTTTCTGGGAGATTTAAACGAAGGAGATATAAATAGATGATGAGATTTTCCATCACTAATCTGCAATAGCATTAATTCCCACTTCGCCCTTAAATGTAGACCTTTGTTTTGTTTTTTTTTAAATTGTTTGAATAGTGTATGCATTTGTGTGTGTGTGTGTGTGTGTGTGTGTGTGTGTGTGTGTGTGTACACTGTAATTCTATTAACAACATTATTTTAATTAGTTTAGTGTTATATATTTATCTTATTTCTGCCATGCTGGACAATAAGACTTTTATTTCTCTTTGAATTTCCGCTGCATGGTGTCAATTACCCGCCTCAAATTTACTGGCTTTTTGGCCTGATGCCTTTGCTTTTCACAGTGCAAAACACAGAGCTTGTCAAAAATGTGTTTTTAGCAAGACCTTAGAAATCCATACAACTCTGTACACATAGAGACTGGACATGTTCCTCATCTAGCAACGAGCAGCATTGTCCTAAGAGATATATATGTGAAGATTTTGTAATGAAGAAATGGTTTTACCTTTAAATTCTATCAAACATAAAATAAAATAAAACAAAACAAAATAAAATACTCACAGGAGCAAAAAATTCTGTGAATAATTTTTTTGTCCTTAAAATAGAAAGTTTCCATCATTTATTCAAATGTCAAAATTAATATTTTTGAGAAGTTTATTGCTTTATGGGTGGGCAAGATGCTACAAGTACATTTTAGGTAAATAAACTTTATTAAAAACTATGAGGTCATTGCTGTTTAAAACTTTCAGGATAATTCACAGAAAATAGATATATTTATTCAAAGTACACATTGAAGGGCTGGCCATCTAGTTATGAACATTTAAAGGTGTAGCAGCTGTTTAAAGAAATAATACACAGTGGTTCTGCTTGGCGCACTACACATAATTGAAATGAATAAAGCTGGAAGACCATTACTGTTATGCTATGTTCTGTTAGGATCTTTAAACAAACAAACAAAGAAAAATCACAAGCTTAGTAGTCCATTTGTGCTTAAAATATTCATATGCATGAGAACCTTAAAGAAAAGACCTCTGTACATGATCATCAAAAGAAAAGTTATACATTGTTTTTAAATTGCACTGTTATTTAAACCGCTTTCCTAAAGTCAAACCTTCCTTTGCAGCTGGCACAGTTTTTCAGGTCTAATTGGCAACTTGGGGAGGCCCCTCTGGTATTAGTGAAGTAAAAAAGGTGGTGATAAAAGACCAAGCTGAAGCCATTAACCCAGGCCTTTGAGCTGCACTGGCATCTTCACCTGCATCTTCTCAACTCTCATCTTCAAGGCCATCATCCATAAGGTGCTCCATTTCTTCAAGTTCTAGATTGTTTGCATTATGCCCGTCATTGTTAGCGTCCACATTGTTGGGAGGCTGTTGTTGCTGACCGCCTTCTTGCCTGAATGGAAACCATCCAGCTTGGTGTAAATAAACCAGCAGCATGGCTCCCATTACCATGATAAACCGACTGAAAGAAGAATAGAAGTATACGATGCTGAGGAGGACGGCAGCTCTGGAGAATGTGTACACCCAGTCCAGCCAGTCGTGGTTCAAGTCTTCTTCATTCAGCACTGGGCCACCCTGTGCATTCATTTGAACATTCTCATTCATGGGCCCATTTTCTTGGGCCACTAGGTTGGGAGCTGGTGGAGGCTCTTCTCCAGGAACATGTGCCAAATTTAGAGGTGATGATGCAGCATGCTGGGCTGAGCCGGCACTTGATGTGGCCTGAGCTGAAACTGCAGCTTGATATTGCATATAATACTGATGAGCTTACATCTGCTGCCACCACAGCATCTGCAGTGGGCTGAGCGCAGGGTACACTGGGAACCCAGGGGGCACACCTTGCCCAGGAAACTGGTGATCAACATTTCCTTGGATTACATATGGAAACTGATGACTCTGGGCTGGGTCAGTTTGTGCTTGTGAAAGGGTATGCTGTCTCAATCCTTCTGAAGAACCAGTAACTAATGACAAACTCTCTTGTCTGGGTGATGGAGTTGTTGAATCTGAATGATCTGAATTAGAATTGGTGCTGGATGCCAGTGCTTCGTGACTTCCTCTATCGGAGCTGGATCTTGGAGAACTGGGAGTACTCTGAGAAGCACAGACTAGATGAACCATATGATACTCATCTTGTTTTCTGAGGATGTCTTTCAGCTGCAGATGGTCAGGAAGCAGTCTACCATAATACACCAACCTCTGGTCCTTTGTCAATGGTTTGCTAGGGTACACGTTAGATAGATGCGTTTTTAGTTTCCCCACAGTCCAGTTCAAGAAGCAGCTAATAGTCTGGTCACTGTATTTCTGATTCGGTGCTTTAATGATGAGAGTCACAGGAATCTCCATCCCTCTTTGGTCCATGGTGCTCTCAAAATGGGGCAGTCTAGCGGCGCTGCAGCTGAGCCCGGTGGGCGGCCACAGCTGGAATGGGGACACAAGTGAGTTCTCAATATTCCGGATATTCTCCGGAATATTGAGAAATGCTTTCTGATCATATCAGACCTACAACAAATTGATCAAATCTTATCAAATCTTAATTCAAGATAATACTTAACTGGTTGTTGGTTACCACAGGCACAAGTTAAATTTTTTGTGTTCAATCCATACAAAAATATCATAGTATACAAATTATAAGTGATTGTATTCAACAACTCCTACATTGTAATTTTATTCACTGAAAACAACTATAAAGTAGGTTTGAAAATAAATTCAAGAGAAAAATGATGTATCGAATTTTAGGGTTTTTTATATCTTCAATCTATCTTTGAAATTAGGCATGTGTGCTCATTGTATATGTATATTAAATATTTCTTGTTTTTTATTAAAATTCTTCTTTTCTGTTGAGTTTTATTGAAGATACACTGGTGAACAATATATGTATAGCAAATTTGAATTATGTAACATGTACACAAATGTGTATGTTTGTGATAAGTGTGTGATGATGAAGTTTGTGTTAGTTTAGAGGAAGGGGAATCAACTTTTTAATACTAAATTAAGAATAACTATCACTGACTACTGGGTTTTACAAACACACATTCCATTGGGTTCAGACACACATCACAATAAGTTTCACACTTTTTACCCTAGAGGAAAATACAAACTTGTTGTTATGAACTACTTTCATACACAGGTCAAATACATTTGAATAGTAATGTATCTTCATTATTTAGTGTTTTTATTGTATTTGAATATATTTTAAATTGACAAAACCTAAAAATTGAATATGGTGATGAGCAACAAGATATTCAAGTACATGTGCTCACTGTATAATGCTTAGACCATGTAAGCCTATTTGTATTTTAAGTTAATGTTTCTTTACTGAAAATCCTTTCAATACCAATTTCTTCTATATTTTTAAAAATATGCAGTCCCTTTTTTTAACTTGTATCATCCTATTCTTCAATGAAATGCCAGAACATTTTTGTTCTTAACTGTGACTTAGAACCCATTCTTCACTCTTTCGCCAGTTTGCTCTTTCCCTGACTCTCCGGTCTCTGTATTCTGCAATCGCCCCACATTCCATGAGATCAACTGTTATAATGCTTAACATATGAGTTGACATCATGTGGTTGGCTTATTTCACTTAACATAATGACTTCAGATATATTTGTGCTGTAAATGACACTGAATTTATAAATTTTATGGCATGATACAATTTTATGCTTACATATCTTTTGTTGTTGTTGTTGTTTTGATACAGGGTTTCTCCGTATAGCCCTGGCTGTCCTAGAACTCACTCTGTAGACCAGGCTGGCCTCGAACTCAGAAATCCGCCTGCCTCTGCCTCCCCTGTGCTGGGATTAAAGGCATGCGCCACCACGCCCAGCGCTTACATATCTTTGAATATCGATAGTCAGCTGTATTGTGCTACAACTACTACTGCAACTAATGAGAGGAAATAGATATCTTTTTGATACACTGGTTTCATTTTCCTTTGGATTTGTGCCTAGTGGTAGGATTACTGAGTGACATGGAGTTTTATACTTTTTTGTAGGATCCTCTCTATTATTTTTCATATTTGTCTTCTTGAATGTATCTATCAGTGGTTTGCAAAGGTTCTCATTTCTCTAAATCTTTCTTATATATGCTATATTTAGTTAATTTTATATCGTAAAATTTCTGGGGTTATATGATGTCTCTTTGTGGTTTTGATTTGCTTTTTGCTAATTATCAGTGATGTTAAATATTTTCCCCATATCTGGTGGTTATAGAAATGTCCATTCAAGTTTTTCTACAATTACTAATTGTGTTATTTATTACTAGAAAGTTTTTGGACTTGCTTAGATATTTTAGCTATGAATTCTATTATGTGTGTAGTCTCTATTTTCCCTTTCATTCTATAAATCATATAGACAATAGCTTCAATTTGTTGATGGGAACATAGTTTATCTTATGTTCTTTTTTTTTTGTTTGATTTGTCTATATGTCTGCTTTTATACAAGCACCGTGTTTGGTCAAGAGAAGCTTTGTAGTATATTTTATGTTAGGTAGCATAATGCCTTCCTTGTTTTTGTTTTGCTTTGTTTTTGTTTTTGTTTGTTTTGTTATGTTTTGGGTTTTGTTTGTTTTGCTATTTTGTTCTTTAGTTTTGCCATTGTTTTGCTCTCAAGAACTCTTATACTTGTTTTGTTTTATGCATTTCTGGGTCCATTTAAGTTTCAAGATTATTTTTCTGTTCATAATTTTATTGTTATGTTGACAGAAATTGTAGTGAATTTTATTATGACTGAAAACATGTTAGCCACCCATCTATACCCTTGGTATGGTTACACAGAAACTGGGAAATCAAACCACATTAGTCTTTGACTGACTCTCAACTTTAGTGTAAGCCTGCTGTGATCAGGTACAGTGTAATCAGGTGTGGTCCAGATGTTCAGTCATGGAATCAGTGAGTGTACTCAAAGTAATATCAGGCAGCCTCTGATTCTGCTCTGTAAAGTTATCCTTTGTTTCTTTTCTTCCATTATCCAGTTCCTGCTTTGTGAGATGATCCCCATCCCATGTTCTTGCAGTCTTACAAACAGGATAGGAGAGCTTTACAGTCTTATAAGACATACCTGGAATACACAGAGCCATTGGACCCCGAACTTTCTGTATCCTAGGCCAACATTGAAAAACTGAGCTACATCTGCAGCTTCTGTGAGAGTTTCAACTTCAATATTAGAGTTCCATTTGAATTTAGTGTATTTATAGGCATTTGCTTCTTTCCAATCACACATACAGTTGGGGTAGACAAATATTTCCTGATTTTATATGATCTTCACAAACCTCATGTACATTCTGCCAATTATTTTGCTAGATTTACTGTTTCTCCAGCTCACCACCCACAGTGGTGATAGTGAAAGTTAAGAATTTTCAAAATATAACTCTATAAATCATCTACTTTTGGTTTTTTTTTTGCCACAAATTATTTTGTTAGTGAAAATTAAGATTTTTCAAAATATAACTTTATAAATCATCTACTTTTGTTTTTTTTGCCACAAATTATTTTGTTAGGAAATGTAGAGTTTTTTAGTCTATGTAAAGTTTGATTCATCAAAAATTTAACAAATCTTTTTTTAATAAATCATTTTTAAATAAGTTGTAATCATATCTTCCTGCAATACCTCACATTTATGCTCCCCTTATTTTCTCTCAAATTTATGCCTTTTACTTTAATTATATGCACACATAGACACACAAATATATAAGTACAATTTCTTCTATTTGTACAATGGCTCATGTATATGATATTAAGGCTGACAATTTGTTATTGGAGTCTCAATAGTTGTGCTGTTCCCTGAGGGAGCCTGTTTCTCCAGCTGTCCTCAGTTCCTAGCTGCCTGTAGTTCTCACCTAGGACTCAACTTTCCCTTTTAGCATGTCTATTGAAACCATTGTTCATGTTGTGTTTGGGTCATTACCTATCACTTAAATCTTGTCAAGTTAATAAGATTGTGTGCTTGTAGCTTTTGTGACATCAGTAGAAGACACATTATCACATAAAATGTCCCCTCTCTTTCTCTTGTAACCTTGAAGCCCCCTCTTAAGTCATGATCTATCAACCTTAGGTGCAAGAGTTATGTTGTACAGCATCAGTTGGGACTGGACACTACATGATTACTTGTTCTCTGTGTTTTTATTGGTTGTAGTTTTCTCTCATGGTCTTAAACTGTTTTTTGAATAGTTTTTACCTCTTTAGTCATTAGATTTGTGGATCTGGTTCTAAGTAAAAATGGTTTGAAAAATTTAAAAGGTGCATTACCAAGATTAGAATTAATGTATGCGAAAATCCCCAAATGTTGCTGACCCTCAAAAGTGTCTGACAAGACCAGTGGGAATAACTGCTTCATTCAAGTAAGATTTGTTTCTTTTGAAGATATTTCATTTAATCGGAATTTCAAAAATTGATCATTTCAGATAACATTATTTTAAGCAATGTAAACATTCTTTCTGCTATGCTGAAAACTTATAAAACTAAGTTTATTTTCAGAAAAAATTTCATGTATGTAGTGCATGTAATGTAATGGAATTTTGTTTTAAATCTTGCATGTTAGATTGAGGTGTTTCTAATACCAAGGGAACAATTTTATTTAGAAAATATAACTATTATATTTGTGTTATATATATTTGTGTATGTGCCTAAGGTACAAATAATACGTATTATACCAGCATAACAAATAACACGTATTATACCAGCATTATATCACCTGTACCATGAATTTACAAGATTCATATTATAAAATCACATATCTCACATTATCATCAGGATAGAAACTACTATGAAACTACTATGGCTGCCATGAGACTGTGAGATGAAGTGAAAGTGAACCTACCATTTTCATTCCAAAGTCCCATTATCTTATTTATCTTATTATCATCTCAAGTATATTCTCCAGAGATGATTCACTAAAGATTTTTCTATTTTGTTCTAACCAGAGATAATAATTATATTGTTTGCATGATATATTTTTTCCTAAAATAATTACATCAACCTAAATAAACCATGCATTGTTAGAGAAAACCCCACTCTGAACCCATGCATCTCTTAGAATCTTCTTTTTTGCATTTTTTAATTTTTAAAAATTTTTTATTAGATATTTTCTTCATTTACATTTCACATGCTATCCCAAAAGTCCCCTATACCCTCTTTCTTCCCTGCTCCCCAACCCACCCACTCCCGCTTCCTGGCCCTGGCATATATGCCCTGTACTAGGGCATATAATCTTTGCAAGGCCAAGGGCCTCTCCTCCCATTGATGGGCGACTAGGCCATCTTCTGCTACATACGCAACTATAGACACAAGCTCTGGTGGTACTGGTTCGTTCATATTGTTATGCTTTGGATTTCAGTGTATTCTTCCAATTTTCATAGAGAAATTTTTATTTTAAATTTCGGTTGGATTTTATGTCCTACTGAACTAATTTAAATTTTGTAAATAAAAAATAATGCCTTACTTAATGATGGTTGTTCTAATTTAACAATAGCACACGAATGACATAAAAGATATTTATTAACATATAATTTTTAATTATTGAGTTTTCTTAATATTGTTATTGAAAACAAGATATGAGTTGGATTTTTGGGCTAGAAAGATGACTTATCATTTTAGAGCTCATACTGCTTTTGTAGACGACTAAAGTTCCATATACAGTAAGCATATCAGACTGTTTCCTTTCAGGGGTGTCCCAATACCCCTTCCTCCTCTGGGCACCAACACTCACCTGTTTATACCCATACTTTAAGATAAAATAAACCTTTAAGAAATGACTGTGTTTTAAAGATAATTTAAACACAATGGCTCTTTCCCAAGTTTATAAATATAGATATACCAACTGAGTCTATAGCTTCCGTCTATTTATCAGCAGCTTCACAGTGGTAGACATAAGGAAGTTGAACAAAGACTAAATGAAGTAGAGATGAAATAACCAGACTAGGTGATATTAAAATAAAGACTGTAAAACTTATTTTAGTCACTGAGTAATAGAATTTAACCACTGAATACCACAAAATACTTCAGTCTTAGAGTTGGAATCACATAAAAGGTGATTGATTTCAATGTTCAAATAATCTCCATTGGGCACATTGTTACTGTTATGTCTATAAAATGGAAGAGATTCTTATTCAAATTATAGACAGTATAAAGTGTCATATAGCCATCACCTCCAAATCACATGATTTATGTGTCCTAGCTGGAATATTAAGGATTTCTCATTCTCTATTTGATTTCTCTATTTCATTGTCTTTGATAAAACTCAGTTGCCTACACTTGTACTCATCTCCCGTTGAATTTTATATTTACCAACAACAGATCAACAAACTTTCGATTTAAGCTCACATGCACACAAAAGAAAGCCTGATAAATGGGAAAATTAATTGAAAAGACAGTTCTTAAGCTCAACAAGAAGGAAAACCAAAGTGTGGATGCTTCAGTCCTACTTAGACGGGGGAACAAAACAATCACAGTAAAGGGGAGGAACTGGGAGAGAGAGAGAAAGAGAGAGAGAGGGAGAGAGAGAGAGAGAGAGAGAGAGAGAGAGAGAGAGAGAAGGGAAAGGGGGGCAGAATCCCATGTGAGAGAATACAGGGAGAAGTACAAGGAGTCAGGCAATTGAAGTGGAGGATGAGGAATTAGGGGCAGCCAGTAGAAAGTCCCAGATGCCAGGGAAGCAAGAGGTTCTCAGGACCCAACAGGGATGACATTACCTGAAATACCCAACAAAGGGGAGATGGAATCTGTAAAGATCACCTACAGTAGATAGTCATGGCCTCCAGTTGAGGGATGGGGCCTCACACCCATGTCAAAAATATGAACCCAGAATGATTACTGTCTAATGGAAGTATGGGGACAAAGACTGGATCAGAGACTGAAGGAAGGCCATCCAGATACCACCCCACCTGGGGCTCTATGCCTTATGCAGCCACCAAACCCAGTCACTATTAGTGATGCCAAGAAGTGCTTGCTGACAGGAGCTTGATATGGATGTCTCCTGAGAAGCTCTGCCAGAGTCTGACCAATAGAAATCCAGATATTTGCAGCCAAAGAGCAGATTGAGCAAGGGGTCCCCAAAGGAAGAGTTAAGGAAAGGACTAAATGAGATGAAGGGGATTGCAATTCCAAAAGGAAGAACAACAATATCAACCAACCAGAGTGCCCAGAACTCTCAGGGATTAAAATACCAACCAGAGAGTACACATGAAGGGAACCATGGTTGCAGCTGCACAGGTAGCAGAGGACTGCCTTATCTGGCTGGCATCAGTGGAAGAGGAGGTCCTTGGTCCTGTGGAGGCTCTATGCCGCAACATATAGAATGTTAGGGCAGGGAGTCAGGAGTGAGTGGGTGGGTAGGGGAGCACCCTAAAAGAGACAGGGAGAGGGAGGATTGGGTAGGGGGTTAGCAGGGGGAAACAAGGAAAGGGGTAACATTTGGAATATAAATAATTTAAATAACCAATAAAAAAGAAATTCAAAAGAAAGTCACTGTACATGTTTTAATTTAACCCTTAAACTGAAGCCAAAGATCATAAGGTGGATCATACATAGCAAAAGTGCCTTTGATCACTTAGCACAAAAATAACCAATGAAACTAAAATATAGATGGTATATGCATGACTATTAAAGAAATGATAATCAAAAATACAGCAAGATTCTAACTCTTTCCTGCCAAAATAGAAGCAACAAGAAAAGAAACAGTAGTAAATGCTGGTGTTATGAAGAAGGAACTCGTACACAATGCTGGTGGGAGTATGGAGCAGTACGGGCACTGTTTTCTCTCATAATAGAGCTTAGTGGGGCATTTGTTTTACTGATATGAAAATAGAATTTGGACTTTCTGGAAAGTAGAATAGAAGAGATATTGGTACAAGAGTACGTAGTAGGTAGATAAATAAGGTCAAAGTATATTATAACCTTTATGAAAATGTCATAATGAAATCCACTATTTTACACAATAAATATACAGAAAAAATTATAATAGAAATGTCTTTTTGATACCTACAGAACCACATTCTCAAATGCATTTTACTATGAGAAAGAATGTAATACTGAAAATGTACAGTATGATTATAGTTACATGGTAGTTAGATAAAATTTATATAAGAATGTAGTGTGTGTGTGTGTGTGTGTGTGTGTGTGTGTGTGTGTGATACTCGTACATTGGTGTGCACATGCATTAACCTGCACATGTACCTGTAGTTTTTTGTTTTGTTTGTCTGTTGTTTTGTTTTGTTTTGCTGTTTGCTTGGTTGGTTTGTTGGTTGTTTGGATCATTTTGGTTTGGTTTGCTGTTTGAGTCATGGTTTCTTTGTGTAGACCTGGCTGTCCTGGAACTATCTCTATAGATTAGGCTAGCCTCAAACTTATACAGATCTGTTTCCTCGGCGGCTTTTCTTCTTATTAGATATTTTCTTCATTTACATTTTAAATGCTATTCCTAAAGCCCCCTATATCCTCCCCCTGCCCTGCTCCCCAACCCACCCACTCCCACTCCCTGGCCCTGGCATTCCCCTGTACTGGGGCATATGATCTTTGCAATACCAAGGGCATCTCCTTCCATCGATGGCTGACTAGGCCATCCTCTGCTACATATGCAGCTAGAGGCAGAGCTCTGGGGGGTACTGTTTAGTTCATATCGTTGTTCCTCCTATAGGGTTGCAGACCCCTTTAGCTCCTTGGTTACTTTCTCTGGATCCTTCATTAGGGGCCCTGTGTTCCATTCAATAGATGTCTGTGAGCATCCACTTCTGTATTTTCCAGGCATTGGCATAGCCTCACAAAAGAGAGCTATGTCAGGGTCCTGTCAGCAAAATCTTTCTGGCATATGCAATAGTGTCTGAGTTTGGTGATTGTATATGGGATGGATCTCTGGGTAGGGCAGTCTCTGGATGGTCTTTCCTTCTGTCTCAGCTCCAAACTTTGTCTCTGTAACTCCTTCCATGAGTATTTTGTTCCCCATTCTAAGAATGAGCAAAGTATCCACACTTTGGTCTTCCTTCTTCTTGAGTTTCATGTGTTTTGCAAATTGTATCTTGGATAGTCTAAGTTTCTGGGCTAATATCTGCTTATCAGTGAGTGAGGAATACTGAATGGCTGAGAAGCACCTGAAAAACTGTTCAACATCCTTCCTCTGCCTCTTGAGTGCTAGGATTAAAGGCGTGCACCACCACCACCCAGCTTTGGGAGTCTTTATAACTTCCTATATTGTTTGTTTGTTTGCTCGCTTACTTTTTCATAATATTTTAATTGATTATTTGGGAATTTCACACCATGATCCCTGATCACATTCACTTCCCAGGACTCCCAGATCCACCCCTCTATATCTTATTACCAACCCCCAGAAGAGAAGGAAGAAGAGGAGTGGGAAGAGGAAGAGGAGGAGGAGGAGGAGGAGGAGGAGGGGAATGAGGAGAAAGAAAAACAATTCCAGTTCATGTTGGCCATGCACTCACTGGAGCATGGTCATACTCCCAGTGGGTAACCAGCCCTTTAAAGAAAACTGAATCCTTCCCCACCGGTACCCCCTCCAGAAGCTATTAGCTGTGGAGAGCTGCATTTCAGTATCCTTATGACAATTTCTAAGAGTTCCTTTTAATGTCTTTCTGTCTAGGCTTTTATTTTTGGATGGGGTAGTATCATACAGGCCTTCTAAGTCTCTCTCACCGTGAGAGTCTAGATGGCAAAAGTATCTTCCTTCCCCTTTTACCTCCAGCCAGTGCTACCACTGAGTGCCATGATGATTTCCCTGGCCCATGGTGTGGGAGAGGACCATGCTGATCTTCATGGTCTCTGCTGCCACCAGAGAGACCTTGCTGAAATCTGTGATAAAGTGCTAATGCCAGAGACCATGTAGAAGCCCTACACTAACTGTTAAGTCAGAGTCTTTCATTGAACCTGGAGCTTTCATTTACTGGCTGACCAGCAAGCCTCTGGGATCACCTTTGTCCACTCTCCCCTCCTCCTGTATAAGGATTACAGATACCAAGTGCAGCTCCTGACCTCTATGTGGGTAATGGAGTCTAGATTCAGGTCCTTGTGACTGCACATCAATCACTTGAGCACTTAGTTGAGACATATCATTAGCTCAACAGTCATCACCGTCTTAATCAGAACATCTGTGAGTACATGCAAATGACCCCTATGATTACACAACATAAGGTTCCATCATAGGATGGTATAATGAGGCTCTTTAGATCCTTGCCTGAGAGTCTAACCACTCCCCCATGGGATGTCCTCTCAGATGCACATAATTCTGTCATAACTGTATGTTTTCTTGGAAGGTGATAGATTATAGATGCTTAACTAAGGAGGGAAGTCTGCTCGGGTAACTATAAAGACATCTCCATCCATTTGGGAGTGTGCCTTGTAGATAGTGTGAATACTTTGATCTCATTCATCCTCCTTGTTACAACCTGCTCCTATAATTAACACTAAATAAGTTCATTATTAAAGCATGCTACACTTGGGTGGGATCATGAGTTGGTTCTAGCCTTGGTGTCCCATCTAGGATGCATAGACATTTGCTCATTTTCCCCAAGAAGAGTGTACACAACAACAATGGAATAACTCGCTTGCCTGAATATCAGAGTGAAGTTCATGTAAATGAAAAATAAGTTAAAGAAAATAAAGAATAAAGTAAGTTATCCCATGAATCACAGATGGATTTTAATGAGACTAGAATATACTTTGCAAAAAAAAACATCAGCTTTAGATTAAAGAACTTAACGTTGAAAAACTGCATAATCTTTCTGACAATCACAAACTATAATGTCTAAAATATGCTTCAAAAAAGAAGTGTCAAATAATATTAAAGTTAAAAATTGATATTCTCTAAAAATATCACTGATTGAAAGGACTTGTGAAATATATTCTCTATTAATACTACAACAGAATAGTTCAGTGATGACAATGAATACTATTTGTCTCTGTTACGTATCCTTCATTTTAAAAAATTGATTGGACTTTTAAAATAACATGCAACAGTAACTGAGATTTTGTCATTTTGGCATGGCTGAAAAATAATTGAGACATTTTCGTTTAGCATTAGTAGAATAAGTTTACCCATGTATGAGCACTTGAAATTAGTTTCCACTTATGAAATATCAAGCTGTGTTCCAAAGCAGATGTATAAATTTCCAGCTTTTGGCGCAGCATGTCAAAGCCCACATAAGAACATAAGAACAGCAGCAGGTGGCAAGAAGTGGGAAGTTCTGTGACTACAAATGTTCAAGGGAGGCTAAAATATAGAACAGGTTGTGCCCTTATACAGAACTGCTTACACTAGCCACATTGGGTTTGGGTTCAGATCCTACACACCAACAAAATTACTTCTTCCTAAATGACTGCTTTCATCAACAGTATGTGTATTTGCACATGACTGGCTCAGATTTCTACTGTTTCATAGTGCCATATTAGACATGTAGGATGTCATGAATCTCTTGAGATATCCTGACTTCTTCAGCAATGTATAGTATAGGTTCCCTTTTTGGGTCCAACTAGCTTAAACAGAATGCAAGTGCTTTTCCTGAAGTCTTTGGAATGGAACAGCCTGTGCTGCCACAGTCCTCTTGGCAATAGCACAAACTTTGTAACTTTGCAGTTTGCCAGAAGCACGACAAGATTTTACTGTTTATCCTAATCTGAACCCAAGATGTGTTCTCATTAGTATCCATCTCCATAAAGAATTCAGGAGCTCCTGGGCCAACATAGAGGGAAAATAAAAGAATATCAAATGGGTTAAGGTAGATAAAAACATAGTTTTCATAGTGATATTTTCAAGATATTCCAAGATTTTATTAACCTGACTAGGTCAAAGTGTTGTGAAGGCAGGAGATACAAATCCTTTTCATTCCTACCAGTAGCCATAGTGGTGCTAGCATAATAATAGTAATAATAATAATAATAATAATAATAATAATAATAATAATAATAACTTGGTTTTGGCCAAACATGATGAACATTTACTGTGAATGAGAAATTTATGCTGAATAGTTGTTTCTAAAATGTCCTGTTTTAGCAAACCTCATGCAAGAGTCATTTTGGATGTTCAACATCCTTAATCCTCAGGGAAATGCAAATCAAAACAACCCTGAGATTCCACCTCACACCAGTCAGAATGGCTAAGATCAAAAATTCAGGTGAAAGAAGATGCTGGCAAGGATGTGGAGAAAGAGGAACACTCTTCCATTGCTGGTGGGACTGCAAGTTGGTACAACCACTCTGGAAATCAGTTTGGTGGTTCCTCGGCAAATTGGAAATAGTACTACTGAAAGATCCAGCAATACCTCTCCTGGGCATATACCCAGAAGATGTTCCAACTTGTAATAAGGACACATGCTCCACTCTGTTCATAATAGCCTTATTTTAATAGCCAGAAGCTGGAAAGAACCCAGATGTCCCTCAACAGAGGAATGGATACAGAAAAATGTGGTACATTTACACAATGGAGTATTATTCAGCTATTAAAAACAATGAATTTATGAAATTCTTGGGCAAATGGATGGATCTGGTGGATATCATCCTTAGTGAGGTAATCCAATCACAAAAGAACACACATGATATATGCACTCACTGATAAGTGAATATCAGCCCAGAAAGTTAGAATACCCAAGATACAAGTTGCAAAACACATGAAACTCAAGAAGGAAGACCAAAGTGTGGATACTTCGTTACTTCTTAGAATGGGGAACAAAATACCATGGAAGGAGTTACAGAAACAAAGTTCTCAGCAGAGCCTGAAGAAAAGGCCATCCAGAGACTGCCCCACTTGAGGATCCACCCCATAAACAACCACCAAACCCAGACACTAGGCAGATGCCAACAAGAGCCTGCTGACAAGAGCATGATATAGCTGTCTCCTGCTGTGCCAGTGCCTAGCAAATACAGACGCAGATGCTCACAGCCATCCATTGGACAGAGCACAAAGTCCCCAATGAAGGAGCCAGAGAAATACCCAGGGAGCTGAAGGGGACTGGAGTACCATAGAAGGAAGATCAATATGAACTAACCAGTATCCTCAGAGCTCCTTGGAACTATACCACCAATCAAAGAAAACACATGGTGGAACTTGCGGCTCTAGCTATATATGTAGCAGAGGGTGGCCTAGTTGGTCATCAATGGGAGGAGAGGCCCTTGGTCCTGTGAAGGCTCTATGCCCCAGTATGGGGGGATGCCAGGACCAGGAATGTGAGTGGGTGGGTTGGGGAGAAGGGGGAGCAGAAGGGGATAGGGGATTTTCAGAGGGGAAACTAGGAAAGGGGATAACATTTGAAATGTAAATAAAGAAAATATCTAATAAAAATAAAAGCAAAGAAGAAGAAGAAGAAGAAGAAGAAGAAGAAGAAGAAGAAGAAGAAGAAGAAGAAGAAGAAGAAGAAGAAGAAGAAGAAGAAGAAGAATGCATGGGACTGATGTATGCCCTTGGCACTTAAAAAAAATAAGAGTTGTTTTGGAAGGAAAATTCCAAAGGTATCGTGTCTGTTGTCTGTTCTGGTAAAGTGTTCAGAAGCTGTTTTGCATCACAACCTAGGAGCAGACTGAAGGGTCAACATTTTCGGCAAACTTGGTGGTATGATTATGTGGTGTGTTTTGAAATTTGTTCAATTACCATTACATGGCAATCTATTTAAAACATAACCTTTCTTTCTTCTAGTCATTTGGGTGCCCCTGACTGCACAAGGAGGAAATGTTCATGGTTTCAGGGGCTAGAGTGGAGATAATCTGAAGAGGATTTTTACACCTGCTCAATATCATTTGTAATGCCAGTAACAACCAGACTGTCTGATGTTTCCATAATTTCAAAACAAGAAAAAGTTAGATGGAATATTTTAAAGAAACAGCATGTACTATGCATCCTTAGTCTTAAATCAGTGCTATTATATGTAAGGCATATCCAGACAATTCAGAATGAACACTTATTCCCATTTATTGTCCTCAATCAGAATAATTTTCTGTGCTTTTGAAATTTCCCATGAAGTGTGAGACACTGTTTGCTATTGCTTTTAGACTTCAATTTGTAGAGAATTTATCAGTTTTCATATTTTCATCTAGTATTCACTAATTTCATGAACTTATACTTTCTTTGAACATAGGAGACAACTGTCCTTTAAACATTTCTTTAAGGAATCTTTCAACTATTTTATTGTTTTTCACATATAGGCAGGTACTGAAAATGCCTTATGACCTATAGAAGTTTTGAAAAATTAAGCATGTAAAATTTACATTTTAAACCATAAAAAGTATACCTCGAAAAGAGACACTAACCTAACCTTGCTACATAGTTATTTCTGTGATCTCCATACAAAAGAAAGATCCAGGATGGGAGAGAAAAAAACCTTGAACTGAGCTATGAGAGATAAAAATAAATATGGGTCTCTATTTTGAAAACATAAATTATCTGGATGCATGGCCACAGAGGGCTGCTAATGCTTAATAGATTAATATTCACTAGTGAAAATATGTGCTTTAAAAATCGCTGATAAACTTACTTTAAATCTTTTACTGTGAGAGTTGGAGCCTTGAATTTATAAGCTTAGCACTCAGTTTCGGTTTCAAATTTATACCTGGGTGCACATTGTGAACATTCATTACCATTTTAAAGATCTTCCTACTAAAATAACTATTGATAGCTATTGAATCTGTGTTAGTCTTGATGGAGAGGGAAGAGAGAAGAGAATAGGGTGGTCTGGGGTGGGATAAGATAGATAGGATAAACTAGTAGAATGGAATATAAACAGGCAAAACTTTGTGAGATTCTGGTGGATCTTGTTTGTTTGTTTGTTTGTGTGTGTGTGTGTGTGTGTGTGTGTGTGTGTGTGTGTATACGCACTTGGTACTTGTTATTCATGACCAACCAATCTATATCAAAGCCTTCATAGTCTCCTGTGTGTTTTGTAGCAAGGTCATATGTAAGTATGTTTGTGGTTAATTTTTTTCCAGACTAATGTCTATCATTGTCGTTAGTGATTAGTGCTTTTAATATATAGTCCTCTGCACTGGTTACCTTTTTGTTGTGATAAAATACATGACAAGAAACAACTTAACAGAGGAAACATTTATATTTGCTTATAGTTTGAAAGGATACAATCCATTGTGTTGTAGTATATGGCTTGGTGGCACATGGCCTTATGGTTGCTAGCGATACACAACCAGAACTCCTCATCTTAGGAGAACAGGAAACAGATTAGAGAAGAAATGTAGCTGAGACATAACCCCAGAGCTCTCCCTCAGTGTCCTACTTTCTTCAGCAAAACTTCAGCTTTTAAAGGTTCTACAACCTTCCTAAATATCAGCATTATGGTTGATTGCTCAGTCTAAGAGTATAGGAGACATTTAATACTAAAGGCAACTAGTCCCAAACTGAGATAAATGCTCAGAAAGTGTAGCCTAGGCTATATACAAGTAATCTGTCCCTATATGTTTATTCTTAAGTTTCCAATTTACAATTGTATTATGAAATTTCTCTGTAATCTCCATGTTATTAATATTTACTGCTTGCTGCATGTCTTTTTACTACATACATACTACATACTATTTTTCAAAGATAAAAATTTCTAAAGTATGTGTATGTGGTGTGTGTGTGTGTGTGTGTGTACGCACATATGCATGTGTATTTTTTTTGTCTGTCTTTGAGGGTTAGCTTAGGGCATTACACATACTAACTGAACACTGTACTATTTTGCTATACTCTCAAAACTGTAAGGCATTTACATTTTTGTCTGACAAGGCCATCCTCTGCTACATATATGGCTGGAGCCACGGGCCTCTCCATGTGTACTCTTTGGAGTTGGTGGTTTAGTCCCTGTGAGCTCTGTTGGGGGGGGGGTGCTAGTTGGTTGATATTGTTGTTTCTCCTGTGGGGCTGCAAACCCCTTCAGCTCCTTCAGACCTTTCTCTAACTCCTCCACTGGGAACCCCATGTTCAATCCAATGGTTGGCTGGGCACATCCGCCTCTGTATTTGTCAGGCTCTGGCAGAGCCTCCCTGGAGATAGCTATATCTGTCTTCTGTCAGCAAGTACTTCTTGGAATCCAGAACACCCTCACAGAAGCAGGGGATGGGGAAAGGGATAGGGAGTTTTCAGAGGGGAAATCAGGAAGGAGGGTAACACTTGAAATGTAAATAAAGAAAATATCTAATAAAAATTTAAAATAATTGTCCATGATTAGAAACATATTTCTGCAATAATGGTATCTGTTAGAAATTGATATTTTGTGTGTCAATTTCCAATGTTAGAATTATAACATCCAATAAACAATATCTATCATTACAAAACATGACAGTGTTAAAAGTGTAAAGTTGATTAACATCAATTATATGTCAAATATTTATTATATACAATAAATCATTGTATATAGAACTACAAGTCTAAACGACATATGCTAACTTCTTTATAGCATCGAGTAATAAGAATATGAATGTAATTCAGACTATAATCTCATTGTTATGTGTGCCTGCATTAAAAAGATATGATTATTTTAGGAAAAGGAACTGTTTGTTATTTTTGGTATAAACATTCTGGAAGCTTTCCTGTCCTACTCTGCAGACCATGCACTGTTTTGATGCACAGAATCTTTGGATCAGTGATGAAAGTATCAACCCATAGATATACTATGAGCCAAGCATTTTTCTAGCACTTCAAAGTTATTTAGTTCCTTACTTTTCCCTCATATAATCTTATGAGTTAAATATTATTGTTTGATTTTTACAAATAAGGAAGTTAATTAGTTGATTCCTGCCTTGAGAGAATGCAGATGATCAGAGAAAAGCAATCTATTACTTGAGTAGCTACAACCTACACAGGTTATAGAATCCCAGGACATACCATAGCCATTGCTCCTTGAGAGAATAATCTTTTCTCAGCTGTAGGTGTCCATTTGGAAGATAATAAATTTCAAGATAGTGAAAATAAGGGGCAAATTAATTTAGACAAATTATGGTATCTTTCAAAGAAGTAGGAACCTGATTATGAACTACATCTAATGTACTTAAGAAGTTGACTAAACTGAAACTTGATGGGGAAAAAGTCTGTGCTACTGATTTCTCTTTGACATCTTTGTTTTGTTTATTTTCTGTGCAATAAAATTTGAGCCTTAGAATCACAGAAACTTTTACAAACAATGAATTTCTTTTGGTAATTTTTTAGATAAATCCATCAATACTAAGAAAGTAATGGTTGTTGTGGGGGAGAAGGAGCTGTAACACAAATCTCGTATATGGCAAAAACTAATAAAAACCAATGAGAAATTATGAAATAGAAAAAAGAAAACAATATAAAAATTCAGCAAAACTATGAATTGGTTCTTGGTGAATATCCTAAGTAATTTAAATAACTCCCTAGTTCAATGTTCTTGTAATGATAATGTTAAAATCTTATTAAATTGTGAAATTAATATTTAATCTAAAATTGTTTTTAAACTAAAGCACAGTTATAGAAGACACATTATAGTTCATTTAAGTTTCAAAATTGTACAGAGTGAATGATTCATGTTCATTTGGGGTTTTAGTCTTTCTTGGGTTGTGGAGCTTTCTCTGTCTCTTCTACTCCTGTATGACTTAGTACTCATTTGGATGTTATGTGTGGAGTGCCAGGGACTCAAACTATATCAGTTTGATAACAAGATAAACATGAATCCTATCTTCATGCAATATGCTCCATGCTTGAAAAGAATATGCTGAATAATAAGCTCACTAAAAACGCAGATGGTATAAAGTCTATCCGAGCAGAGAATATGCTGCTAAGAGGACATATAACAAGAAACATTAGTCTATTAGGATGTCTGACTTGTAGTGGAATGAGCTCTTTGGCAAAGGAAACAATATAAGTCAATAGTTATATGCAATTTAGCTGTAGAGGGAAAGGGCAAAGCATTTTTGAAACAAAATAAAGTACAATAAGTGTGGAACGTTGAAAGACAGCCTGTTCTCTGGTTGAGCTACACTAAAACCCTGGAGACCCAGCAGTTAACTCTGCAAGGGACAGAAGGAAATTTGCCATGTTCCCAGACACTAGGCTCCTGATACGAGGCCTCAGCTCCATAATTCTGTGGCCATCAGTCCATGTAGGGCAATGCCCCAAATCCCTGGTATTCTGTCTGGTCTCCACCTCCTCAGTTACATGGCAACCCCTAGGTAGGCCTGGCCCACTATAAAAGGGACTGTTTGCCCCCTCCAACCTCTCTTACTCTTTCCTCTTTCTTGCCCTTTTGTACCCCTCTCTCCACGTTCCCGTCCCCCTTCTCTCCACGTGGTCACGGCCAGCCTCTACTTCTGTCCTCTCGCCCTCTCTCTGCCTTTCTCTGCCTCTGCTACCCTCTTAGCTCCCCTTCCCAAACCTCAGGCTCATCCTGAGAAAAGGGGGTACAGTTTCACTCATCACAACTCTCCACCATAATAATATATGCCTTAAGACCATGGACTGCCTCTTCTCATCAGGCTCTACTGTGCTGAACAATGGAGTAGGTCTTCCTCAAAAGAGCCTAATCTAATCTCCTGTAGGAGGCCTCTCTGCTTTCTAGGCAACAGTCTCCACCAAGCCACCAAGCCTCCCACAGAGCAAGACAAGAACTCTTGTACCAGAGTGCTCTCCTCTCCTCCTTCCCCTTTTTCTTTGCCCAGGGCCAGAGCCAGCCCCCCATGCCCCCCCCTCCCTGCTCATTCTCAAGGAGGCTGTGGTGCCTGAGAATCCAAGCCGAATTCTGGCAGTACTGCAGGGACCTCAGACCGTGGCTCTTCACCCCTGGAGCAGGGTCCTGTGACTTCTCACAGCCCCATGCCTGCCTGTTGGTGGCATGGGGTATGTGCAGTCAAACATCCCTTGAGTCCACCACCATGATCGGCCCTAGCCTTGTGACAGGACAGATGCAGGACACCCATTGTAACCTGCAAATAAGATGAATCAAAAACTATCACATTGAAGTTGGACAAGGCAAATCGATGTAAGGAAAAGAATCCAAGAGCAGGCACAAGAATCAGAGACCCACTCATTCACACACTCGAAAGTCCCATAAAAATACTGAGCCTGGTGCAGACCTTTGTAGGCCCTGAGCTTGCTAAGAGCAAAGTACATTTTTATTTAACTTTTTATTGATTCTTTGTGAATTTCATATGATGTACCCCAATCTCATTCTTCTCCTTGTTGCTTTGTATCCACCTTCTACCCTTACAACCTATCCCCATCCCCTTCATTATTACTCTCATTATGGAAGATTTTCGTAGTGTGCCACAGTGTGTCACAGTATAGTTGAGTCATCGGTCTAGTTTGAGGCCTCTGACTTCTGCTACCATATCAATATGGGTTCCTCACAAGAACTCTGCTCAGATATTCTGTTGTTGCCCTGTGTCATGGAGATACTGCAGCTTTGGATCTGCAGGACCAGCTCCTTCCGTGTGCTCCAGCAGTTTATAGATGGAATAGATGCTGGAGTGGGCCAACTCAAAGGCCTGTATCTTGGGCTGGGTGATATCTGAGCTGCTCAGCCCACCAGCTCTCTTGCACCCCTACCACCAGGGCAAGCTCTCCAGCACTGACTGTCCTGGCTAGTAGCTCCAATGCCACAACCGCCAAGGGGCAGAGCTAGCTCTCCCACCCTCAGGACTTTGGGGCCTGCTTAAGTGCACCCACACTCTCAGTACCAACTTTACTGTGCTGCTCAAGGGAGGTGTAGAGCCTGCTTTCCCAAGTGCTGAAGCAGGCAAGGGACTGGGTCAATTCTCCAGTTCTCATGACCTTGGAGTCATCTCTGTATTCTGCCATAGGTGGTGAGGGGTAAATAGTCTTGTGTAAGGAGGTCATCTCACCCTTCCCCACAGCACCACATAGCAGACAAGTTGAGGGGCCACCACTCCCACTCTCATACCCTGAGCTCCAGCTCACTGTTTTCCTACACCAGGAACAGCTTTACTATCCAGTCAAGGCATGAGGTTTGCTCTCCAGAATGCTGCAGCGGGGACAGCTCTTCAGCTTTCATAACATCTGGACCAACTCTCCTATCTCCAATAAGTGACAAGAGTCGAGGTGTGTGTGTGTGTGTGTGCGTGTGCAATGGGAGGGAGGGGTCTTCCTTGTCCATGCCACCACATGGCATAGAAGTGGGAGGACCATATCTCTCACAATAACACCTTCTGGGCTGGTGAGAAAAGAAAGCATTTATTTAAAAAAAGACTTGAGTGTAGAAATTCCTTTCTAATGGTTGAAAATTAAATAATAGTAAGCAGAGATAAAAATTAGTCAAGGACACTAAAGTATTCTGTAGATTCAAACCTTTCCATTGGTATTCTGTCTTGAACTAAAATCCAACAGAGCTTTTGATGTGCATTCTAAGATATTATAATCAAATGTTTATTTATAGTCTAGGGTGAGAGGCAATAAAGGGTTGGAGGACCTTAAATTTTATGCTCTGAAGGAAATATTTGAGTTGCTCTCTGTTGGTAAAAGTTAGGTGGGCAGTTTCTCTGAAGTTCCGCATCTGTACATGCATGGTGTTTGATCTTCATTTGTCACTTTATCTTGTGTTTTTCTACTACTATGCTAAGTGCTCTACAGGCAGATATCTGAAAAAGTGCAAAACCTTGAGGTTTCTATGGTCTCTAGTAATATTGGTGCTTTAGCAGGGGGATCCTCTGTGAGATTAAGCACAAGCAAGGGACAGGTGTGTATATGTGTCTTCTTAGCTTCATCTTGCCAGTCTCTTGTGTCTGTACTCTTAGGGTTGTGTATTAAACCTTAGCACAAAGTTCTTCTATATTTTCTTTCTTTTAGCTCTAGCTGTCTCCAAGTTCCTATAGTTTATTCCGTGATGACTAAGAACCATAAAGCTCTCTGATCCATGAAAATCACAGGGAGCTTCAATCTTTACTAGTTTTTCTGAATCTAAGCCAGATGAATAGAACATTTCCTTTATTGAACTTTCTTCTATACTCTGAATTACCCATCCTCATCCTAGGAGGAGTCTGATACAATACACATATATTTTTCTTGATCTAAATGAAAATTAAAGAGTGAGGAGCAAACTTTTCTAAAAGAAGATTCTTAATAGACAAAGAAGCAGTAGCATTACATTGCAAAGAACAAAGCTGTTAAATCAAAGTAACACCACCCACCCCGATTGCCATCATTCCCAGATGTAAGACTTCAGGTTAATATCTAAGTCTTGTTTCTAGGATTTCTCACACAAGAGATGGAGCAAGTTTTTATAATGCTGTTATGAGAGATATCTCAATTGGCTTGGGGGAATGTTAGTCAAGAGGTCTTTACAGTAATGATCATAACAACTGGAAGTGTGAAAGCATGGGTTGAAAAGCTTTTATAATATTATAAACCTGAGAACAGTAGAATTTCCAACTCTCAATATTAGGCATTAAATGGTGAATAACTCATATTGGTTTCTCTGTGGTAGCTTTGGGAACATCAGTTTAGGAAATGGTAAAACATCATATTGAAGATGCAGAAAAATACAGGATCTTTTCAATACACTAATTTGGAATAAATTTGTTTTTGTTTTTGTTTTTCTGCTTGCAATCCTAAACAGTTAAGTTTACACATTGAGAGTTCTAATAATTACCATCATTATTACAAAACTATTTGTCCATGTTCTTTTGTTTTAGAACTCTTAAAAATGATGAATGCTCAACTAGATGCCATATCTATATGACTCTTCCTTTGACAAAAACAAATCCAATTCATTTTTAACATGTAAATATTTTATTTTAAGGAACTACCAGCGTAAAATGCATTCATTGGTCTCTGACACATTGCTAATACTCACGATTTTTTATTTACAGGTATGAATATAAGCAAAAGTGAGATAACAACTGAAGCTTCATTAAAACCATCAAGAAGATCCCTGCCTTGCCTGGCCCAGAGCTATGCTCATTCAAAAAGTTTGAGTCAATCTGCTTCGCTCTTTCAGTCAACTGAGAGTGAATCTCAGGCTCCAACTTCTGTAACATTTCTTTCTGCCGATAAGCCTGAACATGGTGAGTTACTTTTAATTATATTTACAAAGAGTGAGTATTTTTTTAAATTGATTAAGTTATTTTTTACTTTAAATCCTGAGAGCAGTTTCTCTCCCTCCTCTCCTCCTTCTCCCTACCTCTCAACTCACCCCTCCCTGTTTACCTCTCCTCCCTTTCTCCCCAGAAAAGGGGAGGCCTTCCATGGATATCAACCAAGCCTTGGTATATCAAGCTGCATTAAGACTAGGCTCATCTTCATCTACTGAGGCTAGACAAAGCAGCTCAGTTAGGGAGAAGGGCAGGCAATGTAGTCTGCGACAGTTCTTGCTCCCACGTTAGGAATCCCACATGAAGTCTCAGCTGCACAACTGTTACATATGTGCAGAGGGCCTAGGTCTGTCCCATGCGTGCTCTCTGGTTGGCAGTTCCATCTCCTTGAGCCCCTATAGGCCCATGCTGGTTGACTCTGTAGGATTTATTTTTTTAACTTATTTTATTAGATATTTTCTTCATTTACATTTCAAATTCTATCCCAAATGTCCCCTATACCCTCCCGACACCCTGCTCCCCTGCCCACCCACTCCCACTTCTTGGTCCTGGTGTTCCCCTGTATGGGACATATAAAGTTTGCAAGACCAAGGGGCTTCTCTTCCCAACGATGACTGACTAGGCCATCTTCTGCTATATATGCAGCTAGAGACACAAACACTGGAGGTACTGATTAGTTCATATTGTTGTTTCACCTATAGGGTTGCAGACCCCTTCAGCTCCTTGGGTAATTTCTCTAGCTCCTCCACTGTGGTCTCTGTGTTCTGTCCTATAGATGACTTTGGGCATCCACTTCTGTGTTTGCCAGGCATTGGTATAGCCTCACAGACATAGCTATATCAATATCCTTTCAGCAAGATCTTGCTGGCATATGCAATAGTGTCTGCGTTTAGTGGCTGATTATGGGATGGACCCGAGTGTGGGGCAGTCTCTGGATGGTTCATCCTTTCGTCTTAGCTCCAAACTTTGTCTTTGCCACTTCTTACATGGGTATTTTATTCCCTATTTTAAGGAGGAATGAAGTATCCACATGTTGGTCTTCCTTCTTCTTGATTTT
>NC_034592.1:94673251-94687324 GCF_900095145.1 Mus pahari | reverse complement strand
AACAGTCCCATTTCCCCTAAGAAAATAGAAGCAGTCATTAATGGTCTCCCAACCAAAAAAAGCCCAGGATCAGATGGGTTTAGTGCAGAGTTCTATCAGACCTTCAAAGAAGACCTAATGCCAACTCTCCTCAAACTATTCCACAAAATAGAAACAGAAGGTACTCTACCCAATTCGTTCTATGAAGCCACAATTATTCTGATACCTAAACTCCACAAAGATCCAACAAAGAAAGAGAACTTGAGACCAATTTTCCTTATGAATATCAATGCAAAAAATACTCAGTAAAATTCTTGCAAACCGAATCCAAGAACACATCAAAATGATCATACATCATGACCAAGTAGGNTTCATCCCAGTGATGCAGGGATGGTTTAATATGTGGAAATCCATCAATGTAATCCACTATATAAAAAAAACTCAAAGACAAAAACCACATGATCTTTTCTTTAGATGCTGAGAAAGCATTTGACAAAATTCAACACCCCTTCATGATAAAAGTCTTGGAAAGATCAGGAATTCAAGACCCATACCTAAACATAATAAAAGCAATATACATAGCAAACCAGTAGCCAACATCAAAGTAAATGGAGAGAAGCTGGAGGCAATCTCACTAAAATCAGGGACTAGACAAGGCTGCCCACTTTCTCCCTATTTATTCAATATAGTACTTGAAGTCCTAGCCAGAACAATTCGACAACTAAAGGAGAACAAGGGGATCCAAATTGGAAAGGAAGAAATCAAAATACCATTATTTGCAGATGATGTGATAGTATACATAAGTCACCCTAAAAATTCCACCAGAGAACTCCTAAACCTGATAAACAGCTTCAGTGCAGTAGCTGGATTTAAAATTAACTCAAAGAAATCAATGGCCTTTCTCTACACAAAGGATAAACAGGAGGAGAAAGAAATTAGGGAAACAACACCCTTCACAATAGTCACAAAAAATATAAAATACCTTGGTGTGACTTTAAGTAAGGAGGTGAAAGATCTGTATGACAAAACCTTCAAGTCTCTGAAGAAAGAAATTGAAGAATATCTCAAAAAAATGGAAAGATCTCCCATGCTCATGGATCGGCAGGATTAATATAGTAACAATGGCTATCCTGCGGAAAGCAATCTACAGATTCAATGCAATCCCCATCAAAATTCCAACTCAATTCTTCACTGAATTAGAAAGGGCAATTTGCAAATTCATTTGGAATAATAAAAACCTAGGATAGCTAAAACCATTCTCAACAATAAAAGAACCTATAGGGGATTCTGTAGGTTTTGTTGTGATGTCTTTGACATCTCTGGCTCCTTCAATCCCCCCCCCCCCCCAATCTTCCACAAACTCTACTTACTCTTGTCTATGAGCCACTGTATCTGTTTTCCTGGTTGCTGAGTCAAGCCTGTCTGATCAGTTATGCTAGGCTGTCTGCAGGTGCAGCAGAATATCGCCAATGGTGTTAGGAAAAGAGTAAACAACTTTCACAATTGCTTTCTTCCTGCTTTGTTACATCTGGCTAGGATTTATTGAGCTCTTTAGGAGTAAGTCTAGCAAAAGGAGAACAATGCAGTGTTTAACTCATGAGAAAGGCAGCTGGTTGGCTAGCTTTGTTTGACCTGTCTTGCTTTAGAGGTTGCCTGTCCCAGGTGCATCAGAACATATATTGGGTGTGTTAAAAGGAAAATAAGCTCAACTTGTGAAACAACAGATCATAGGGCCCGTATTTAAAATCACTGTTGTTAAGACAGCTCTGGTAATGATTTAGAGACCATATTCAAGAATCAGTCAGCAATGAAAAATTCTTCTTCCTTATAAAAAGCACCACCTGAAGACACACAAAGGAGTCTTACACAAAAATTAAGAAATACATACACAAGCATAAAACTTCAGGATAAATTAAACCTAGTTTGAAAAATAGATAATTGAATAGTAATAAGGAAAAATACCAAGCATTTCATGAATTATGAACTCTACAGCATAAATAAAAGAGAAGAAAAATTATACATAGTATCTTAAACAACCAATAAAAATCATCCTAAAAATATCAGCAATTAATAAATGCCTTTACATTAAAATCCTATCCATAAATAATCTTAATTCTGAAATGATGGTGCAGACTCACTCATTAGAACACAAAATAAGATCTAGGGCTTTCTGTCATTAGGAAACTCACACCAGTGTTATATAAACACATACTGAGGATGAAAAGGATAAGCAGCATAGACCAGACCTGCAGAAACCAATCCAGACAAAATCTTTGCACAGAAGTAGAAAGGTAAACATGAAGTATCATCCCTAGCCAATATGCTGTTCACAACTCATACTCATTAATAGACAGAAAATCAGCTTTATTGCATGACTTAACATTGGGTGTATTAACCACACTCCAGGGCAGGTCTCATAATCAGTAGTTGAACAACACAAAGGGGACTGTGTGTGTGTGTGTGTGTGTGTGTGTGTGTGTGTGTNTGTATGTGTGTGTGCGTGTTTTGTGTGTGTGTGTGTGTGTGTGTGTGTGTGTGCATGTGCTTGCATGCATGCACACATTAAAAACAACATGGATTTGGTAATAATATCACCATGTGTGAAATTCTCAAATAATAAATAAAAACATTATATTAAAATCTATTAAAGTGATTGAGAGTTGATTTCATTCTAGAAATACAAGGACTGGTTCAACATATGCAAGTCAATAAACATATCAATCGGGTAAAGAAATAAATGGATCTAAATACCAAAATATTCTCAATAGAAGCACAAAAAAAGACCATTGAAAAATTCATGTCCCTTTCATCATGAAAACTCTTGAAGAAATTAGTAATAAAAAATATGGTTTTATGTAACAAACTACATTAATTGATTATTTAATAACATTTTATTGATTTGGACAAAAGTGGAAGCATTTCTTTGCAATTAAAATGATATGGGTATCCATTTTTGCTTACTATTAATCAATATAATGCTGTTAGTCACAGTACTTACCAGGTTTAGGTAGAGGATCATGATGTTGAGACCAAACTGGACCATGTTGTCAGTTCCAGTCTAACCTGTCCTCCATAGACACTGTCTTTCTCAAACAAGGAAGCAAGTTACCAAAGTTGCACTACAGTTCCATATTTAAAAAAACAACAACATGACACTGGCACAATATTAAAAACAGACTAACGAGTCTCTGTAGATAATGAGGCCAAAATATTTGTTGGAGACATAGGAGAATCTTTAGCACACACTTGGAAAAAATGTATCCACTTGCAGATGAAGCTGCATATTTCTGTCTCAGCATCAGCAAAAAGAAAACCAGAATGTATCAAAGACCTTGGTACAAACCTGTAACTTTGAATCTAATAGGGATTAGTAAAACTAACACTTAAAAGTTAGCTATAGAGTTCTTGAATAGGGTTTCAATGGCTCAGAAAATTTTACTATTGACAAGACGAAAGGAATTCGATAAAATTCAGGAAGAGATGGCTTTCAGAAATAGAGAAAGTCTTTGTCAGCTATTCATTTGCTGGTGGGCTAATTTTCAGAATAAAGAATTATAAAAAAAAAAAACACTTAAGGATCAAATCATCAGAATGATCAAAGAAGCTAAGTAGATATAAACAGGGGAGTAAATGGACAGAAAATAGGTATAAAATATCTGATAAATTAAGTCATCAGGGAATTGCAGTTTAAAGGTACATCAGAATCCAGGCTTGGTAGAATATAACTGAATCCTAACACTGTGGACATGTGAGATTACAAAATCATTCATTTGAGGCCAGCATAGCCAATATATAACTCCTTCAAAACTAATGTGGGCTATATGGTATTATTAATCTATCTAAACTAAAAACAACAACAAAGATAAACATAAGTAATAACATCAAAATCTACTATACCTCCATCTCATTCCATTTGGAAGAATGGCTATCAGCCAAGCCAAAAAACAAACAAAAACAAAAACAAAAACAAAAAAACAACCAAACAAACCATAAAACAAAACAAATGAATAAAACACACTAAGTAATTTTGTGGGAGGATACACATTTTAAAAAATCATATCCTCTATTTACGATACAAATTAGTTTGTAAATTCATCATGAAATACATCTGTATGCCACCAAAGCAATCAAAGTCTGCATATAGTAAAGATACCTACATGCCCATGTTTACCAATGCTGCTTTCATAATAGCTTTTACAGAACCATCTTTTGCCTATCAATGCATAGATGCATAAACAAATGTGACCTATATTCACCAGGGAATAGTGTCTGTGCAGACAATGAAAAGAGATCTTGTTATATCAGAAAAAGCAAAAAGAATAAAAATGAAGACAATCATGCTAAGTGAAATAAATTCTGACTCAGAGAGGCAAACATGCTTTGAATCTTGAAGGGAGAGGAATCAGGAAACAAAAACAGTGTAAGACAGTAAGAGGGCAGTAAAGGGATCAGGAAGAGGCAGGTGGGGAAAGAGTGGGAAAAGGGAGGGGACAAAAGTACAACTCAGGAATGTAAGAAAATTTTGCAATGAGTCCAGCTGTTAGGGAACTAATATATTTATATAAGAAATGCCAACTGTTTTAATTGAAAAGTTGATTTCTTATGGTGAGGTAGTATTGACAGCAGAACAAGTCTGAGATTTAAGGATATATGAAATAGAAGCCATACTGCAGAAAATGAGGACCTAACTGAGGGACTCTAGTTCACACATTCACTCGTGGAAGACATCACGAGTGTAGTGTCTTTCATGAACATTTATGACCTTGGGTTGCCTATAGACTACGCCAGTTCATAAAATCGAGCAACACTCTGTTGTTCAATAGATATTTATATTTCCCATTCTCCTTTTGATGTTTGTTTTATGAAAATATGTTTCATTATGAGTCTCTTTAATTTCTTCTCCTGTATACCCTGAGAATACTAGAATTTTCTTTTCAATAACACAGCAATACTATGTATTTTATTCAGCTTAATGTGATGTGTGACAGAGTGGTAATTGTTCAAGATAGTGAACAAGATAAATGTAACAAAAGGGTTGTTTTGTTGAAAGTTAAATTTTAACTGTTGCTTAAATATTTTGAACTTCAATACATTAAGTTAAGCCATTGCTTTTCAAGTATAATTTAGACATCACAATCACTTTCTAGCCATGCACTTATTTCTCCAAATTACAAAGTGTCTCTTTTATCCCCCCAGTTACTTCTGAGGAAAGTAGAAAAGACTCTACCCTTAAGTGTTCCTTTGCTGACTTCAGCGAGTTTTGCTTGGGTGAGTTAATTTCTAGTACTTTCTCCCCTTTCCCTTTCTCAAGGAATAAAGTATATACTCTACAAACCTAGAACAATTTTTCGTTAAAATGTTCGAGTTTGGGCTTTAAGATTTGAGCATTGATTATAAGAATCTGAGGTTTGTAGTTAATTGATTTATTATACAATTTAAAGTTCAAGTAATATAAGGAAGCTGTAATGAACAATTCTGTAACAAAGTGTGAGTGGATTTTTCTCATGAATTTCTTTCCATTCTATACAAGTAAGTACATTGACGCTGGTATGATGAGATGTACTAAGTTTTGTCACCCAATATTTTTCATGAGAGTAAAAGCTGAAAGTTCTTCAGTAGTGGCTGTTATCATTTTTATATGTTCCTATAAATTAAAAGTGAATCTATTACTAACAGAAATTGAACATGAGTTTTCTTTATGAAAACACTGTTGGTGTGTTTGAGTTGCCTACAAGTTTAAATATGAACAAACTGAAGACTCCTGGTGTGTGTGGGGGTGTTAAAATTCTCTGATCACGATAGCATAGGGTGACATGAGTATCCATATGTTTGTTAGTTCCTGAATAAACATAAATGTGTTCAAGATTAAGAAAGTCTAATCTAAAGTTTTTATCTTGTTCTATTTTCTATGATATTGTCAAGACATTTCAGCATTCCCAACACCTTGAACTGTGTTATTTGTAACAACATTCTGAAAATTACAATTTAGTCATCTTTTTATATTACCTTTCAATCTGTGTTGCCTAGAAACAAGGCTAGTTTATTAATTTTCTAATTAAAACATTATCTGGTTCATTTCACATGAAACTTCAAAAGGAACATTTCATCAGAACAAGAGAAAGTTCATTCTATCTTACCTCATTGTGCAGCATGCTCTTCAGTCACTCGTATTCTGAGAGCAAAGCAACATGAAAACACTTGGTTTTCTTTGGCCTACACACCCACACAGGTGGGGAAGTTCCCATTAGTGTTTCACTAAATTAGTACCAGTTAAGATTTTCAGTTTCTCTAGACACAAAATGCTTTGATTTTAATGCACTGATCTAATTTTAGAAAACTTATTATTTCAAAAGCAAAGCAAATTTTCTAAACCCAGTATAATGGGGAAAAAATATCATGGTTCATCATTTCTGTGGGTCTCAACCCATCTGGTGTTTATTAGCATCAATCAACTTTTCCAATCTTACATTTTATATTTTATAATTTGTCATTCTTTCATGATCTACTCATGTTAAAGAAATAATGGTTTCTGTAAAATTAAATAATCAATCACAGAGGAGGGGTAGAAAGAAATCGTATTTAAAAGGGAAACTCCAACACAATGAAATTTCTATAAAAGTACCTTTTATTCTCTGGTTCAGTTGTCATCTGGAGGCTTATTGCCTCAGTCTGGAGACTTAGGCCTCATCCTGGAAGCTTGTAGCCTCTCTGCAATTCTTATCTAGGACTAGAGTGTTTTCAGCCTCTGAGACCTACTGCTGAGTAAATTCACCCTTTCTATCTCTTTCTGAACTCTGGCTGCCTAGTCAATTCTGCTGTTCTATCTCAAAACTCCTCAATCCATCTGGCTTCTTTCTCTTACCCTCTCCTGAGTTGCTCTGCTTGGCCTCATACTAACTTTGACAATCTGTTCTAATCTTCTGGCTTTCTCATTCTCTGACTTGCTCTGTCTTCTTGTTCAGTGTTTAGCTTATTCTCTCTCTACAACCTGTCTCTCTACAATGTTCCTGGTGAAACTGACTTTTTCTTTTGCTCTTTTTTTTTTTTTTTTTTCTTTTTTTTTTTTTTTTTTTTTTCTGTGCTGCTCTCCTAAGTAGCTTCCCTTTCCTCTCTTTTCTCCTGAGAGTTCATCATATGCTATTCTATCAAATCTTTCTCTGATTTGTCACTTTGTCTGCCACTCAATTAGACACCACTTTCAAACATAGGCACTTTCTTCTACAAACTAACTTTGCCTTCATTATTTTGGATTAAAGATGTATACTAAGGTCAAGTTTATATTTTTGGCAGGGGAATTAAAGGTATGTGCTAAGGTCTGAGCTACACCACAAGAAGAAACAGGTTTGTTTTTTAAATAAATAAATAAATAAATAAATAAATAAATGAATGAACAATCTCAAGGTTCACAATGTGATCAAACATCCTGCAACAAATTCGCCAATATCTGTGTGACTGTAAATCTCTAAACACCCACATAATATGTGTGGTTGTGGTTCCTAGTCATCAGAATCGGATTTTTTTTGTTGTTGTTTTGGTATTTGTTTGTTTGGTTTGGTTTTTATTAGATATTTTCTTCATTTACATTTCAAATGCTATCCTGAATGACCCCTATAACCTCCCCCCACCGTACTCCCCTGCCCACTCACTCCCACTTCTTGGCCCTGGAGTTTCACTGTATGGGTCATATAAAGTTTGCAAGACCAAGGGGCCTCTCTTCCCAACGATGGCTGACTAGGCCATCTTCTGCTGTATATGCACCTAGAAACACGAGCTCTCGGGGTACTGATTAGTTCATATTGTTGTTCCACCTATAGGGTTGCAGACCCTTTCAGTTCCTTGGGTAATGTCTCTATCTCCTCCATTGTGGTCTCTGTGTTTTATCCTATAGATGACTGTGGGCATCCACTTCTGTATTTGCCAGGCACTGGCATAGCCTCACAAAAGATTGAGCAAGTTCTTGCTGGAATGTGCAATAGTGTCTGTGTTTGGTGGCTGATTATGGGATGGACCCCAGGTGGGGCAGTCTCTGGATGGTTCATCCTTTCGTCTTAGCTCCAAACTTTGTCTCTGCAACTTCTTTCATGGATATTTTATTCCCTATTTTGGGAGCAATGTATCCACACGTTGGTCTTCCTTCTTCTTGATTTTCTTGTGTTTTGGAGATTGTATCTTGGGTATTCTAGGTTTCTGGGCTAATATCCACTTATCAGTGAATGCATATCATATCTTTTGTGATTGGGTTACCTCACTCAGGATGATATCCTACAGATACATCCATTTGACTAAGAATTTCATAAATTCATTGTTTTTAATAGCTGAGTAGTACTCCATTGTGTAAATGTACCACATTTTCTGTATCCATTCCTCTGTTGAGGGACATCTGGGTTCTTTCCAGCTTTTGGCTATTATAAATAGGGCAGCTATGAACATAGTGGAACATGTGTCCTTATTACCAGTTGGAACATCGTCTGGGTATATACCTAGAAGTGGTATTGCGGGATCTTCTGGTAGTACTATGTCCAGTTTTCTGAGGAACCAACAGATTTATTTCCAGAGTGGTTGTGCAAGCTTGCAGTCCCACCACCAATGGAGGAGTGTTCCTCTTTCTCCACATCCTTGCCAGCATCTGCTGTACCCTAAATTTTTGATCTTAGCCATTCTGACTGGTATGAGGTGAAATCTCAGGGTTGTTTTGATTTGCATTTCCCTGATGATTAAGGATGTTGAACATTTTTTCAAGTGCCAGAATCATTTTTTAATACTCCATTTTTAATTAATGAATTTGCTTTACATCCCAATATCAGCCCCCTTCTCTTTTCAGTTCCCATTCAAACAGATCCTCCCAACATTCCTCCTCCCCTTCTTCTCTAAGAATGGGGAGACCCCCTTTGGGTAACACACACACACACACACACCACCTTGCCCCAACTCCACCTCTAGCTCATCAAGTCATTACAGGACTAACTGCATCCCTTCCCACTGAGGCCAGACAATATGGGCCTGTTAGGGGAATGGGATCTAGAGGCAGGCAACAAATTCAGGGCAGCCCCTGCTCCAATTATTGAGGAATCCACATGAAAACCAAGCTAAATTTCTGCTACATAGGTGTCTGGGGTCTAGGTCCAGCCCACTCTCACTTACTTCTTGGTTTGTGGTTTAGTCTCTTGGAGTCCCCAAGGATCGATATTAGTTGACTCTGTTGGTCTTCCTGTGGAGTCCCTGTTCTCATAAAATCTCTCAATTATTTTCCAAACTCTTCCACAAATCTCCCTGAGCTCTATCTAATGTTTGGCTCTAGGTCTCTGCATCTGTTTCTAATGACTCCTGGATAGAGCCTTTCAGAGGATCATTTTGCTAGGATCCTGTCTGTAAGCATAACAGAGTATTATTAGTAGTGTCAGAGATTGGTTCTTATCAATGGGATAGGTCTCAATTTAGGCCAGCCACTGATTGTTCATGTCCTCAGTCTCTGCTACATCTTTGTCCCTGTGCATCTCATAAGCAAGACATATTTTGGGTCAAAGGGCTTGTGGGTGGGTTGCCATCCTTATCTCTCCACTGGGAGTCTTGCCTAGATACAGGAGGTGACCACTTCAGGATCCCTATCTCCACTGCTACGATTCTCAGCTAGAGTGGCCCCCATAGACACCCTGGGAAATCTCTCAATCTTCTAGAATGTCCTTGAGTTGTCTCCCCCCATTCCCTGATTTCCATTCTTTCTCCACGGTTCTTCCTTTACCTAGTCCTCTTCCTGGCTCCATAGCCCTCTCCTTTTCCACCCAGTTCCTTCCATCCATCTACCTATAATATCTATTTTATTTTACCTTCTGAGAAAGATTCAACCATCTTTTCTTGGACATTACTTATTTGGTTTCTTTGGGTTTCTAGTTTACAACATGGCTGTCCTGTACTTTTTGCCTAATATCCATTTATAAGTGGGTACATACTATGCATGTCCTTTTTGGTCTGGGTTATCTTATTCAGGATGATGTTTTCTAATTCCATCCATTTGCCTACAAATTTTATAATGACCTTGTTTTTTAATAGCTAAGTAGTATTCTATTGTGTAAATGAACCATATGTTTTCTTATCCATTTTTCTGGTGAGTTACACTTAGGTTGGTTCCAGTTTTTGGCTGCTATAAATAAATCTTCTAGAATATTGTTGAGCAAGCGTCCTTGTTGGATGGTAGAGCATCTTTAAGGTATATGTTCAGAAGTGGCACAGCTGGGTCTTGAGGTAGATAGAATTATAACTTATCTCTGAGAAGGTTCTGTTTGCAGTAGATGGTGTTTACCTCAGATCCACAACTGGCCAAAGTACAGAGAATAAAAGACTGGAGAGTTCTCATTCACTACTGAGCATGTATACTATATTGTTTCTTCCAATGAATGAAGGACCATGGTGGAAGTGGTGGGGAAGAAATTGTCTAAAGGCATAAGGAGGTGGTCGACTACAAAAAAAGAAAAAAACAAAACAAAACAAAACAAAACTGTCTTCAGGACACAGCAGAAAAGTTGCTGAAGTAAACTCACAATAGTTATTTCAGCATGCATAACACCTTTGCAGTCCCAAACCACACCAAATTCTAGCATGGAATGAGGTTGGCCATGAAGTTCAATCCCTAAGCATTGGGATATTGCAAATTTCACTGGGAGAGGAAAATACAGTTTTCTCCAGAGTATAACTGCCAACAATTCTACTACATTCTAGTAGAAGACCACACATCTAAGGATGTTTGGGAAGTGCAAAGGGGTCTTGACGGGGGTGGAATAAAACACAAAGTTAGGTGGGTATGACAGTGGTCATGGAGCTGAGAGGAATTAGGAGGAT
The DNA here is from genome assembly GCF_900095145.1 of Mus pahari. Lineage (NCBI taxonomy): Eukaryota > Metazoa > Chordata > Mammalia > Rodentia > Muridae > Mus > Mus pahari. Next base: position 94,676,512 of record NC_034592.1, on the reverse strand, counting down.
GAATAGAACATAATACATGTAAAATAAACTATAAATGACTACAAAGAAAGTCACCCACATCTCTGCAATGTGTTGTTTTCATTGTCTTTGAAAAGAGAACAAATAAACTCAAGGAAGAAGCATCAAGAGTATATTTAAGGAAACAAGAGCATGTTAGCACTTTGTCTTTAAATCTGCTGCATTTGCCTTAAAGAGTGCAGAATACCATGACATCTGACCATGTTAAGCCAGAGTTTCTAAGCTCTGCTCTGCGACCCTGGCAAGCACATCTAGTTAATGGCTTTCCTTCTTCATCATAAAATTATTAATGTTGTGCTATAACCAACTACATGTTCTCAGTGTTCCATTGAAGACTGATATTTCCTCTTGTTCAAAGTAAGAGCTCTGAGGAAAGACTATAGTTTTAGAGCTTACGTTTCTACCAGGACTGATGTGTTATTTACTTTTCTGGGGGCTTTGATAAGCATCCCGATAAAAATAACTCAAGGAGGGAGGGTCATTTAGGCTCATATTTCAAGGTTTACTCCACCATGGCAGAGAAAGCATAGAGACCGGAGCCTGAGGCCATGGGCCACATTGCATTTTAAGTTGTTTGTCGGACTTGTTCAATTAATTGGTATTCTTGGTTGGACTTTCAAAATGTATTCAGAGTCTGACCACTGATAACCCTATTCACTCCTTTACATAGTTTAGTCCATGATTTCCTGGCTAGACTAGTAGAATAAATGTCTAATTGGACTCAGCGATCTTTACAAACTCTGGCATTTTTATAGTCTGTTTTCTACATTGCCATAATGAAGGGAAAATGAAATCTCATTATTCCTCTGCTCCAGGCTCTCCAGGGTTTCTCATTCCATTTAAAATATGACTTATTTTTGGGCTTCAGAGGACCTGTGAAATCTGGGTCTACCCTCTACAGGCCAGTTCCTAATGCATCCTTTCAGTCACAGTGCTGTACCCAAATTACTCATGTGCTTTTCGCTCATCACAAGTTTGCTCTCATCTCAGGACCTCACATTAAACCAGATCCATCCCAGCTTCCCTTTCTGTTCCAACAGGAATTGCTTTCCTTCATAATTAATACTGCTGTTTAACATTATATGGTTTGTTTAGGGATCCTCACCTGAGATCAATATGTATATCAATAATTTGTTAATCATACAGGCATTCATAGCCCTATGATAAAGAATAGTATATGGTACATATTTTATGTTTAAAAATATTTTATGATCACTTACAGAAGTTAGGAATGGGTATAAATCAGAGTATATTGACAAATACACACAGCTTCAGAGTGTATACCATTGCTTTGCTCCCAGGATGCCATTTGGCAAAGTGGAAAAAATGAGCAATGATCTGTTAGGAATTCATGTTTTGGTAATTTGTGCCATGACTATGATCATCTTTTTCACTTACAGGAACTTAGAGATCTAAAAGTCATCACGCTTAAATTATAGAATTTCTTTTCTTATTTACTCAATGTGAAAGTTTAACTGATACACAGATATTTAAGGACATTTGTCTATCTATAAATATAAAACATGAGATAGAACTCCACTTATATCCAGTTTACAAATTGATAACAATTAATATTTAAAATATGATATTTGCTTAGTGACTGACAGTTCAATGCTGCCTGGGTGAATGCCTGGAAGCCTGGATGGTATGTGTAGTGAACACTAGCAACAGGCACACCAGGGTTCTCTGAGTGCCATCAATAACCTGAATGGAACTCTCTCACAACAGAAATATAGAAATAAGGTTTTTATAGACAAATAAAAAGTAGTACAGACAGACACAAAGAATACATTAATTCCTTCATTATCACAATGTTAAATCTCTGAGAAATAATTATTGGGGCCATCCATGGACTTTTCCCCTGGGAAGTTTCATACGTGTAATAATTATAAAGATGGAGTATGTTAGCAATCAAAAGGCGCAGTTTATATACCAATTCCTTGGTCCACACCATCTGTGCTTCAGCTTTCTAAGTTGTGTAATGCAGACATTGTCTAATTCAGTCCTACAATATGGATATCAAGCAGATTAGAAGTAAGATATTCTGGGAAAGTCAAGAAAGAGAATGTATATTGGATAAAATTAAATTAGAAAATATGTAAATTATAAAAAATAGCTTTGATCCACTATAATGAAATGGTATACATTAACAGATATTCTAGTAATTTTCGACAAAGTATAACTACCCATAAGTAGAAAAGTTTCCAATTAGGGAAACAGACTGATAATGTTCTCATACATTCAAAATTCTCCAACAGGGTCCTCTGCCATTTCCTGGTGCTCCTCATGTACATTAAGTAAAATATAATGAAGCAATGAGATGAAATGGCATTGTGAGAAAGAAAATTCATAGAATTGGGATAACCTAGATATTGAAATTACAATCTGAGTACTGGCTGTAAAATTTATTCTTTTATCATACACCCCTATTTAGGCTTTATAATAAATATGTACTTTTCAGAAATTCAAATCCCCATGTAAGTATATAAGTAATAGAATTGTAAATTAATAACAAACTTAATGAATATATGTTTTATTCTTTATATGTTATATGTCTAATACTTTATATATAATAAACACACATATATAATGTATATAAAAACAAATTATACATTTGTTTATTTTATCTAACATATCATATAAATAATATTATATACTATATATAATATGTTTAAATATATTAAACTATATTATTTTATTTATTTATATATTATATATAATGTATATAATATACATTATATATATAATATATAATATATATACATTATATACATTATATATAATATATTAGAATATATGAATATATTTTCTATTTTTAAAAATTATATATAGATATATATATATTTGTGTGTGGGTATATGTGTGTGTGTGTGTGTATTTAGTACTTTATGTTTTCTGGTCATTTTTAATGAATTATTACATCTATTCTTAGGAAAGAATCCGTGTAAACATTTTGTTATCTCTAAATTTTTTACAAGAAGATTCTTGCAAACCCACTATCTTTGTAAACGTGAAGAAGCCCAGATATAGCATAAATCGTTGAAAGCAATATTTTATTCTCTTCTCATCCTTGCAGCTTCCTTACTTCAACATGTGGTTTAATTTTCTTAAATTTTCAAACTGTATTATTTTGCTGGGTGTATGTTGATAGATCTTTGAGGAAGTAAAAGGCAGTAAGAGTTCTATTGATTAGAGAGAGAGAGAGAGAGAGAGGGAGAGAGAGAGAGAGAGAGAGAGAGAGAG
>NC_034592.1:94666167-94673218 GCF_900095145.1 Mus pahari | reverse complement strand
GAGAGAGAGAGAGAGAGAGAGAGAGAGAGAGAGAGAGAGAGAGAGAGAGGGGGGGGGGAGCGCTCCATTGGTTAGGGAAAAATCTCATCTTACTATCAACTATTGCAAAAGCTGCAATGGTTGGAGTTTTGAAAGTAATTTTTTTACATGTTCAAATTCCTGAACTTTTAGATGCAATTAACTGTTAGCATCAACATCAAATTACTGAAAGCTTTTAAAAAGAAAGTGGATGGTTACCATATTTGTTAAATATGTGTACTGTGAACCTTATCCTAGTTTCTGAGATGCTACAATGTGAAGAAAAATGGTTTGCAAAGGGAGAAATATCATGGGACTTTGTTTAACAATGTAATGTGTCTGTTTGTAGGATATTTTTATTTATAACTTAATTGATATTGTAGGCATTCTGAAAGAAAGGCATTATCAAATGAAGTAGATTAAATAAAAAGAAATGTCTTTAATAAGAGCCAAAACACATTGGCAAATTTCATTTATATTTCAGAAGAACCACTGGTGAAAGTGATTAAGTCCATGAATCAAAACACAATATGCTCCTCTCCATTGTTGCCCACAGACATAGCCTGGCAGAAATACCAACTCAAAACAATTTTAAAATTCTGACAGCTATGATACAAACATCCTCTGGGAAGAATAACAGAAAAAGATTTAGCTACAATGAAAAACTATAACAAATCTAAACTATTGTATGTTCATTGTGTGCTGTATTTTCTCCTTCTTAATCCTATCCTATCATATCCCTCAAGTTCCCCCACCCCCCGCTGGTGCTCCGATAAAATACTCAGATGACAATAACATGGGGTGATTTTATTTTCACTTACAACTCTGGCACAGTCCATTATGACACAGAAGTCGGGCTGTCAGTAGCTTAGAATAGCTCTCAGATCCTCATCATATCCATATTCACACCATATCTGCACTCATCAAACTAGTGTCCGGCTCACTTTCTCCATCCTATGCAGCCCAGGTTCCCTTGACCAGAGAATGTTCCTGTCCACAATTAAATGGGTCCTTGCATATCAGTTGAAGTAGACAACATAGACTGCAGGCACGCCCAGCTGTCTCTCTCCCAAGTGCGTCTACACCCTGTCAAGCTGACAATTGACACTAACCATCACAACAGAGTTTTTTAAAGTTTCATGAAAAATAAAAGATTATTGAAATAATGTGTGAAAACGCATCAGATGCTTGATTAATATTATACTTTGAGCACTTATGTCATTCTAAATTAAAAAATTTTTATGTAACTAAATTTTTTACTCATCAGATTTTCAACAATTTTTGAAAGCTCACAGCTTGTTAAACATTGAGGTGAATATTGTAATATAAAAAATGAGCAGAACAGGGTGCTGATGACACTTGTAGTAAGAGGAAATAAGTATAGCCATTTTCTCTTTATCTTAAATATGCACATACATAATAAAACTACATAGATGATAATACTTATATATATATATACATCCTTATATAATGCATATTTACATAGCATATCTATACTACCGATGTTATAATTCAAGATAAAGATGTATGAAGTTATTATGTAGTGTGTATGTGTATGTTTTATATAAATACATATGCTCCTGCATGGAATAACATTAAATTATGATAAAATTAAAAATGTTAAAACCTTGCTGAATACAATGAAAAATTAGAGTCTCTGTTAGATATATAGAAGAGACATTCTCTGGTGAGCTAACAGACAGTAGTACTCTGGATGACACAGGGATTATATCATTGGAAGGCAGAAACCCCAGGAATAAAAACCCTACAGGGAAAATATACTTCACATCAAGGAACCAAAAGCACATATGTTAAAAAAAAATGACATTGCAAAATGATATGATCATCCACACAATGTGTGCTTGAAAATAGTTCAATTGTGTTAAAATCTCATATTATCCTAGATAGATTTAGAATATTGTATTGAATTGCACTCATATCTATACTTGGCTACTGAGAGATGTGTATAGTATGGAGACCACAGGTTGGTGACACCTGGTAGAGAGAAATTTTTGTGAGCATAGATTTTCTTTCTTTTATATTTTGATAAATTTCTAGTTGGGCTCATGAGAGGCTTTGGCAAATTTGTAAAAACTTTTAACAAAATGTATATTAGTTGAGGAGAGAAAGGTTTCTGCCAGATTCACTACCTTCAATTCAGGGATGGTTATTTTTATTCAAACCCAATTTTCAAATACATGTACATATTGGCCTGAGATAATAGCATTTTCATTTTAAATTCTTTGTCACAGCAGATATTAAATCACGTAAAAATTTTAAAAATACAAACTTTGTCTCACATCTTTGTTTCATATTTGTATATAATCTTTGCTTTCTGGATTAATATCATTGTGAAGATTATGTTTAATATCTAGTGCTTCCATTATTTACATTTAATAAACACATGAAACTATAATATAACCCAGCTACATACTTTTGTACATTCTGTTTCTCCAAAGCTTCCAAAATCTTCATATCTCCAGCATGCTGTATGACAAAGCCATATACACATTGGCTGGGAAACCCAAGTATAAATGAGTAGTGAAAGTGTACCAATTCTGCCACACATCGGATGGAGGACCTCAGGTTATTATCTCAATATCTTAAGTGCTAAAAGACAAGGCTGCTGACCTGAAATTTGAATATGTAAAATAATAAGTACAACTGATATCTTTTTCTGTTGCACCACCCATGAATCCTTAGATTGCTGTTGCTTTCTTTACTTTTTATATTATATTCAATACAGTTGTCTTTCTTTTCTTTTAAAATGACCCTTTGTTCTGACCACTACTACCATCCCTATCACTTTGATTCAAAACCATCTTCTCTCCCTAGTCTTTGCAAGTCTCTTTTCCTCTGCCTTTAATACCACAGTCTATTCTTTGCAGAATTTGTTTGGCTAAAATAGAGATGATGCTACACTAGTGTTCAAATGTGCTTCTGTGTTTCCTGTTTAACTATAATAAAAGATAAAAGCTCTCCAATCGTTCACACCTCTACAGAATCTGTTCTGCTCGCTCTACTGCCTCTCTACCATGACACCATGCCATGTCCTCTTCCTTTCCTCCCCAATAGCCTCATTACCATTGCCTGCGAACATGTGGGATGGCATACTTTACCTCATAAACCTGGTCGTACAGGCATCTTCTACTTGCATCCTGCTTCTATAGAAGTTCACTTACCTCAATGAGATTTTGTTCCAGGGTTAGCTCTGGGTGGCAGTCTTTGACAACCTTGTTTAAAATACCACAGTCTTTCCTCACGTGATACTTCTTTTCCCATGTACTCCTCCTGTTTCAACTTTTCACTAACTGTATTGGCAAATGTGTTGTTTTTCTTTACCATTGCCAAGTTGATCAAGTAGGTAACACATATTCTTGTGCTGTGTACTGTATCCTAGCTAGAATCATCCGGAGTTCACTGCAGAGCTAAAATGTATTCATTCAATGAGGAGAGAAAATGTCACCAGGATCAGAAGTAACAAAATAGGATGGCCACCGCTATCATTTTGACCCACAGGCCACTACCATTCTAACATGACAGCATACCACACGCTTCTCCATTCCCTCCCCAACAGCTTCACTACCATTGTTCCCCAACATCAGCTAGCACTTTCTGTTTAACCCCAGGTGAGCATCCCACTTGTCTCACTTAGAAAGGAAAAGAAGGAAAAGACAGGAAGGCAAGGGAGAAAAGAAACATTAGCCACTTTATCTTGTACAAACTAAAGGGCAAGTTATAGGCAGCATCGAGTTGGTAACTTCTGAAAGAAAGCCCGAAATGGCAACTTTCTTCTATCTTAAGTAACAACCAGGTCAAGTCTTCAATCTGCAGTTTTTATTGGAAACAGGTTAACCCTTCTTCCGGTTTTGTGTGTAGCTTTCTGCTCTTTCCCTTCATATCTGTACTCACCTGTCCTTACTGTCCTCTATTGAACTGACACCACCACTTCTTTTATTGCCTGTTTCATTCCCCCTTATCATATTTTCTGCAATGTCATCCAATGATATTCAATGCAGTTTTCTTAATTACAATTTCTTTCCTCTTTTTCATTTGTGTTTTAAGAAGAAAAGATTTTTGTGTTACTATTAGTTTAAGTCTAAGTCGTTTGCTTAGAGAAGTTGTTTTTCCTTCTTTTCTTTTTCTTTTTTTAAATCACTTTTATTTTTATACAGTGCAGTTGTTACCCTCCTCGATGTCTCCAACTTCTTCATCCTATTCCTCCCCTCCCCTGTCTCCAAGAGGGTGTGTCCCCCACAACAGGCCTCCCCACTCCCTGGGACCTCAAGTCTCTTGAGGGTTAGGCACCTCTTGTCTCTCTCGCTGAGGCCAGACCACGAAGTCCTCTTTCATGTATGTGTCAGGGGCCCGAGGACCAGCTGCCTGGTTGTATGCTGCCTGGTTGGTGGCTTAGAATCTGAGAGATCTCAGGGGTCCAGGTCAGTTTAGACTGCTGGGCTTCCTCCTCAGCTTCTTCCAGCCTTCCCTAATTCAAGCACAGGTGTCCCTAACTTAATTCCATTGGTTAGGTGTAAGTATCTGCATCTGTCTTAGTCAGGTGATTGTTTGGTCTCTTGGAGGGGCAGCCATGCCAGACTCCTGTCTGTAAACATGACGTAGCATCAGTAATAGTGTCAGGCCTCGGAGCCTCTCCATGAGATGGATTCCAAGTTGAGCAGGTCACTGGACCTCCTTTCCTTCAGTCTCTTCTCTATTTTTGTCCCTGCAATTCTTTTAGACAGGAACAATTCTGGGTGAGAGTTTTTGACAACAGGATGGCAACCCCACCCTGCCACTTAATGCCCTGTCTGTCTACTGTAAGTGGACTCTACAAGTTACCCACTGTTGAGCATTTCATCTAAGGCCCCTCCCTTTGAGTCATGAGAATCTCTCACCTCCCAGGACTCTGGTACATTCTAGAGGGTCCCCTGACCCCACCTTCCCCCTGAGGTTGTGCATTTCCTTTCATTGTGCTGGTTTCTGGGCTTCTCTCCTGTCCTGCCCTCCCAGTACCTGATTGTTCCCATTTTCCCCTCTATTTCCCCTCTCCCACCTAGGTCCCTCCCTCCATCTGCCTCCTCTGATTGCTTTTTTTTCTCCCTCTCAAGTGGGATTGAAGCATCCTCACTTGGGCCCTTCTCACTGTTAACCTTCTATGGATTGTTTCTTAGCTATTCTGTACTTTTTGGGCTAATATCCACTTGTTAATGAGTACATATCATGCTTCTGCCCTGAAAGACTGAAGAGTGGCCGGCTGCTATAACAAAGAGCCGGCTAGGCAGGTAGGGAGGGGCCACCACAGGTGGTCCTGAGTCAGTGGCTGAGAAAGCCTGTTTAGAGGCTGGAAGAATGCTAGACTGGAAGAATGCTACACTAGATGTGGTTCACTTTTATATATGTCTTACTAGCATTATAACTCTACATGACAGTTAAGTCTCAGATTATTTCTTTTATTATTAAATATCAACAAAAATAATATACTCCATAAGGAAATTAAGTTAAAGGAAGCAATGCTTATTAAGTTTCTGGCTATAAGCAAATAGTATCTGTAAATAAATTATCATTTCTCCTGCAGTCTTGTAGATAGATTAAATAAATTTAACCATTATATACTCAGAGCATTTTGTATAACTGTTTATTAATTGTGTCTAAGGAGATGAGATGCATAATCTACATATTCTAAAATTGATGTCATGATAGCTTCATTTATATCATGAGATAACATGTTTGAAAGGTTATTAAAGAAATTAATGTCCATACATAGCTTTGCTTTTCTTCCCTACAGTAAGTTGACGGACTGAATTCTTAAAAGTACTGTACAGTCATTCATATCAAATTCATGTTTGACAACTATCAACATATTTTATAAAATAACTTATTCCAAGACTATTATTTCTTTGAAAAGGTTAAATATATAACATTTGATGAGATATTTGTTCATGTGAAATGTAATTTTTGTAAAATTCATCACCAGTTCTTTGTAATAATATCGGCCATCATAGATATTTCCTACTTACTAATCTCAAGTTAATTATTACATATTGTAGCTTCTAATGTAATTGAACTTACAATATCTTATATAGTTTTATTACTGTAATCATTTAAATTTTTCCATTTTTGGCAATTATAGTTTTAAATCACCTAACTTATGGATTTTCATAATATTAATAAACATATCTTTCATGGTTTTCCTCTGTGGGATTCTTTAACCCTTTAGCCAAATTCACATTTTTAAAACTTCCTATGTTTAAAAAATAATGAATCCAAATTAGGTACTTGTAATGTCAAAAAGTGGTTAAGAATCAATTCAATCATTACAAATATATTTACCCACAACTTCAAATCAAATGATAAGTCCGAAATAGTTTTCATGGCTCCAGGTGTGTATTAAAGGGTTATGTAAATAAAGAAAATATCCAAGACATCTAGCACCTTTCCCACCAGAGGAGAGGTGTCCGCCCAGGAGGGTTCTCACTGCCTGAGCTGGTAAGAGAGCCAACTTTGCTCCAGTGCATTGCTGGGGAGCGGCTGCCTGCAGAAGCAACACAGCTTCTGGGACAGATCCTGTTTCTGGCTCCAGACATCCTGCACCTTTCCCGCCAGAGGAGAAAGTCTCCAGTCTACACTGGTCAGAGTGTGGACTGCAGAAGCTACACAGCTTTGGGACAGACAGAAGCAACCTAGCTTCTGGGACAGACCCTGTTTCAGACTCCAGACATTTAGGCACCTTCCCCTCCAGAGGAAAGGTGGCCACCTGTGAGGGCTCTGTCTGCCAGAGCAGGGGAGGGAGTCATATTGTGTCCAGGGTCCCTTGGTGGCTAGTTTGTGCAGGTGAGTGTGTAAACTGCAGAGGCAATACATCTTCTCCTCCAAAACTGACCATATAATTGGTCACAAAACAGGCCTCCACAGATACAAAAATATTGAAATTATCCCATGCATCCTATCAGATCACTACGGACTAAGGCTGATTTTCAATAACAGGCTAAACAATAGAAAGACAAAACTCACATGGAAACTGAACAACACTCTT
>NC_034592.1:94658963-94666156 GCF_900095145.1 Mus pahari | reverse complement strand
TGCCAGCAAGATTCTGCTGAAGGGACCCTGATATAGCGGCCTCTTGTGAGGCTATGGCAGTGCCTGGCAAACACAGAAGTGGATGCTCACAGTCAACTATTGAATGGAACACAGGGCCCCCAGTGGAGGAGCCCCTAGAGCTGAAGGGGCTGCAACCCTATAGGTCGAACAACAATATGAACTATCCAATACCCCCAGAGCTCTTGTCTCTAGCTGCATATGTAACAGAAGATGGCCTAGTCGACCATCATTGGGAAGAGAGGCCTCTTGGTCTTGCAAACATTATATGACCCAGCACAGGGTAACGCCAGGGCCAAGAAGTGGGAGTGGGTGGGTAGGGGAGCAGGGTCCTGGGGAGGGTATAGGGAACTTTCGGGATAGCATTTGAAATGTAAGTAAAGAAAATATCTAATTAAAAAAATAAAGAAAATATCCAATAAAAAACAGAAAAAAAGCATAGACATACTGAATTCTCATAGAAGTCATTCCCAGTTTCAACAGTAGGGCAGCCTTTTTTGTGGTTGTTTTTGAGCATATCCTTTGGCTAGACAATATGTGAATATTTTGTTCAATCAAATTTGGGAAACACTAAAAATGCAAATTTTTAACTGGTCAAATTTTTTTTGTGTGAATTTATGGAATGGTGGTTATGTCCTCCCATTCTGGGGGAGGGACAATATTGTAGGAAATCACTGAGAATCCCACACTGCCTCATACCTGCCATGGGCCAGTACAGGGAGGAGGAGAGCCCTCAGGGTCTTCAGTCTTCCTTAGCCTAAGAGGGCAGGTACAGAGGGACCATCACATGATGCTTGAGGGGGGGAGGAGGGGGGTACAGGGGTGTGATATATATGATCCCCTAGCCTTCTCTTCAAAACTGGCAAAGAGACAAGTTCACTCCTAGCACCACACTCATATCTTACCCCTGATGAGGATGCTGCTTCCAGAGAAACGCTTTCATCCTGTAGATTCCACATGAGGTTGTCAGCTGCAACACATATCACTGTTCTGTGACATCACAGTACTCATAGAGATGCTCATTTTGGTCCCATCTTTTTTTTTTCTTTTTTTCTTTTCTTTCTTTTTCTTTACTTCTTTTTTCTTTTTTTTTTCCTTTGCTTTTTTTAAAAAAATTAATTTCTGTTATTTATTTATTTATTTATTTTTACGCTCCAGATTTTCTTACCCTCATTGTCCACCCTTTGACTGTTCCACATCCCATACCTCCTCCACTTCCCCTGGTCTCCAGGAGGATGTCCCCACCCCACCCCCCACCTCACCAGACCTCTAAACTCCTTGGGGCCTCCAGTCTCTTGAGGGTTAGTTGCATCTTCTCTGACTGAACTCAGACATGCAGTCCTCTGCTGCATATGTGTTGGGGGCCTCATATCAGGTGGTGTATGCTGTCTTATCGGTGATCCAGTGTCTGAGAGATCTCAGGGATTCAGGTTAATTGAGACTGCTGGTCCTCCTACAGGGTTCCCCTCCTCTTCAGCTTCTTCTAGCTTGTCCCTAATTCAACAACAGGGGTCCGCAGTTTCTGTTCATTGGTTGGGTGCAAATATTTGCATCTGACTCTTTTAGCTGCTTGTTGGGTCTTTCACAGGACAGTCACTTTTTGTGAGTGCTCCATAGCCTCAGTAATATCAGACCTTGGGGTCTTCCCCTAAACTGGATCCCACTTTGGGGCTGTTGCTGAACCTTCTTTTCCTCAGGCTCTTCTCCATTTCCATCTCTGCTGTTCTTTCAGACAGGAACAATTGCGAGTCATAGTTTTGACTGTGGGAGCATCCCTCACATGATGCCTCATCTTTCTGCTAGAGGAGGACTCTATAAGTTCCCTTTCCCTACTGTAGCGCATTTCATCTAGAGTCCCTCCCTTTGTGTCCTGAGAGTCTCTCACCTCCTAGGTCTCTGGTACATTCTGGAGGGTTCCTCCCAACTTCCTACTTCCCAAGGTTGCCTGTTTCCTTTCTTTCTCCTGGCCCACAGAGCTTCACTCCTTTTTACCCACCCATACAGATTATGCCCTCCCATCCCTATTTTCTTCCCAGGTCCCTCCTTCCCCACGTGTGATTGCTTTCTTCTCCCTCCCAATGGGACTGAGACATCCTCACTTGGGCCCTTCAGCTTGTTGTACTCGCTAATAAGTGGATATTAGCAAAAAAAAAAAAAAAAAAAAAAAAAAAGTACAGAATAACCAAGATACACAGAACTCAGAAATGAACCCAGAACCCAGTCTTTCAAAGCTTGATGTAGCCAGGATTCTTGCTCAGTGCTTTCCAAGCTTCTTGGCAGCAATAGCCTCTCACTCAGCCTGCACTATCTTCTACCTCTGTTCCTGCTTTGTATTTCCCACCAAAAATAGAGCCTGTAGGCTTCCTGCTGGGCACTTGTTTGGCTTCAACAGCCATGAAGGATTCTTGGCTATAGTTCAGCTCTGTGATAGCTACCTCACCAAGGATAAGTCTTGGTGCACTCTGTCAACTCTCTTGGAATCATATAGACGTGTGGGTTTATTGGGCATCAGCTGTGAGACACTAAACTTGGCTGCCATACTCTTGAGTACCTAACTGACAATGGACAGCAACCTTCACTCCTAGTAATACAGGGAACTGGAACCAGAGGATGCTAGAGTGAAGGCTTTTGTCTGCGATCGTGTCCTGCTTTATGCCTCTGATCTGATTACAGACAATGATTGATTCTAAGATCTACCTTCCAAGGTGAACACAGATTCACAGACACCATAGACCATGGGCACAGCCCTGTCCCCCAAGTAGCAGCTTCATCACCACACCCATGTCTTAAAGCACCAGGGGCAAGCATCCTGCTATGTCCTTCAAGTCCTGGACAATGTCTGATCCACCTGAAGGCAACAGTACGAGAGGTCAGCAGAGGATGCCCTCCTGATTCTTCCTAAGTCCAGATTAGAAATGAGTATTAGAGATTATGGCACTTGCAAAAAATACAGATTATTATTAACATATTTATGAAGTAAAATGGGTAGACAAAAATGAATGTAACTTTCTCTGTTTTCTTTTTAGCTCTGGGGAAAGACAAGGATTACCTGAATGAATCTGAACATGCCAACTATGATCGATCTCGTCTCCTTAATGACTTTGTTACCAAAGATAAACCTGAATCCAAGACAAAACTGTCTAAGGTAATAAAAACTGAGTTATTAATGCATAATTTTTGTAATATGATGTTTAAAACATTTGAACATTCGGGTCTATGGTTAGATTTGTGCTGGAAAATTTAAATGAAACATAGAACTTAATATCCATCTTTAAGAACTCAAGCATGAGTAGCTGTTTACTGATATATTTATTTGGATTATTAAATAATTAATATTTAACAGAGCAAAAAGTTCCCCTTTATTTTTTAAAAGCATTCTTTAATTTTTAAATATATTTTGTTTACTTGTTTATTTATTTTTGACATTTTTGTTTTAATTAAAGACAGGGTTTCTCTTTGTGAAGCCCTGGCTCACCTGGACCTCACTCTATATAATAGGATGGCCTTGAACTCACAGAGATGTGCCTCTCTCTGTCTCCAGAGTGCTAGCATTAAAGGTGTGTGCCACTACCACCCAGTTTATACTTTAAAATTATAATTACATTATATATATATATATATATATATATATATATATATACCCTCACATATATATGCATATATACATATGTAAATATGTATGTGTATATATACATACAGTAAATACTATATTATCTGGGTGTTTCTACCGCACCATGAGTCACTGAGGAATGATACCCAAGATACAAATAGTATGCAAAAGCAAAGAGCATTTTATTCTGCAGAAGTGCAGCATGCTGTTGTCTTCTATTTACTAAAATGGAGGCACCCAACTGAGCTCACAGTTCTAATGTAAAGCATATTACGAGAATTCTTAATTGGTTGGCTCTATATCTAAGGAAATTTCAGAACCATTGCTGAGGGTTGGTGAGGGCTGAAAACTTGCTGGGGAAGCCTGGAAACTGTTGTTGACCAACTGCCTTTGCCTCAGGCTAGGTGGCAGGGCAGCTTCTGATAGTGGGGCAGCTTCTGATTAGCTGCCCGAGGCCTGGGATTTTCCCAATAACTGACTTGCCTGGATTTGCCCAGTTCTTGGAAACAGAGATCTAGTCCTAGTCTCCTGAACTGCCAATTTGAAGTCTTTCATGGAGACAGCCTTTATCAGTCCTCTCACTTAGGTCATTTAGTTCACAAATAAAAGACATAAAACCTTCATATTTATACATAAATTTAAAAACACTAGAGGGTGGACAGATACAACTGTCTGTGCTGTTTTGTCTTTTGCCTATGAATAGTCTCAAGATATGACTGGCCAGGTTTTGCTTGGGTTACTTCTACTCCAACTGGCTTGGTCTCATGGCCATGTGCTCAGGATCCACCTACCCTAGAGGGACTTCTTCCTTCTTCCATCTCCCTCCCCTGGTTTTTGCCTCAGACCCCAAACCTATTATGGTGAGAGGATTCAAAATTCATTCTTATAATTATTCTGACATCTAATATACTATTATTAGAAGTGGCTATTCTAAAGTACAATAGAAAGCCACATTTAATTCTTCTATCAAATTGTAACATTGTACCTTTCAGACCAAATTATTTAAATACCAAATATAAATCATGAAGAAGAATAATTCTTACATTGGTATTGGTCCTTCACTTTTCATGTATTTTTCTTGAAAGTTAACATATGAACATGTTTTATGCTATGAAACTTAATATGATTTGAATTCCAACTTCATTACATATAGTGACTTGGAAATACTAATTATACTCAATGACCTTGTTGTCCTTATCTATAAATTGTGGGCATACTGTTTTCAGGACATCATTATTTGGAAACAACATAAGATGACCATGTGTCTTAGTTAGGGTTTCCATTTCTATGAAGAGACACCATGACTAAGACTAGTCTTATGAAGGACAACATTTATTTGGGGCTGGCTAACAGGTTTAGGAGTTTAGTCCATCATCATCAAGGCAGGAGCATGGCAGCTTCCAGGCAGGCAAGATGCAGGAGTAGCTGAGAGTCTACATCTTAATCTGTCTGCAGCCAGGAGAAAACTCACTCCTCTGCACTGGGCAGAGCTTCAAAGTTCTCCCAGTGATGTACTTCCTCCAACAAAGCCATATTGTCTAACATTACCAATCCCTATGGGCCAAGCATATTCAGTCCACTACTTTGTGGCCCTCCAGAGTCATGTTCAAACACATGAGTCTATGTGAGCCATACCTCAGCATAGCATAATGCAAAATATATTTAATTCAACTTCAAGAGTCACATAGTCTATAACAGTCTCCATAAAGTTAAAAGTCCACTGTTCAAAGTCTCTTCTGAGATTTATACAATCACTTAACTGTCAAAAAGCATATCATATACTTCCAATACCACAGAATATTTATTACCATTCCAAAACATCACAGTGAGAAATGCTGGACCAGAGAAAGACAGAAAACCTGCTGGACAAACTCTAAACGCCATGTCTTTATGTCTTTATGTCTTTATGACTGATGTCAAAGTATTCTTTAGATCTCCAGCTCTTTTCATCCTTGATGATGGTTGTTGACAGGTCTGGCATTGAACAGCAACAGACTTCTTTCTCTTGGGCTGGTTCCACTCCCAGTTAGCAGAGTTCCTCTACAGGTATTCCACAACTCCTATATTCCTAGCAACTTCAACTTTGCAGTTTCTTATTCCTATATTTAAAATCCACACATGGTCTGGGCTTCTACCAAGAGCTTGGGTCACTTATTCAGCTCTGCCTTCTGTAGCACTCTATGCTCTGGTGGTTGATTCCACTCCATTGTTGCTGCTATTCTTGGTTGTCATCTCATGGAATTGACATCTCCAATTTCCTGGTGTCTTCAGCTGCAACTACGTTTTGCTAATAGACTTTCATAGGCACCCTTCATGGTGCCAAGCCTTAACATTTTTTGCTTGATCCCTTCAGTACTGGGCCACCAACTGCAACTGAATATTCACATTCAACAGTGGCTTTCCCTGGCTTCTTGTAGTGCTAACTCTCAAGCTATCCTCCAGGACCCCTTCATACCTTCAAAACCTATACCACCTGCATGGTGCTTATATATGCCAAGTCCAGCTGCAGCACAAGGTACTACTGTAACTATGTCTGAAACACAGCTTCTTTGTGCTTTCCAGAAGATTCATCTCAGTGATGCTGATCTCTTCCTAATAACCAATAATTTCTTAGCTTCAGATAACCAGTATCAATTGCCCTAGTAGGCCCTTCTGCTCTTCAATCTAAAGCCAGAGCCACATGGCCAAAGATGCTGAGTTCTGCTGCTTGCTGGAGCGAGAACATGACCACTTGTCCTATTATATCCTTCATTGCCTAAACTTGGCTGTCCTGGAACTTGCACTGTAAACTGATCTTGAACACGGATCTGAATGTCTATGTCTCCCGAATTTTAGGATTAAAGGTTTTTACTAACATGCCTGGACCTAAGCTTTTTCTACCTGGAACTTACTTTATACCACACTGACCTCAAACTCAGAGATCTGTTTTTCTCTATCTCCTATACCACCATGTCTAGGCATAAGCTTTTCATGGCCACAATTCTTCAAGATTCAGATCAAAAGCCTGTGACTTCCATTTTGAGATTGTAGTTCACTCCAGAATAAAAGTTCAAATAAAGACAATAACTAAGCAAACAATAAGCTTAGCTTAGTCAGACAACTCACTTTATTTGTTTATCTCCTCAAACAGGATTTGGTTCCATTGTAATTTCTGGTGCCCTTTTATTACTTGAAATACACATTTTGTACTTTCCTTCTCTAAACTTGCTATGCTTGATCAAAACATTTCTCATGAAACTAAACTACAGGATAAAGTCTAAACTTAGATTTTTTGAGATTTCCTTTGTCAATGCAGTTAATTGGAATGTTTTCATACTAGCCTCAGGTAAGTCTTCCGACTAGGACAAAAATCAGCCACATTCTTCACCAAAGTATAACAAGAACAGTCTGTAGGCCACATACTAATAATCTTCTCCTTTGAAAACTCTTGAGCTAGTCCCCCACATTTCAAATCACCCTCAGTACCAATGTCTTTCATACTCCTACTAGGATAGCCTTTTTTTTTTTTTTTTTTTTTTTTTTTCACAACAGGGCAATTTACAATATGACATTTCATAGACTTACA
>NC_034592.1:94654866-94658927 GCF_900095145.1 Mus pahari | reverse complement strand
TCCTAGAACTTACTCTGTAGACCAGGCTGGCCTTGAATTCAGAAATCCTCCTGCCTCTGCCTCCCAAGTGCTGGGATTAAAGGCATGCGCAACCACTGCTCAGCTTAGGATATCCTATTAAGCCCCACTTAAAACATTCCATAACTTTCTGAATCCAAAGACTCAAAATCCACATTGCTCTAAATAAAACCATGGTCAGGCCTATTACATCAGTACCTCACTCCTGGTACCAACTTCTCTTTTAGTTAGAGTTACCATTGCTGTGAAGAGATACCATGACCAATACAACTCTCATGAAGAACAACATTTAATTTGAGCTGGCTTGCATGTTAGGGGTTCATTCCATTATCATCAAAGTGGGAGCATGGCAGCTTCCAAGCAGGCAAGTTGCAGGAGTAGCTGAGAGTCTTCATTTTGCTCTGACTATAGCCATGAGAAAACTGATTCTTCTAAACTGGATAAAGCTTCAAAGTCCACCCCCACGTCCTCCAAAAAAGTCATGTTGTCTAACAGTATCACTATTTATGGGCCAAGCATATTCAAACCACCACACTATGTGAAAATATCTAGGTCATAGCAAGAACTCAATGGTATGTATTTCATTTCACCTGTTATGTACTCAAGAGTGAGTACCTACCACAATTTTATAGCAACTTGGAGGTTGAGAATGTAGCATTGAAATAGTATTTTACCAACAAATAAAATAATGAAATACAATTAAATTTTAAACTTCTTTATTTCCCTGGTCCCACCATTCCTCAAAATCAATGCTTTGCCTAGATTTTAAGATAGTGAATGAGACCATCCAAAACCACATTTTTGGTATTATTTCATCATTGTAACTGCAACTGATTCACATATGCTCCTTGTTGTTAAGGCAAATATAAGCTCAGAATAAGTTCACCCCTTTTCTTGGTAGAGTGGGGCTTCCTATAGAAAGAGAGAAGAAAGAAGAGAAGGAGAGAAAGAGAAATGGGGAGAGCAGAGGGAGGGAAGGAAGGGAGATAGAGAGTGAAAGGGAAGGAAGAAATTTGGATGTTTAATTTATCCCAAGGGATGCCTTAAGTTTCAACAGCTCTCAAATAGATATTATTTATACCTTGAATATAATTTTTTCTGTTTTGTTAAATTTTTTCATATTAAAATTATTTTCCTTTCACTCTTAGTCACTATTAAAGTACCTGTAAAGAAATATAGCAGAATTTAAGAATCACTTATATCAAGAATGCAACTAAACTTTAATAATTATATTCTGAGTTAATTCATTCTGCAAAATTTTTATATTAATATTTATATAGGTTTTCCTAACATTTTTCTTAGTTGACTAATAATTTCTTTACTGTGTAGCTCATATTACTTTTTTAGTCAGATAAATATTATTTGAAGTGAATTGATAGGAGGTATAAGAGAAATTCAGATGTTCATCAATAAGCTTATGCCATCTACTGGAAGACAAAAACACTATACATCAAGTAATTAGAAGAAAATTTAAGATTCAAATCTGAATTGCTTGCTTCTCTATGATTTACCACATGGCTAATAGTTATATCATCATTTAGTGTAGTTACAATAGTTCTGTCCCAAATATCATTTTTCCTTATACTTGAAACTTAGAATGTTATAGTTAAAATAATTAGTGAACTGAAATGAATGTTGTTAAGTGTTAGGACAAGAAAATATAATAAGATCATATAGTATTCCAATCAAATAAATACTCAAATGAACTACTGAATTTGTGTGATTATCTATGTCCAAATCTTTCCCTTCTATGAAAACCACCTTCCTCATGTTGCCAGGGTGACTTACTTCTGCAGCTGCCATTAACCGATGTCCACTTTTATCCCTTGCATAGGTGAAAATGAAGCACAAATTTCATTTGATAAAAAATTCAGTTGGATAAAAGAAAAATAGTGCTGAAGTTTCTGAATGGTATAATACTCTGCCTAGAAGATATTATTTGTGAGATCTCAAAAAGATGAATAAAAAAAAGAAATAACCTAAGTTTGCTTTATTTGTACTACTATCTGGGTGCTCTATTTTGCAAATCTACTATCTTTCTTCTCTTCTTCTCATATTCCTCCTAAATACATACATACACACACACATGTGATATATATATATATATATATATATATATATATGAATCTCATATAATATATATGAGATTTCTCATATAATATATATGAGAAATCTCATATATATATATATATATATATATATATATATATATATATATATGATTTCTCAAGTCTGTATTTTCAGGATAAGCATTCTCAAGGATATGCTAGGAAAACTCTATTCTACAGAGTAATCAGTACATCTAATTTCACTGGCAAGGAAAGAAAGAAAGAGAGAGGAGTGGGAGGGAGGGAGGAAGGGAGGGAGGGAGGGAGGGAGGAAGAAAGGAAGGAAGGAAGGAAGTCAAGAAGGCAGGGAGGGAGGAAGAAAAAAGAAAGAAAAGCTAATTATATGTGTGCAGTATAAACTTATAAACAGGCTTTAATGCACAAATCTCTGTCTCTTATCCTACTTTACTTCGGATGATTGGTAGGTCACACTCTGCACTCTGCATATTATACACAGTAAGGGAACTACATAAGGAACATTTCACATAGGAGCAAAGGCATATATAATGACTCAGCAGGAAGGAACATTACCTTGAAAGGGTGACTCATGCCTACTGCAAAGGACATAGTGGGTAAAGGCAACTATTGGATAATAGAAAACAAATAGTACTCAATAAAATTGCCCATCAGCCATGAACTAAGGTCAGAAGAAATTATTCTAAATTCTCTCAAGTGCTATTATTGTATTTATGAGAGCTCCATTGAGTTTTTCAGATGTAAAAACTAACAATCTTAAAAATACATCTGACTAGTGGCCTGATTATTGTATATAAGGACTTTCAATCTCTTTGAAATTTTATTTGTTAACCATTGAGCAACAATTAACCATTTCTGGAGTGGCCTTGAGTCTAAGTGATAAATATTTCATTTTCATCACTACTTATAATAATTTACCATTTTGTCAAAAACCCCTTATAGACTTCATTACTCACTTAGCCCCCAGTGGATATAACTACTTGAGAAGTATTGGGAAGTGTGGGCTTCTTGGAGAAGGTGTGTCATCACTCTCAGTCCCTGACATTTAAAAAGACTTCTGTCATTTCAAGTTAGCTCTCTGCTTTCCAGTTTGTGGGTAAGAGAGGTGAGCTCTCAGTTGGTGCTCCAGTGCTATGCTTATCTTCCTGTTACCATACTCCACATTGTAATGAATATATACTCTTATCACCCAGGAGTTGTAAATCCCA
Organism: Mus pahari; assembly: GCF_900095145.1. Taxonomy (NCBI): domain Eukaryota; kingdom Metazoa; phylum Chordata; class Mammalia; order Rodentia; family Muridae; genus Mus; species Mus pahari. Next base: position 94,655,617 of record NC_034592.1, on the reverse strand, counting down.
AATAATCCCTTCCTTCTTAAAATTACCTTTGTCATGTTGTCTTAATACAATAGAAAGGTAACATTCACTAAATAAAATTAAATATTCTTTTTTTTCAATTTTTATTAGGTATTTACTTCATTACATTTAAATGCTATCCCCAAAGTCCCCTATACATCCCCCCCTCCGCTCCCCTACACACCCACTCCCCCTTCTTGGTCCTGGTGTTCCCCTGTACTTGGGCTACTAAAGTTTGCAAGACCAAGGGGCCTCTCTTCCCATTGATGGCTTACTAGCCCATCTTCTGCTACATATGCAGCTAGAGACCCAAGCTCTGGGGATGCTGGTTAGTTCATACTGTTCTTCCACCTATAGGACTGCAGACCCCTTCTGCTCCTTGGGTACTTTCTCTAGCTCCTCTATTGGGGGCTCTGTGTTCCATCGGATACCTGACTGTGAGCATCCACTTCTGTATTTGCCAGGCACTGGCATAGCCTCGCAAGAGACAGCTATATCAGGGTCCTTTCAGCAAAATCTTGCTGGTGTATGCAATAGTATCTGTGTTTGGTGGCTGATTATGGGTGGACCCCTGGGTGGGGAGGTTTTTGGATGGTCCATCCTTTTGCCTCAGCTCCAAACTTTGTCTGTGTAACCCCTTCCATGGGAGTTTTGTTCCCAATTCAAAGAAGGGGTAAAGTATCCACATTTTGGTCTTCCTTCTTCTTGAGTTTCATGTGTTTTACAAATTGTATCTTGGGTATTCTAGGTTTCA
>NC_034592.1:94630862-94653830 GCF_900095145.1 Mus pahari | reverse complement strand
AGCCAGACTCACTAGAGGGCACAGGGACAGCATCCTAATTAACAAAATCAGAAATGAAAAGGGAGACATAACAACAGATCCTGAGGAAATCCAAAGCATCATCAGATCCTTCTACAAAAGGCTATACTCAACAAAACTGGAAAACCTGGATGAAATGGACAAATTTCTAGACAGATACCAGATACCAAAGTTAAAAATTAAATATTCTTTAAAAACAATGCTCTAGTTTAAGATCTATCTTCAGAACTTAGAATTGTAATTTTTATTCTTTTTGGAGATTAAAACTTTTTGCAGTCATGACTTCTAATGTGATAAAATTGTAGTGATAACATAATAGGATCTAATAGGAAGATGTTTAAATTTGTATTGCAGAACTGAGAATGATGGTAAACATCAGACAGCCTCCGTTATACATGTGTTAAAATACAACCAATGGAGACATCCAAGAAGTACTACAAATCAAAGATGTATCACCTCATGATATCTAAATTTGTTTTCTGTTAGCCTTAAGTCTTAAAACAAAATCCATATTAAACATCTCAAAAGTGTGCAGTTAATTTCAATCCACAGTACCTTCTAATTTTGTTGAGATTTTTTTTAATACCTTCTATCAAAATTAGTGTCTATTGAATTGTCTATAAGGCTTTCTTGGATGCACAGAGAAACAGGGGTGATTTGATGCCATCACTAAGCTCTGGTTTCAGACAAAGCTTGCATTTCTGTTGTGTCTCCTTGAATCTTAACTTTATCAGGACTACATATCAGAGCTAGCTTTGAAGAGGATTAAAGACCACCTGTACCAGAGACTAATGGCCATAGTTGTCATAATGGAAACATGTAAGAAATTGAGCAGCAAAATTAGACGATTAAATTAAGCAGGAAATTCAGCTCAGCTGACATTAAAATAGTACAACAGTGGGAATGGCTTCTGTTCATAAACATGAAAAATATCTGGGAATAATTCTTTTCAACAAGAGATAATAGAGACAGCTTCAAATGTTAAAGGATAACGTAGGGGCTGATAACAGTGACAAATTAATCTTTCTTCAAATACTGAGAAGATCAAAAAACTGTCACTAATTTCTAAGAAACTCCAAAATGCCCCTAATTTTTGGAGCCTAGGTATAGCTTAACATAAATACTTTATATTTGAAAAAAAAAAAAAAAACCACTTAACTCTCTGAAATAGCTAAGCTTCTCAATATTTTATTTGGAAAAGGGTTGGGCCAGAGAAATGGTTCAGCAGTTAAGCATGCTTGTTAGTTCTTTTGCATTATTTAAACTTTTTCATGTAATATATTGTGGTCAAGTTTTTCTTTCACCAAAGTCCCCATAAATATGTCCAAGTTCCCTACCCATGCAACTTTAGGTTCACTCTCATTATTTTAAAAACAGAAAACACAAAAAGGAAGATCAAAACAAATAAGCAAAAATGATACGACAAAAGTGGCAAAAAAAGCCAAACAAAACAGAAAGCCCACAAACAGACAAAAATCAAGCAGTTCATTACTTCTGGGCCTGGGGCCTGCCATGGAGTGTTAATATATCCCCGACCCTGCATTGAAGAACACTGATTTTACTTTTACCATATACTCCCCTCAGTACTGGGGTCCTGCCAGGGGTGAACCTGTGCAGGCCATGTGTGCTGTCACGGTCTTTGTGACTTCATATTTGTGACAGTTCTGATGCATCTGGAGGACACTGTTCTTGGAATCATCCCTCCTACCCCCTGCTCATACAGGTTGTTTTGTTTTTGTTTTTTGCTTGTTGGGTTTTTTTTTTTTTTGCCTCCTTTTTTTCATAGATGCATGGGTTTTGAGGGGAGGGATTTTATGAAGACATTTCATTTAGGAATGAGTGCTCCAAAGTCTTTCACTCTGAATACTGTCCAGTTGTGAGTCATTGCGTTAGTTCCCACCTACTTCAAGAAGAAGCTTCCCTAATGAGGACTGGGTTAGACACTTGTCTATGAGCACAGCAATATGTCATTAGGAGTCATTTTATTGCTATATCTTTAGCAAAGTGATAATATTAAACTCTTCCATAACCCTATGATATTTTTCTCTCAGGTTCTTGAAATTTGGTAGTTTCAGTCATGGGAAGAATGCTTGCTGCTTTTTCAGAGTACTACAGTTCCATTACAAAACCCACACTGGACAATTGATAACAACTTATAACTTTAGCTTAAGGTTATCTGATGACCCCTTTTCCACCTCTACAAGGGCACACACACACACACACACACACACACACACACACACACAAACAGGGGGGAAGGGAGAAAGAGATGATAATAATATTAAAACTTAATTAAATTCAGGAAAATACAATATTTACTTTAGTTGAAATATACATTTATATTATCAACAATCATAATCATTAAGATCAATACAATTTTATCATCTTTACTACACCTGTGTGGCTGACAAATTTTCAGAAACAATTTAGTACCACAAACAACCATACAAACAAAAGCCATTCTCATAAATCTACAAGTGGTAGAAATTACTAGACTTAATTGAAGGGAAATTCTAGAGAAAATGAGATAAGCTGCTTTTATAAGCATTTAGGAAAAGATTGTCTTTTCCTGGTTCATTAATGTAGAGTATTGGAAATAAGATTCTACAGAATAAGAATTCCTCTTACCATCACGTAGCCATGCCTTGAATACCAGCAAAGGCTTCTATGAGAATATAATGGTCAGAGAACCTCTACAGTTAGTTTACATTAGAAGAACACTAATGAAATGCTTGTCTGGGGATACAGAAATGGACTAATGATATTGATAGTTATGGTTTGGGGACTAGAAATGTATTTTCCAAAATATGACTTCTCTTTTGTAAGGATGTTTAGTATTAAACCAGACAGGAGAGGGGTTATAGTCAGGAAAATCTTGACATGAATATTTTAGCAGTTCATTAAAATTAGATCACACGGCCATTCAGTTTGACTAGATCAAGTGGCAAGGGCAGATGGTATTCATCATATCCTCAACACTAATATGGGTAATTTTCTGTAAGAATGAAGACACTGATCATTGATGGAAGAGGTAAGAAAGATACAGTTTCTGTAGATTTCTAAACTGTGCCTTTTATGTTGATAATACTAAAAAAATAATCCATTTTCATATATGGCTTTTGGCCCATAAATTGTGTAGGGGGCTAATTTTTCTGAACCTACTACTGTTACAGAACTACTACATTAGTGACACTAGAATTTTTCAAAAGAGTAGCATAATGTGTGATATAAACAACCAGATAAATAATCACTTGTATGCATATGTCTTCTTTTCTTTTGTTTTGTTTTCTTTTCCTTTCTTTTTATTTCATTTCTTTTCTTTTCTTTTCTTTTCCTTTCTTCTCCTTTCTTTCTTCTCTCTTCTTCTTCTTCATTATTTATTTAGTTATTTATTGGTAGAGAATATTTATGCTTGTATTTTTCTATGGAAGCTTTCTACCACTAGACAATATAGGCAACCCTCATTTCCATGTTTATCTTCAGACAGGGTCTCACTAAATTTCCAAGGCTAGTCTTTAGCACACCGTGTATTCCAGGTATGCCTTAAATTTTTATTGTCCTGCATCAGTTTCCCAAGTACTATGGCGACAGGCTTGCTCTTTCTGTCTTGTCTATATGAAAGATTTAATGGGCAGCCTTGACATAAAATGTAGTGATAATTGTATATGTATGGATTTCACAGCCATTAACTCATATGTACAAATGGAGAATTTTTCAGTAAAGAGAATGACTATTTAGTGAATATATGAAAAGCTCCTTTCATTTTCAAAAGATTTATTTTTTATGAGTATTAGTATTCGTTTTGCACGGTGTATGTGTTTCACAAGTGAGGCAGTTGCCCTGAAAGGACATTGAATCCTCTGAGACTTGATTTACAGGTGGATGTAGCCATCACATTGATGCTGAAAATCAACCAAACTCAGGTGCTCTATGAGATAATCAAGTTTTCTTAAACTCTGAGCCATCTTTCCAATCCAAGAATTTTATGGGTTTTTTTTTTATGGTATTCCTTTTATGTTATAGTATCACAATTATTATTTAGCATTTATATTCTGTTCAGTGCTATAAGTAAGTTGACAACTTAAAGTATATGGGAGATATGCATAAGTTATATGAAAAACCACTTCTATATAGGGCTTTGAACATGTGTTAGTTTGACAGCCCTAGCAACACAAGAGCTATTTCCCTTTACTACAGAGAAATGACTGTACCAAGAGGAAAGAATCTATTTATGTTATTGGTTAGTCAGTTTCTAAGACATACTTAAAATTTCCTCAAATTTATTTTATTTAATAATATCACTGTGATAAATTGTATTTTTAACACTTAATTTTTATTTTGTTTATGGAACACACATGAATTCATTAGGGTTTTTGCACAAGGTGTTAAACATAGTTTCTTGCTTTGTTAGTAAAACTCTTTCTCCAGCAGCATAAAGGATACCTTCTGTTATCTTCAAAATTGTCATCTAGTACTGAGAAGAACTTTATCTGCTTGTAATCGACAAATGCGACCTCATAAAATTGCAAAGTTTCTTCTGTAAGGCATAGGAAACTGTCAATAGGACAAAATGGATACCAACAGATTGAGAAAAGATCTTTGCCAATCCCACATCCAATAGAGGGCTAATATCCAATTTATACAAAGAACTCAAGAAGGTAAACTCCAGAAAATCAAATAACCCTATTAAAAATGGGAACAGAGCTAAAAAGAATTCTGTTTGTTTGTTTATTTGTTTGTTTTGTTGTTTTGTTTTTTTCAAGGCAGGGTTTCTCTGTATAGCCCTGGCTGTCCTGGAACTCACTTTGTAGACAAGGCTGGCCTCGAACTCAGAAATCCGGCTGCCTGTGCCTCCCAAGTGCTGGGATTAAAGGCATGCACCACCACTGCCCGGCTTAAAAAGAATTCTTAACTGAGGCAACTTGAATGGCCGAGAAGTACCTAAAAAAACGTTCAACATCCTTAGTCATCAGGGAAATGCAAATAAAACAACTCTGAGATTCCACCCCAAACCAGTCAGAATGGCTAAGATCAAAAACTCAGGTGAAGGCAGATGCTGGTGAGGATGTGGAGAAAGAGGAACACTTCTCCATTGCTGGTGGGATTGCAAGCTGGTACAACCACTCTGGAAATCAGTCTTAAGGTTCCTCAGAAAATTAGACATAGTACTACCTAAGGACCCAACTATACCACTCCTGAGCATATACCCAGAAGATGACCCAACATGTAATAAGGACACATGCTCCACTATGTTCATAGCATCCATATTTATAATATCCAGAAGCTTAAAACAATCCAGATATCGCTCAATAGAGGAAAGTATACAGAAAATGTGGTACATTTACACAATGGAATACTACTCAGCTATTAAAAGCAATGAACTCATGAAATTCTTAGGCAAATAGATGGAACTTGAATATATCATCCTGAGTGAAGACCTCATGTGGTATGTACTCACTGATAAGTGAATATTAGCCATCCCATATACAGTCACCAAGCCTGGACTCCATTGTGGATGCTGGAAAGTGCTTGCTGATAGGAGGCTGATAAGGCTGTCTCCTGAAAAGTTCTGTCAGAGCCTGACAAATACAGAGGTGGATGCTTGCAGCCAACCACTGGACTGAGCGTAGGGTCCCTGATGGAGGAGTTGGAGATGTGACTGAAAGAGCTGAGGGGGTTTGTAGCCCCATGGAGGGAACAACAGTTTCAACTGGTCAGACCCCTCCCCAGAGCTCCCAGGGACTGGACTACCAAAGAATATACATGGAGGGACTCATGGCTCCAGCGGCATATGTGGCAGAGGATGGCCTTGTTGGCATCAGTGGACGGAGATGCCCTTGGGCCTGAGTATGTTCGATGCTCCAGTGTAGAGGAATGCCAGAGCAGGAAGAAGGAAGTGGGTGGGTGGATAGGGAAACACCCTGATAGAGACAGGGGGAGAAGGGAGGGGATAGGGGTCTCTGAAGGGGAGACCAGGAAAGGGGAAAGCATTTGAAATGTAAATAAAGAAAATCTACAATAAAAAAGAGAACATTCTCCTGTTTTGTATCATTTAATTTTATTAGCCTTGGAATCTTCTATAATAAGCAGTCAAGTCTATTACTATTCTATAGTAATTTATAATTAGTTTAGATTTTCCAGATCTGGTATAAGGTAATCTGTGTTCTCTTGGTCTCCCTGCATATGCTTTGGATAACTTAAAACCAAAAGGATGTGTGTCTTTAGGTCTCTCTTTCTCTTTCTCTCCCTTGTACCTTTTAATGTATACATCAAATAAAAATGGCACTCTAAATCAGTAATAAAGTATGGTTTTCAAAATATTTACCAATCAATATGTTACAAATAGATGGCCCATTGTTGGGAAGGGCTCAAATGTTATTATACATCTTCTCACTACTTAAAATAAAATACATTACTGAAGATTTAAATAGTTAATAAGCTCAGAATAAATGCATTAAAAGAAAAATAGTAGTTTTTAAAATACTTGAGTAGAAAAATAACCTTTGACCATAAAACAAATGATGTGATTAATAGTTTAGATACTAAATACAATAATGTTAAAATTATGAGCAAGAGACAGAAATGAACTTAGGATCTAGTGATAAGCTAATATACTAGAATACATACACTGGATCAATGGCTACATTCTTAATCTTAAAATACATAAAATTTAAATGTGAAACTAAAAAGCAATTTAAAGCAATTTAATGTTGATATTTAAATATATTAGCAGTTCTAATAATGACAGAAATGCCAAGATGATCAATGTATTTCAATTAAATTTGAAAAGAGTTAAAGCACAACCAAAATCAGTACTAGTACTCCATAACTAAATTCCCCAGTTTTATTTTTGGTTACAAGATGTATTTTTGAGCCAAAATTTTCTCTGAAATAAGTTGATGATAGAGAGTTTAAAGTAATAAGTAAATGCCTTAAAATAATCTTGCAAAAACTTATCTTTATAATATAATTAGATGTTTGCCCAAATAATTATGTTTAAGATGTTTCTTTCACTGTAAATGGGGAGACAAACACTCAAAGTTAATAGTCTCACTAAAACAGTAATACATTCAATCAAAACTACTGTTATAAACCCCCCCAAAGTATTTAATGATTATAGTAATTGACTGCAATTATGATTCTATAATAAAACGTGGCTCTAAAACCATCACACACAACATGAGACCAATAATATTAAAATATTTTGCTTTTCCATTTTATTCCTGACTTAATGCTCACTATATGTAGCTTTATATTCATGCCATGTATATTGTCATATTGCTGTGGTCATTTAGAAATATTATTCAGCTAGTAAATAGTGAAGCTATGAGAAAACAAAACAGAAATAGGAACAGTCACAAGTCTGCTTCTAACAAGCTGACTTTCTGCCTCACAACACTGGAAAAGGAACATCAGTATAGACATTTTTATCCAGTAATTTGGGGAAGAATGCTTTTGTATCTTACCCTGGTATGCATTCATTATTTTATATACATCATATCAACTCTCACGGTGACAGTAAGCAGTCCTACTACCATTATGTCAGTAAAGAAATAATGTTTTAGCAGTTGTTTCTTGCCCAGTTCTCTAATCTAGATTCTGGAGTTTTCTATTTGCAGTACAAAAGTTAATGGTAGGAAATTAATTCATATTTAACCATTTCTAAAACCTTAACTCACTGCTGTAAAGAAGGATTTTAAAAATGTTCATATTTCTGGGGCTCACTCACAAGACCCCAGAAATACATTGGCTTGTTGAAATTTACTTTTGTGCAAACAATAACCAAAGAAAAAACGGAAAGAGTTTGTTATAATTAATTTCATCTTTAGTGTAGCAAAGGTGTATATTCCTTGGGGTTATGTAATAACTGGGAAATTAATATTTTTAAATACACTTACTACAGAATGGAAACTCCCCTTACCAATCAGGAAACCAAACCAAACCAAATCAAATCAGCCCGTCCATTCCAAGGTAGTTCTTCAGCTAACAACAGCTGCTGCTTGAAGCCTAAAGAAATGCAGTAGGTTCCCAGGAGAGTCAAGACATGATGCATCTTTAATGTGAGAATAAAATTAGTAAAGTGATTGTAACTATCCTAATGCCCTGAAAAAAATAGTACAAAAAAACCAAGTTACTACTTGAGAAGTCTTATTTCATAAGGAAAACAAAAGCAAACAAGAAGCTAATGCTGTTCCCTCTCTCTGAGCATCAATGTGTGGTAACTAGATATATACTAAGCTTTCGAATCATTAATTTTTAAATTAATTACTTTATGTATTATCTCATCACATTACTATGGAAAATATGTTTAGTTGCATTGAACATTTTTAAGACAACTTTGTGTGTGTGTGTGTATGTGCACATGTGCATATGCATGCATATGCATGCATGTATGTGTATATGCATGTGTATGTGTGTGTATGTTGATCTTATTTATCCCCATTTTTTTTGCTTACCCAGTGCCCCAGACTCCAACTGACTTCCCTTTATTTCCCAACTACTTTGATTTCTTTCTGTTTTTTTTTTCTCCAAAATTAAAGCTGGGGTTATTTGTATAAGCATAGATAGGCTATTTACTAGACTCTTAGTAACTTACCAGTAGCTATGCCACTGAAAATAAATAGCATTCCTCTACTGGAAATCAATAACAGCCAATGGCTCCTTAGAGAAATGTGACGCTATTGAGCTTCTCAATTCATGATGAAACACTGACAGGCTCAAACCTGTGCAGGTCTTATGCTGGCATCCATGACTAATACCAAGTAAAATATATAAATTGAGCCCATACTACTTTTCCCACACCTCTGTATCTGAAAGTTTTTCCACTTCTTTTTACATCACATCTCCAGTCTTGGGGAGGAGGAGCAATGGACAATCACTTTGACCAGTCCTAAGTGTGTGTAAAATTTATATATCTGTCCAAGACTGAGAGCAACACTAGGCTGCAGTTATAAACACACATATTCAGAAGACATGTTGACTATTTTGCCTACTTATAAAAACAACAATAGTAGATTTCCCACTAAGCCTTCCTCAGCAATAGGTTTTTAACTGGATATGCAACATTACTATCTATTTCCTCTTAGGGCTAACTCACTAATCTGTTGGTTCTCTCCATAAGTGCATCACAGCTCACCTGGGAGGTGAATCTCCTGTTTAAGCCTAGGTAAAATGTATCTTTAACTAAGAAACGACAGCTGTAAGAACATGTCTGTGGAAATTTCACAAACATTGATTTCAGTTATAATTGTCATTTATAATTAAACATCCTCAAACTCTTGTATGAGAAAAATTTGCTTATTTTACCAACCAGCAAGAAAATATTTGTAAACATAATTATTAATTTAAGGCTATGTCAAGTAACTGGTTGCTTCTCAGGTTCAATGTCTTATTAGTCTCAATTCAATGCTGTTCCAAGGAGGATTTTTGACAAATAATCCATTACATCTCATCAAGTAAATGTAATCAATGAGGTAAAATTGGTGAATTTTCTTTGTTCTGGGATAACAGTTAATTCCGTTATATTCCGTCTCTAGTACATCAACACAGAGCCAATAAAATGCTTTGGAAATTTCACAGATGCAGGATTTTTCAGAAATCATGAAGTTTTTATTGTACCATTCCTAACTGAATAAAAGTATAAGAAATGTTCCTATAAATGCTTAAAAGGAAAGGAAATCTTGTTAAATTCCACTAAGATATATATATATATATGGCTAAGTTCACCAATGAAAAAGGTCACATTGCCAGACCTCTATTACTTAAACTAAAAATACCTCCCACATTTTATGTCAACCTATCCAGCTCATTCAAATACCATATGCAATAGATTATTAAAAATTGACAGTCAAATCATTAAATGTCACTGACATATGATTAAATGTCACTTAGATGACTCATACATTGACAGTATTAACCCATGACACACGAGGCAGCCCCATGCTGTACTTCAGCCACCCCCTAAAATAAATTAATAGAAAGCAATAGAGAAGTTCTTATCAAGAGGTGCATTGTCTCTTCTTTTAAAGTCATTATTCATACCCAGGCATTTAAAGAGTTTCTTTAAAACCCTCTAGTTAAATGCTTTGTGCAGCCCTCACGATGTTAAGACTCCAGCTAATGGATCAGGCAGGCGGTGGTGGAAGGCAGAACTTTCAGCTGTCATGCTGAAGAGTGATTTAAAGAAGGTTGTCACTGGAGACTGTTGTCAGCAATGAGGAATTCCAAATGCAGCTGATCCCAGAACTCTGACTGTGGTATGTTTAAAAGTGCCTCAATCTAGGAATTTTGTATTGCCGTTCTGTTTGGTTAAGCATGATAGTGAAAGCAAGGAAGAATAACAGGTATTGATTTTCAAAATTGAGAATGGGAAATTTTAAGTTTTTCTTGATGCTAGAAATGAACTGTTAAAGTGAAATGGTGTGATCTAAATGTGGATTTGATAGTGAGTGGTGTGTATCTTGCATGCAGAGCAGTTACCACCTCTCGGTGACGTTTTGGCTGTGCTTAGATGTATTACTTTTGGTTTCATGAAAAAAAGTATTCAGAAATTCTACCAAAAATAGATCTAGATTTGGAATTATGTAAAACATATTCTTTTTAAAGATATGTATTTTCTGATCATTCTTAAGGTATAATTTCATTTGTGACTTCTTTGTTAATGTCAAAGTGCAGAATCTGAGAAGAAATGCTGTAAGGAAGGAAAACAGGATTAAACCTGAAACTACATAAATGACCTGACTTTGAATTTCACTAGTATGCTGGGGAAGGGCATGTCTTCATCCTGCTCTATTTGTGTTCTATGCCTTTAAAAGTTACTCTTAAAGTATTTACCATTTCTTCAATATTTGTTTTCATTTCTTTCTTTAGAAATAAGAAACAATCCCATTTACAAGTCAGAAAATATATATCTGCACTCAGAGTCTGATTATTTAAAATTGATAGTCACTGACATGGAAGTAAATTTTCATGGAGAAAAATCATCTACAAGATTCCTTATGTGACATTTAATATAATAATCAGTTACTAGGAACAGTATCTGCTAATGTATTCTCTGTAAACTAATTCTGCAAAGTAAATATTCAAAATTTAAATGTTGCATTAAGAACATGACAGGAAACTATATTCTGTGCTCCATCACCGTCTAATCAAAATACTTGGCTTTGACTTTTTGTTAGATAAATCAGAGACTATATTGTATTGAATGAATAAAAATAAGAGGAAAAAGTACTTTCAATATAGCACTTAGCCTAGCGTTTGCTACATCACACAAATTCAAAATGTGTTTGCTTCTCTCTTGTCCATACATTTATGTTTTCTTGTTTAGGGACTATTTGTATTTTTTAGTACTGTTATTCTCTTATGGATATGTATTATGACATAGTGTTCAGATAATGAAAAATCACATAATTTAGACATTCGGGTTTCACTCTGTATGAAAAATAATTATTTTGCTGCCTTCTTTTTAATACTATACTATAGTAATACTCAGTGAAATATACAGACCTTATGCAATAAGTGTGAAAAGGCAATGTTCTCTATTTAAGCAAAATAAATAAACTTACTATTGGACAAGCCTATATAGAAGTCAGCAGGTCTAATAAATCATTTTGATCAATTCATTGTTTGACAGCCTGAAAAAATAAGAAATGCAGATTTTAATTCTCATTCCTCATCTTAACTAGTTTACTATCAGCTATAATTAGAAAATATCTTCATATCTGAGAATATTTTTCAGAGAAAAGTATAAGTGCATAACTAAAGTTGATATGTATAAGAGATGTTTCACTTTACTAAAAACAGAAATATCAATAATTTCAGACTCAACTATATTTTTCTTATTTTGACATTTCTTCTTCAAAAAAGTGAGATTGCATTTGATATTTCAGATTTCTCACATTCTGAGAAATTTGGGCTACAATAAGCTTTAAAATATGTATGCTTTGAAATATCTATTTTTCTAAATAGATACCTTAGAACAGAGGTTGGCAAATTTGTTAGTATCAAAATTACCTATGGGACATGTTAAAAAAATAATTTACTGTTTCTTATTGCATTAGACATACTGAAGCTCAAGAATGTGCAGCTTTAATAGGTGCTGTGGTCATAATGAAGCTAATGGTCCAGGTATCATATTTGACAGCCATTACCTTGTATCTGCTATTAGCAGCTCAAATCCATCGTGTGACCAGAGTGTACTGGGTAATCCATTTATAAAAAAACAAAAGAGCAAACAAAGCAAAAAACAAAAACAAAACAGAAAAACAAAGCAAAATAACAACAAAACAAATCCCTTCTTTTGCAAAGCTTTCAGCACAATGGAAAATTAAGAAACTAAACAGGCAATCCACTGCATAAGCCTGTTTATAAAATGTCTTATGTCAATGTAAGGTTGTAGGAAGGCTGCCTTCCTGCAGAAGCTACTTATCAAAAGATAGACATTGTGCATGAGGACTGGGAGGTGAGAAATCAACACAGGGGAGAAATGGAGTGACTGGCATCAAAGGCAGAGAGCCTCTATGAGACATTGGGTGTACACGATATTGGCCTATGCAATGAGAACACATAGGTGGTGGCCAAAGAAGAGAGCAGGAGTTTCCAGACACAGTGCTTTAGATCTCTGTTGTAGGACTGAGACATTCTTTTGAGGCTAACAACTTTGAATAGATCTGTGTTCATTCGGTGACAGTGAGGTAAGATGTCCTCCTTGCATTAGTCCAGGTGGAAGGTGGTAGTGATTGAGCTAGAACAGGTGCATGGGTGAATGGAGCAAGAGGTAGAAGCTGCTCAGATTTATAAACACTGAGGTGACAGTATTCAAAAAAGCATTCTGACTACTTTGTGATACAGAAGTAAAGAGTGAAAAAAAAAAAGAGGTTGGAAAGAAAATGACGATCATTTGTGTGTAGAGATCAGTAGTTATAATGGGAACGTGGTAAGTTTCTTCGTTTTTGTTTATAGCAGCAAAAGAAAAGTATACATTTAAAAATCTGTAAACCTAGATATTTAATAGGCTTTGAGATGAAAAGCACAAATTGCATTAATAGTTGCTGAGGGTGTGTGTGTGTGTGTGTGTGTGTATGTGTGTGTGTGTAAATGCATGAAGAGATGAATAAGGTTTAATGGATTTTTACCTGTAAATAATATGGTTGCTGTCCTCAAAAGTTTGCAGTTTATTGGGGAAAACAAACAAACAAACTTTTTATTAAGATGAGTTAAAGAATAGCACTTTAGTGTTAGATTTAATACGAGTTTATGCTTTCTATTTCTCCAAGTCCCTTCACATTTGAATTGTTCTCATTACAATCTGTTCACAGACCTCAGTATTCCTGGCCTTGTTCCCTGGGACCTTACATGGAGTTCTTTAGCCCGTTTGCTCACACAAGCTCTGTTCCACCTGCTATTCAATTCTTTAGGACTCAAATTACATATAACTTCTGAAAAGTTTTCTTTCTGAAACAATTATTTCATTTTTGCTGTCATAACACTTAAACTCTTTCTTACCCTCACAGGGGAACAAATCTCACCAAATTTTAACATGTTCCCTTTCTTCTTCCTTAACTACAACATTCTTTTAAAAGGGAGGCTCACTGAGTATTTTTCACCGCAATGATCTGAACACCTCGCACAGGCAGACTGAATCATAACAGCAACACACAATGAACTTGTTAAATGCGTGCTGTACTAAACAACAGCTCTTGGAAAACATTGTAGCTTGAGGCAATGCAAAGCCACTGCTGTGGGTTTCATGAGTGTAGGTAAAAACCTGGCTTTTAAAAATATATTCCATTTTAAAAATAATTTCAATTGTATACTAGAGATGTATTTTCATTGATTAGAGGAATTAAGAATGTAAAAAAAAGTGGATCCACGAGATTGCTGTGGTGCAGAACAAAGAATAATTTAGCAAAATACATCTAACTCATCATTTTGTTGAGAATGAAACAATAATGATATATACATCTTATTATATAAAATTATGTTCACATGTGTGTGAATACATGTATGTACGTATGTATGTATGTATGTATGTATCCATAAAACTGTTCAGCTACTTAAAAGTGCAATGTGCCATGGTCTTTACCTCCCTCAAGTGACCTGATGGTATAATAGAGAACATACAAAACATAGAAAATTGCAGTATTCCTTTTCCAAAGGAAATGCCACACCAGTTTCAGTGAGACTTCTTTGGAGTTCCCTGGCTCCTCATGTGAAATCTGATAAAATTATGGCTGGATTACGCGATAAATATTGATGCTTCCTCTTCCTCTGGTTTATTCTAGCATCATCCCTTAATTGGCTCTCTTACTATACTCTATGCCAGCTAACAAAAATTTTCTACCACTAAGGCCATAGAGGTGGCTCAACCATTAAAACATACATCTTGGTCTTGAAGAAAAATACAGTTTTCCCACATTTCAAGTGATTTACAGCCTCTGTTAATTCCATTTCCAGGGAATGTGACAAATTCCTTTGGCCTCTGTGGGCATCTGGTCCACCTACTTGTATACAGACACACACAAATAGAGAATTTTGAAAGGTCCCTCCTGGGTCTCCAGACCAAGTGTTAATAGAAACATCTAGGGATTGCTACTGTAGAGATTTTGCTACATGAACATAATAGTCTTTGATATTAAGAAGAAACTGCGATTCTCTAATTTAAATTTGAATTCTTTCTCTTAGAAGAGGAAGAGTCCTAACAGAAATCTCTCACATTCTGTATAAAAAAAGAGCACACTTTATAACCACTGCATATAATCTTTATTACATGGTGTGTATTACATATAATGTTTGGTGTATATGAATTTACATGCCATTGATTCTATACACTTGGAGAGAAACAAGACAATGAAGGCTGAGCAATTAATTCTGAGATTTTTTTTTCATATCTCCTCTCTTCTCCCCTCTTCTTTTCTACCCTACCTTTCTCTTCTCTGTGTTTTTCCAACTCTTGCTTCTTTCTTTGCTACTAAAGACTGAACCCAGGATACTCAATTTGAGCATGTATGTTCTGAGCTTACTATATATTTACCTGACCAAAGCAAGAGGTTTGCCTTGCTACAGCACACACAAGGAAGAGAAATGAGCTGGAAGCTCGAATAAGAGTGTGTGTATGAAGAAAATATGGGGTGGTATAACAAGTTCTGCTTGGGAGCATATATTACTTCATACCAAAAGTCACAGACTTGTATATATAGCATTCCTCAAAGCTACTAAGTTCTCTCAACTCTGAGCTATGTCCATTCAGATGACCCTGTGCTGCTAAACAGTAGCAAAGCTTTGATATCCACCAAAGCCAAATTACACTTGACTCTGTTTCCATAGAGATTGCTGTTATGAATGACAAACTGGACTCTTCAGCTTAGTTAATGCATCTAGATTGATAATTAAGAACACACATCAGTGCAGAGGATCTGTTGTTTATGAATCACCAAGTTCAGGATGTGTTCTTTATATATCTGACAACAGTAGTAGTAAGTAAAAGGTTCAAGAATTCAAGTACTTCGAAGATTCATTAAGAAAGTACTGTTTGCTGTGTTATACTAATGGAACTGATAAGATTTTTTAAATCAAATTTAATAAATACAAATCCTCTAGTGTAACTTGATATTCTTAAGAAAATGGGACATTAAACTAAGATATGGGTTTAAATATTGACACTACCATTTGTACATTGCTTGACATTGGAAAATTGTTTAAAAATTTGAACCTGAGATTCCTCTCCTTGTGGAGTGAAGCAGATGGCAGTAGCAAGGGTGATTATGGTGAAACAGTGACTGAGCAGACTTTCATATACCTAGAGGGTGCCGAGCTCAGTGGGAGAGCACAAAGCCTCACCTAAACAAAGATTAAAAACAAGCCTTGACTAGTACTTGTGTATGGTAAGAACTGCAGCAAAAACATAGCTATGGATCTGAAGAACTGCCTCAGTGGGTAAGAGTAAGAGGGTCTGAGCTAAGATCTCAGCACCCACATACAAAGCAGGGCATGGTTCCCGTCTTTTCTACAGGAACACTGGAGAATCCTGTACTAAATAAATAAGGTAAAGAGTGTCAGAACACAGTACGTTACATCCTCCTCTGGCCCCTGCAAGCCTGTGTATTCAGATACGTGTAGCACACCCACTCTTGTACATATGTCACATGTACCCCACCCTCACATACATAATATATACACATTAGAGCATATGAGGTGAATAAAATAGAAATAGAAGTATCTTTAGATCATTAAAATTAAAAAGCCAGTGATTTCAGAGGTCAATATTGTCCAAGAGTAAAACCATAGCACATGGCAGCTATCCCTTCCTACAGACTGTCTAACTGTTGTGAGGAAGGGGATGAAGTCAGAGTTCAGGAAAGGAGAGACAAAATAGAAAATAGGTGCTAAGGATTTGCATGGGAAATAAAGTGAAGCAGGCAAACATTTCTGGAAAAGGGATGTGTGTAATGTCCTCTGAGGCCTTTTGACTCTTCTCATTTTTCTTTTCCATTGTTGACAAACTCTGCTTACTTCTCTTACCTCTACTGGTAGTGTATGCTGCCTGGTTAGTGACTCAGTGTCTCAGAGATCTCAGGGGTCCAGGTTAGTTGAGACTGCTGGTCTTCCTATGGGGTCGCCCTTCTCCTCATCTTCTTCCACCCTTTCCCTAATTCAACCACAGCGGTCGGTCCCAACTTCAGTCCATTGGTGGGGTTTAAGAATCTGCCTCTGTCTCAGCTGGGCCTCTTTGAGGGCAGTCATACTAGGCACCTGTCTGTAAGTACATCATAGCAACAATAAGTGTAGGGCCTTAGGACCTCTCCTTGAGATGGATTCCAAATTGGGCTGGACACTATATCTCCTTTCCCTCAGTCTCTTCTCCATTTTTGTTCCTGCAGTTCTTTTAGACTTCTTTTTGGTGATTATTTCTTCTATGCTCAGAGCTTTAGGCTTTGATTCAATCCTACTTGTCAATTCTCGCTAATCTTTTCTGAGCCAGTGCCAGTCCTACTGGGAAAAACTACGGTCTCCACATATCTCCTGAAGCACTTTCCTATATTTTCATAAAGTAAGTGTTCTTCAAGATATATGCATTAAAAACATCACAAGAGGAGTTAAATTCCTAATTTTGGTTCTGGTTAGGATTCCTGGAAAGAGAATTGTAGGCTGGTATTTGTGGCTGTGCTTATTTTCTTTGTGATGTTAATACACTGGGCGATATTTTCAAAAGTTATGGATACATATTGGAATACTCTAACTGTTTAAGTGGTTTTAAACAAACGTGTCCCTTCTACTACTTGTGAGGTGTGTGAATCTTTGCTTAATAACAAGATGTTCACGGTGTCGCCTTCAAAGACTTGGCATTCTGACAGCATGTTACAATTCTGCAGACCATACCAGCATATTCAGCAGTGAATTAGAATGGTTTCATTGACAAATGAGAATTGCTATAATCAAAAGAAACTCAGGTTCAATGAGTAGACAAATTGCCAGTATTGGTATTTTATTTCCCATGTCCCTCTGATAAGCTCTTACAGTGGTACTGGGCCAAAACAGTTGAGAGGAAAGGGGAGGAAACTTTTAGAAGAAATAAAAGTTGTCATCTTCCAGAATGGTATTTCAAAGACTCATTCTCACTGCCAAAGCACAGTCTTTAAACAATTTCTAAGATGCTCAGTAACCCCTTTAATATTTTAATGATATGATTTAATTTTAATGTGTATTAGAAAACAACTCACATTACCTGATACTAATTTTAAAATTAAACATTTAGCAAGATGTACATTTTTGAAAGTACAATCTCAAGGAAAATGATAAAATAATAGCCCAATGGCTTTGTATATATTATTATACTGTATATTGTGGAAACATGTTATATAAAGGGAGAAAAATTGTGAGGAGCAATGCCATATTGTGTTTTGTCTAATAACTTCCCTGATGATTCTGCCTCCCACTTATCTTAGCACCCCAGACGCCTGCCACTCATGTGACTTCTTTCTTGACTTTCGTTGCTTTTTTTAATCTAAAATTTTATCTTGCAATTTGTTCAAAACAAGTTTGTAAACAGACTCATTTTTACTGGTGCATTTGATTTCTCTGCAGAAACTGAATTGTCTTAATAATGCCCTATAGACACCTAGTTTATTTCCAGTCTTTTACAAATTAACATAATACAAAATAGCATGCTTAGTTGCTACATTTTCCTATTTGTTGTCATAAAAACAAAAAGATCCCATAAGTTGGATTTACCTAATGAAGACTCAGGACCCAGATGTTGTGGGGAAAGCATCCTAGATCAGAGAGGAAGAGAAAGCACCAGCTGACCTCCCTACTGCTCCAAAATCTCAGAAGGAAAAAGCCCCTTCTCCACGCTGTGTTAAATAACTCTTTTGATAGGTAGTTAAGTAAGTAGGTAAGTAGGTAGATGAATGGATGCATAGATAGGTAGATAGATAGATAGATAGATAGATAGATAGATAGATAGATAACTATAGATAGTAGATAAATTCTTATAGCACCTTAAAAATTTATATTTTATAACACAGAGAATAATATGAAAATCAGGAAAAGAGAACACAGGCTTAGAACTTAGAATGAGTCTGTGTGGCTTTTGGGACATGTCATATAATTAAACACTATTTAAATAAGAACTTTAAGGATTGTTAATTAATAATTTTCATTAAGTTATTTATTTATTCACTTTACATCCCAGTATCAGTTTCTTCTCTCCTCCCAGTTCTCCCCTTACAGCCTCTCCCCCCACCCCTTCCCTTCTCCTCTGAGAGGGGGGAAGTACGCCTGGGTATCACCCTTTCCCACCTCTATCCTCCCACTCATACCCACCCAGGGAACATCAAGTCACTGCAGGACTAGGTGCATCTCACTGAGGCTAAACAAGGTGGCTCACTTAGCAGAATGGGTTCCACAAGCAAGCAACAGATTTAGGGACAGCCCCATAACCCCCGCCCCACCCTGCTCCACGAAAACCAAGTTGCACTTCTGTTACATATGTGTGCACAGAGGGGAGGTGTTGGTCCAGCTCATGCTTGCTGCTCTTTGGTTGTGTGTTCACACATACATACAAATACAAAAAATATTTACTTAGAGAGATGGATGGGTAAAAGAGACTAGAGGGGAAAGGGAAAATGTGGAATGACTACTAATGACAACGGCATTTCTTTTTATGTGTGGTGAAAAAGTACCAAAAGGCAGATGTGAACATTATAAAACTCTGTGGACATACTAAGAAACTTTGTTGTAGATGTTGTTGTTTAATTAAAAATACATGAATTGTATGATGCATGGATTTCATATCAATAAGCTGTTTTATAACAACATTGTAGGTTTAATTAGCTTGTGTATAATGACACAAAATGTGAGGTTTTACATAAAGTGCTAAATGATAGGGTCCGGGAGCAACCCCACAAACCACCCAAACAATGAGCTCAGTCATACAGGGACAGTTTATTGAAAACAACCCTTAAGACTGATGAACCAGGGTTGTAGCTCAGACTTTAGGAGCTAAAAATCTATGACCCCAAATATTTCTCAGGACCAGTTAATGGAGACTAAAAGTGAAATTATTCATAGCCAACACATGATAATATTAATAAAGCATAACTGTCTAATGACTTTTCTTTCCTGTGTTTACAAGATTTTTTTTTACTTGTATGTGTTCATTTACTTATTTAATCATTTATTTATTTATTTATTTATTTATTTATTTATTTATTTCACACTCCAGATTTTATCCCCCCACCCCACCTCCTACTGCTCCTCATCCCATACCTCATCCCCATACCCTGTCTCAACATGAATGCCCCCAGCCCCTCCCCCCAGGCCACCTGGACTCTAAACACCCTGGGGCCTGCAGTCTTTTGCAGGTTAGGTGCATCATCTCTGAATGATCACAGACCCGGCAGTCCTCTACTATATCAGTTGGTGTATGCTGCATGTTTGGTGGTCCAGTCTTTGAGAGATCTACAGGTTCATATTAATTGAGACTGCTGATCCTAGTACAGGATTGCCCTCCTCCTCAGCTTCTTTCAATCTTTCCCTAATTCAACAACAGGGGTCAGCTGCTTTTGTCCATTGGTTGGGTACAACTTTCCTCCTTTGACTCTTTTTTTTTTTTTTTTTGTTAGATATCTTTATTTACATTTCAAATGTTATCCCCTTTCCTAGTTTTCCCTCTGAAATTCCCCTCCGCTCTCCCCCCTCTCCCTGCTCCCCAACCCACCCACCCCCATTCCTGGCATTCCCCTGTACTGGGGCATAGAACCTTCATAGGACCAAGGGCCTCTCCTCCCATTGATGACAGACTAGGCCATCCTCTGCTACCTACATAGCTAGAGCCACAAGTTCTACCATGTGTTTTCTTTGATTGGTGGTATAGTTTCAAGGAGCTCTGTGGGTACTGGTTAGCTCATATTGATGTTCCTCCTATGGGGCTTCAGTACCCTTCAGCTCCCTGGGTATTTCTATGGCTCCTTCACTGAGGACCTTGTGCTCACAGTCATCCATTGAACAGAGCACAAGGTCTGCCTTTGACTCTTCCAGCTCCATTGGGTCTTCTGGAGTGCAGTCATGCTAGGTTCCTTTTTGTGAATGCTCCATAGCCTCAGTAATAGTGTCAGGCTTTGGGATCTCTCCCTGAGCGGGATCCACTTTGGGCCTGTTTCTGGACCTTCTTTTCCTCATGATCCTCTCCATTTCTATCCCTGTAATTCTTTCAGACAGGAACAATTTTGGGTCAGAGATGTGACTGTGGGATGGCAAACCCCTCCCTCATTTGATGCCCTGTCTTCCTGCTGGAGGTGGACTCTAAAAGTTCCCTCTCCCTACCATTTGGCAGTTCATCTAAGGTGTTCCCTTTGAGTCCAGAGAGTCTCTCACTTCCAAGGTCTCTGGTGCATTCTGAAGGGTCCCACCAACCTCCTACTTCCCAAGGTTGTCTGTTTCTAGTCTTTCTGCTGGCCCTCAGGGTTTCAGTCCTTTTCCCACACCCACTATCACATCAGGTTCCCCTCTCCCTCTCATTCCCCCCTCACCCACTTACCCTCCCAGGACCCTCCCTCCCTTCCCACTTGTGATTGCTTTCTTCTCCCTCCCAAGTGGGAATGAAGTGTCCTCACTTGGGCACTTCAGCTTGTTGAGCTTTTTGATTTCTGTGGACTGTATCTTAGGTATTCTCTACCTTTTGTTAAAGCTAATATCCACTTATTAGTACATACTATGCATGTCCTTTTGGGTCTGAGTTACCTCACTCAGGATGATATTTTCTACTTCCATCCATTTGCCTGCAAAACTCAGGTTGTCCTCTTAATAGTTGAGTAGTATTCCATTGTGTAAATGAAACACATTTTCTGTATTCATTCTTTTTTTTTTTGTTTGTTTGTTTTTTTTTGTTTTTCGAGGCAGGGTTTCTCTGTACAGCCCTGACTGTCCTGGAACTCACTTTGTAGACCAGGCTGGCCTCGAACTCAGAAATCCGCCTGCCTCTGCCTCCCGAGTGCTGGGATTAAAGGCGTGTGCCACCACGCCTGGCTTCTGTATCCATTCTTTTGTCATTGGACATCTGAGTTGTTTTCAGGTTCTGGCTATCACAAATAAGGCCGCTATGAACATAGTGGAACACATGCCCATGTGGCCTGGTGGGACATCTTTTGGTTATATTGCCAAGAATAGTAGCTGGGTCTTCAGGTAGATCTATTTCCAATTTTCTGAGGAACCTCCAGATTGATTTCCAGAGTGGTCGTACCAGTTTGCAATCCCACAAGCAATGGAGTAGTCTTCTTTCTCCATTCCCTCTCCAACATGTGTTGTTTTAATCTTAGCCATTCTGATTGGTATAAGGTGGAATCTCAGGGTCGTTTTGATTTTCATTTCTCTGATCTCTAAGGACTTTGAACATTTCTTTAGGTGCTTCTCAGCCATTCGATATCCCTCAGTTGTGAAATCTTGCTTTAATTCTATACCCCATTTTTTTAAATTGGGTTGTTTGGTTTTTATGATTATTAGCTTCTTGGGTTCTTTATATATTTTGGATATTAGCCCATGAAAGAGTGTTGTATTTTCTCAAATGCTTTTTCAGCATCTAAAGAGGTGATCTTGTGAGCTTTTTCTTTGAGTTTGCTTATATAGTGAATTAGGTTAATGGATTTTCATATATGAAACCAACCTTGCATCCCTAGGATGAAGCCTACTTTATCATAGTAAATGATGGTTTTGATGTGTTCTTGGATTCAGTTTGCAAGAATTTTATTAAGTATTTTTGCATCAATATTCATAAGTGAGATTGGTTTGAAGTTCTCTTTTTTTGGTTGGGCCCTTGTGTGGTTTAGGTATCAGAGTAATTGTGGCTTCATAGAATGAGTTAGGTAGTGTTCCTTCTACTTCTATTTTATGGAATTGTTTGAGGAAAAGTGGTATCAGGTCTTCTTTGAAAGTCTGGTAGAATTCTGTACTCAATTCATCTGGCCCTCGACTTTTGTTGGTTGGGAGGTTTTTAAAGACTTCTATTTCCTTATGCAATATGGGCATGTTTAGATAGTTTGCCTGCTCTTCATTTAATTTTGGTATGTGGCATCTATTTAGAAAACCACCCATTTCATCTAGATTTTCCAGTTTTGTTGAGTATAGGATTTTTATAGTAGGATCTGATGATTTTTTGATTTATTACCATTTGTGTTTTTATGTCTCCCTTTTTGTTTCTGATTTTGTTAATTTGGATACTGCCTCTTGGTGCTTTAGTTAATTTGGCTAGGGATTTATCTACCTTGTTGATTCTCTCAAAGAACTAGGTTTTGGTTTTCCTTATTCTTTGGTTTTTTTTTTGTTTTTTGTTTTTTTGTTTTTTTTTTTTTTTTTTTTTTTTTTGATTTTGACTATTTCCTGCCTTCCTCTTGGGTGAGTTTGCTTCCTTTTGTTCTAGAGCTCTCAGGTGTGGGGTGAAGTTGTTAGTGTAAGATC
>NC_034592.1:94616722-94630851 GCF_900095145.1 Mus pahari | reverse complement strand
GACACTCAAATACTCATGTGACTGAGCTCCTGTCATCCTGGGATCCTGTTGTCCTAAGATCCTGGGCGTGTTACAGTGCATGGAAGTGGTGTCTACTTTGAGGATGGTGGAGTTGTCTGGTCTGTTTGAAACCAAGGTAAACCTGAACTGATTAAAAGGAACCTGAGCCTTTGGTCAGGAAAGGCTCTGGTGTCCTTGTTCCTGCTCTCACAGGCCCATCACTATTGGATTGGAGCAGCTGTTGTGTTCCACTCACCAGTGATCCTAAGATAGCTTGGGCAGTCTGCTAGGGACCTTGGGGGTGTCCTCTGAATCCATGCCCTAGGTGACCCAGTGCTGGTGCAGACCAGAAGGGGCTTGTACCCATGGTCAGGCCGGTTCTCTGCTTCCCTAGTGCTGTCTCAGGTCCCGTGCACAATTGGATTGGAGCAGATGTTGTGCTCCACTCTCCAGTGATCCTAAGATCGCTTGGGCAGTCCGCTAGGGACTGTGCGGGTGTCCGCTGAATCTGTGCTCTAGGTGACCCAGTTGGTTGTGGAATTTCTTATGATTAACAAACCTCATAACATCCAGAACATAACAGGGTATATGGTCAGCATGACAATGCTCTGAGGGGAGTTATTTTATGTGTCATTGACTGGCAGGCATATTACAACAACAATATGAAATAACGGGAACAAAATGGCTACAGCTATTCTAGGGGGACAGGCTTCAACACTAAAGTGTAAAGTTGACGTTATATTGTTTCCATTTACCTCTGAAGAAATCCTGACAACCTTAACCAATTCTACTTGTTCTTGGAAGTTCAGATGGGAATACTGTTATAGTCAGTGGGGTTCCAAAATGGTTGGAAGATTTGCCATAAGTAATTCAACTTCTACAAACATGGTCAAAGGAACTTAAGTTTACAAGCAGATGGATTTGTTTATTGCAATATCATCCTAAGTAATCCTGGCTTACTTATATCTGACAAGATAAGAAGGGTCAGACTTGGTTAGTGCTTGAATAAAAAGAACAAACAAGATTATGAGACATTGCTAAAGTCAGAATTTCCTAACCTACAGATCCCATAGAGAGCCCACAAATGAGCTCCAAGGAGTCCATTAACCCCCTGAAGCTCTATGGAACATTATTTCAATGTGTAGGTATAATTATTTGTCTAAATGTATTCCCCATTGCCAAAGAATCATTAAATGACACTGGGTGTGCATTGAATTGTTTTCTACAATGTAAGAAATTAAACTTCAAATAAGAAAGTAGCCTCCATAAAACAGAAGTCTCCAGAGCCATAATCCAGAAATTTAAACTTTGCCTTTCTCTCCTTATAAATATCTTTTACCTGAAACAGTAACTCTTAGTATATGTGTAATAATAGTCACTAACAGTCTATGATACCTGTTCAATGCCAGCTTTCCAAGTTCCTAAAATGTCATGAATCTCTGACCAGCACATGATCATCTGCTTTATAATATTAGCAAAGCATAACTATTTTAATGACATTTCTTTCCTGTATATTACAAGATCTTTGTCCTTGTTGGTCCTTACATGCAAAAGGAAGATCACAGGATCATGAAAGGTACTTTTCTGTACATGCAGGAATTCATCTTTCCCAGGTCTGATACATTCTTTTCAGATGGAACTCACCTTTATGTAAATATTATGAGGAATTTGTTTCTTTGAGACCTCAGAGTATTTGAACAACAATAAATGTGTAATGATTGGGAATAGTTTGGATCATCTGTGTCTTTCCTAATATTGTTGTACTTTAATTTAGAATGTTATTAGTGAATGTACACAAAAATTATGTCTGAGGCTTCAATACTATAATCTGAAAGTCTGGCATTTTGTATTAAATATTCCAGTGAAAAATAACCTTTGACTGAATAATGTACTGGGGCCATCCCCATGTATCATAACTTTTTGGTTGTTGTCAATCTATATCTTGTTGTGACATTTTTTTTGCATTGCAAAACTGAAAATAAATCCAACTTGGCTGAGTATGATGGATCACTCTTAGTTGAGAATTTCGTCCCTTTATGCACATCATTGCCGGTCATATATTATAAATATAGAGCCAGAAAAGGAGATATCATAATAATTCACTTACTGTGTATGTTCTAAAAATATCTACTGATTGGATTATTTGACTCACTTACAAATGTAGCCTTGGCACCTAGAAATTTTCAAAAACAAAGCTAATATTTCCAGGCTCATCAAATGTCCTCAGGGTTAAAAGTGAATCAAGTGCTCAGGTAAGCTGCTGAGCCCTAAATTATACTCTGACTCTAACTTGACAGGATGATTGTGAATTACACAATGTTTCTATTTTATTTTGCATATTTTGTTTTCTTCATTAGTATAAATAATCAGAAGTAGAAATTCAGTGTTTTTTTCTAAATGTTTCCATTGTACCTATGAGATGACTAGGCTTTTAAAAATATCTCTAAGTATATATTAAAAATCATCATATGGTTTCTTGTGTGAGTTCCTTAGGGGAAACTTCTCATTAAGAAGAGCAAATCATATATTGAATTTATGTCCATTTTATTATTAAATATGACCTTTAGTTGTATGTTCTTAAATAATATTTGTCTCTGCCCAGTTGTGGCAGGTTCTGGAATACACCTTACCCACCCTGCTGTCCAGTGTGAGTCTCCCAGCTACTGCTTTAGAGAAAACGTGTATTTCTGACTATACCATATGGAGAAGAGGTAGAGCTGGCACTGTGATCTGGAGATAATAAACCTGGCCAAGCTCAACTCAGCACTGAGCATCTGTTCAGAACTGAGGTCAGATGGTGGCATTCCTAAAACTCATAATTAAAGATTATTTAAACAGGAAATTGAGCATCACATTTCAGGCCTGTTTAGAGTTAATCTATGTGCATTCAAATATGTACATATTAACATATACTTTTATCCCTGAAATGGAAAATTAAAATGTTTTGTTCTTAATAACTACTATTTTTAAAATGAAAAAGAAATCTAAAAGAGGAAGCAGAATTTTAAATTTTTGAGCAACATTTAATAAATTTCCATTGTGCATAAAATTTCTTCTGGACTTCATCATACGATTTTTTTCATAGTTTATTTTAATAAGTTTTTAAATAAATATATGAACACATTATTCCTCATAAGAATAAGATTTATAATGAGCTACTGGTAGGAGATGGTTGTATTCTGAAATAAATTTTAATTACACGCCAAGTCTTTGGAACTTTAATTGAGGTGTCTAATGAAGGAAGTTCTAAGTAAAATATAGCATCAGACTAATAACATCTAGACTGCCAAAGTCAAACTCAGTATTAAAGCTTATGACAAAGACACATTGATACCACTGATGAAAACGATATTTGCTTTTTATTTTTTAAAGTCACTGATAGAACGTCTAGGATAGAGGAGGAAGGAAAAAGGGGGGGGGCAGTTCAGATATGGGAGGAGTTGGGGGAAGAAGTACAGAGGGTCAAGAATTTTGAAAGTATGTGTGTGTGTATCAGTGGGGGAGAGGGAACTGGGGATAGCCACTAAAAAGTCCCAGATGCTAGGGACCCAAGAGGTTCCCAGGACACAACAGGGAGGACTTTAGCCGAAATATTCACCAAAGAGGAGATAGAACCTGTAGAGGCCATATCTAGTGGATAGGCATGGACCCCAGTTGAGAGATGAGGTCACCCACCCACTTCAAAAATATTAATTCAGAATTTCTCCTGTCAAAAGGAAAAGCAGGGACAAAGAGTGGAGCAGAAGCTGAAGGAAAGGCCATCCAAAGACTGTCCCACCAACCTAGGGATCAATCCCATCTGCTGATAACAAACCCGGACACTATTGCTGATGCCAAGAAGTGCTCACTGACAGGAGCCCTGTATAGCTAGCTGTTCCATGAGGTTTTCCCAGAGCAAGACCAATACAGATGAGGATGTACACAGCCAAACATTGGGCTGAGGGCGGGGACCCCAATGGGGAAGTTAGGGCAAGGAGTGTAGGACCTGAAGGGGTTTGGGACCTCATAGGAAAGAGAACTATATCAACCAACCAACCACCCTCCCCACTCCCAAAGCTCCCAGAGACTAAACCACCAACCAAAAAGTATGCATGGAGGGACTCATGGCTCCAGCTGCATAATGTAGCAGAGGATGGCCTTAGCTAGCATCACTGGGAAGGGAGCCCCTTGGTCCTGTGGAGGCTTGATGACACAGGATAGGGGAACATTAGGCTGCTGAGGCAGGAGTGGGTAGGCAAGTGGGGGAGCACCCTCATAGAGGCAGGGGGAGGGAAAAGGAGATAGAAGGCATGTGGAGGGGAAACTGGGAAGGGGAAAAACATTTGAAATGTAAATAAATGAAATAGCCAATTAATAAAAGAAAGGAAATATTATTACAGTATGACAGTGAGCTTTTGGGTTGGCACCATCCAGATGGCTACCCAGATTGTAGAAAAAAAAGTTGAACTAATCTGTCCACTGC
This sequence comes from Mus pahari, assembly GCF_900095145.1. Classification (NCBI taxonomy): domain Eukaryota; kingdom Metazoa; phylum Chordata; class Mammalia; order Rodentia; family Muridae; genus Mus; species Mus pahari. Next base: position 94,626,389 of record NC_034592.1, on the reverse strand, counting down.
GTATCATCAACACTGAGCTAAAAGAACCACAAACCAGAGAATGTAAGCAGCTATTGCCACTTCTAAGCAGTGCAGTCTTCTAATACATTCTGAGTCATTCTGCTCCTTTTTCTTTCAGTGAATGTTTGTGTCACTCACTGAATCCAATTAAAAAATTAAAAACAGAGAAATTTATAAAATGGGTATAATGGTAATTGATTGACAAAATCTGCAAAAAAAAAAAAAAAAAAGGATATGTGTGTGGGAACAGATATGGGGAACAGTTAGGAACCATGAATTGTGGGAATGCTGTAGTCTTTCATACTATTGAATGTGCTAAAATGTTCAGCCTAGAATATGACTCAGCAACCAAGAAGATCTCATCTATGTGAGTTATTCATGTTGCAAGAATCCTTAGAAGACGCTATCATTTGGGCCAGGACCTGTATATAACATATACATATGTGCATGTCAACATTGATAAACAGAGATACATTTTCTATAATCCAAGGTTAGCAAGTGAACAATGGTCACCTTTATTGCAGCCACTGTTTTTATGGGCAATATCTAGAGTTAAGACAAAAACGGGGCTATAAGGCAATGAGGAAAAGGATATTTTATCTGTCTGATACAGAACAATTAAATAACCATATGACAATAATAAAGCTTGATCCTTACTGCATATTTTATGCAGTATAATTTAATCCAGATGAAACTGGTCATCCATCTTTATTTTTACTTTTATTTAATTATTATATTTTTATTTACATGTATTAGTGTTGTGCCTGTGTGTATGCCTGTATACCACTAGTGTGCCTGCTACCAAAGGAGACAAGAAAGTGGCTTACTGGTTCTGAGATTCAGTCCATTATCATCATGGCAGGAAGCATGACGTGTCCAGGCAGGCATGGCACTTGACCTACTCCCACAGTGACACATTCCCTCCAATAAGGCTACAGCTGCTAGTAGTGCCACTTACTTAGCCAAGCATATTTGAACCACCACACTAGGAATAAGAAATGCCTTTGCAAACCAGAAGGAGGGGGCTGCGATGGCTGAGATTGGGTCCATCAAGGGCAAGCACCAGCCAATAAGGCTGTGGGGTTACCAGGGTCAGGGTCATTGAAGGCATATTCAGATATGCCTTCAAATTGCTGCAGAGTACTAGAACGGTCTTCATGTTTGTTCAGCCAATCTGGATTCATGTACATAGAAAGAACAATGCAGAATCACACAAGTCCCCCCACTGTTCTGCTATCAAGAGCTCCAGAGCCCTTCTATTTTGTAGTACAACTCTGGCAAGGCAGCAAGAGTGGTTATTTGTACTTGGGGGATAAATATAACATGAATGAAGAGGTAGGAAGCCTTCAAAGAAGGGTAGGAGGTTCCTCTAAGGTTTGATTAAAGAAGAGACCTGGTCTAAGGAGGAACCACACAAGGTGGCATCAGTAGGTACTGTGACTAGGTGGAAATACAGAGAGAAGGCACAAAGGAAACATTAAGAGGTATTGGGGTGTGCTGTGAGCAGCAACATGTCAGCAGCATATTGAACATGTCATAGTCAGGACAGGGTAGACTGAGTACTACTTCATAGTTATGTTTTCTATTCAATCATATTTTTATGGGTTAGTATGGAAAATGAGGCCTGCCCGAACCAACTGTGTAAGGATATAACATGAATGAAGGAGTCATACAAAGAAATGTACAGCATAACCTGTGTGTCATAGCTTTGCCATGGTTCTTTTCCTCCATCTTTTATCCCATGGGTTATCCATAACTGTGGTAAGATGGTTATTTAGGTTTTGAAATAGAATATTTACATGAGAGCAGAATTTGATTTTACGAGACCAATAATGGCAGCCACCATAATGATCCTGATCTGTGAGGCAGGTCACTTCTCCCTTGTGACACTCTTGTAGATAGAATCAGAAAAATGGGTTGGGAGTTACAGAGGTGGAGTTAGAAGTGTAACAGAAATCGAACTTTTGCATCCTTGGTTAGGGCAGTCTGTAGGACCTGATCTCCTGGTTCTTGCCATAAAATGTTTCCGCAACGGGAAAACACCATTGGTGGGTGTTAGAGAGAGATTAGGGGTTGAGCAGGAAAGACCTGAAGTATAACAAAGACTGTCATCAAACTATAGTGAGAGGATCGAGGAGGGCACATGCATCATAAGATTGACATAAGGCCATAAATGTCCTTCTTGGTGATCTTGTTCCTTGGTGGCAGGTATCTTCTGGGTCTCCTCCTTCCTTTCTCCATCAGCAATAAATGGGCCATCTTCTTGGTGAGCAGGGAGGTATCAGGCATATCCAGACAGACCTAGGTTGATCCTGAGGGAATACACAAACAAAACCCCTTCCCACTATGAGAAAGGGTTCAGGTCCCTTCCAGACCCTTGTACAGGGTCCTGCCATCTCACCAACAAAGGGGGTTCAATTGTAGTTTATGCTAATGAAAATAATGAGATATTTTGTGTCTTAATATATTTTAAAATGTTTAGTGTTGTTAGGGCCATTGCCTACTGAACATTGGGGTGGGGGTGGGGGGTAAGAGGCTGTGTCTTGCCTTTTTGGCTGGGTTTTGAGGGTTTGGTGTGCCCTTGTCCTTGGGGATTATAAGCAATCCCATATAGTGCATAATTTCCCATGTAGAACAGAAGGTTTTAAAATGAATGCTAGTGAAGGCAGGGCAGCTATCTGGCTTGATTTGTTGTATCAAGCTAATAATTGTAAATGAGGAAAACATGTGGGGTATAAGATTTTAGAGCTTTCTCCCATTTGGGCAGTGGCTCATATGAAGTGGGGGTATATATTATAACAAAAGCATATTTTTGTTGCCCAAATTGGAATACATGGGTGAAATCAATCTGCCAGAGGACATTAATCTCAGTGGTTAATTCCCATTTGTTGTATTGCAGGAGTACTAATTAGTGATGTACACGAATTGCAAGTTTTATGATCCAGTGTAGTTGATTGGATGGAATATGAGGGAATCTAAATTGCGATCCTTTAAGATTACCATGGTGTGTGAGTGAAAATTCTTTGCTTGTTCAAGGGTAACAATAAAAATTTCCACTGAGGCAACTTGTTTAGCCAAGGAATTTCCCTTGGATATAGGGTCAGGTAGGGGGTATGAGATTAAACATGTTGGACAAAGAGCACCAGTCCTCCCTGGAATCAAATTGGAAACTGATGAACAGGGGGAGGGGGATTTTCACCTAACTGGACAAAGGATCTGGCTAGCCAGAGGAGTGTGATAACATATGCACTGTCAGAAAATAAATTGAAAGGGCTGTCTTCTTCCTTCAGTTTCATGTAGATAGCATAGAGTTCTCTGAATTTGAGGGAGTGGTCAAGGAGCTCCTGGAAATTAATAATTATTGGTTGATATCTGGGGTGGAAAAGGAAGACTGCAGCCCCAATCCCCTACCCCTCTGCTTTCCCTTGTCAGTGAAGACAGAGGATGCCTCAGTAATTGGTTTTCAGGAAAAGAAGTGGGGTGGGGGGAGTGTTGACCAGTCATGTCAGGAGTGGCAGAACAGAATCCCATTTCTCATTGGGATAATAGTTATTGATTTGTCCAGAGAACCCCATTAGTCTGATGGCAAAGTGGGAGTGATTTTTAAATAACCATTGAAAATCCAAGAAAGAGAAAAGGAGGCCAGAAGGTTGTCTGTAAGACCCTGTCTCTTCCTAGCTATATCATAGAACCCAGGGCATAAACCTTTGGTAGGAGTCTGCAATGCTGCCAATAGGAGTGTGGAGGCATTCCAAAACTCCCCGAAGTGGATAGAGGGTCACCACGAGGGTGGGGGAAGGGTTGAATAATAGGAGCTGGACAGGTTTATCTGGTGTGTATGGAGCTGGGAACATGCCCTGGAACAAGTCATTAATCTTGGAAAGAGCTTGTTTGGCCTCAGGGGTGAATGTTTTGGGGGGTGAGGGAAGGGAGGTTGTTTCCTTTTAGGAGGTCAAAAAGAGGCTTTAGGTTTTCTGTAGGGCTTGTCAGCCACAACCAGAGACAGATGAAGTTTCCCAAGAAACTCTGGAGAGTATTGAAATTTGACATTTGGGAAATGTTAGAACAGGCTTAAGAGGATATACTGAGGTTGAGGATATTTCAGTCCCTAAGAAGGTGATGTATGTGTGGGGGTGGGGGTGGTAAATTGTATCTTACTTGGGGTTTGAATTCTATTTATATTAGAGCTGGGACCAGCAATATTTTGAGGTCATGGGGCAAAGTTTGTTTTTCTTTAATCTCCCCAGGTCAATATGCTATCCATATAATGATAAATGTACATTCCCCTTTTAAAATATGTTTTCAGAGCAGCAGCAACCACTTCCTGGTATACAGTGGGGCTATTGTCCATCCCTTGGGGGAAGACTCTCAATTCATATCAAGATGCTGGCCTAGAGTTATTAATTTGGGGGACTAAAAAGGCAAAATGTTGTCAATCTTTGGGATATAGGGAGACAGAGTATCTTTTGTATCTATGGCCAATAGTGGTTCATTGGCTAGGACAATAGTAGAGTATTTCAGAGACAAGATGTAGACCCTCTGGGAGCTTCCCAGATCTACATGGTCTTCTTGATGCCCAATAGCTCTTGTTATAGCTGCCATCTCCCAGAATTCTTTTTAATTGCACAGATGAGAGTATTGCATGGGCTATGGAGCAGGCAGATATGTTGGAGTTGTTCTTTAATGAGCTGAGTAAGAGATTCTAACTTCTCCCTGGTTAAATGTCAATGTTCAACCCAGATGAACTTATTTAAGACCCACTTGAGGCAGGAAGTATCTAACAGTGGCTCTTAGAATTGTGGGTGACTCCTGAGAGGGTATTTGTTGTAGTCCTCTATCTGGATGCGTTCATTTTCCATGTTATGGACTTCTAAGATACCTCTCTTCAACAGATTGGTGGCCATCTCCACTTTAACATGTCTGATAAGGCTAAGAGCACCATCTTGAACCTCTCATTGGAAGACCTATTTAGTGGTATATGCCCAAAATGAGCCTCATATGCCCATCAGTTGGAGCTCAGGGATTCGTTCCCCATACTGTCAGACCTCAGATCATTGTATAAGGGTTCTGTCTGCTCTAGTGTCAACTAGGCATTTCAATGTTTTTCCCCCCAATTTTTATATTGAGTCTGAGCCGTGAGCCTTCCAGAATGTTAGTGACCCACAAGATTTTGGGGGGTTTTCTCTCTTATTGTTGGGGCTGAGGGTTGTCCCTTTTGAAGTGTAAAAGCTCAAATTGCCATCTTTATCAAATGTGGAAAGACAATCCTTTTTCCAGTACAATTCTTTGTGGCATCAGGGAGAGATGGCTTTAGGATAGGCAGCTTCCAAGCCCTTAGAAGGGCCAGAGTTAGGATATTTGCCCTTCCAGGGTCTCTCTTTTCCATATTTAAATCATTTTCCTTTCGTTTTACAGATTATGACAAAGACGTGGGCCAGGGAAGAGACCTTATGGGAAGCCATCCCAAAGTCTTGGGTAGGAACTTCCCATTTACCCTAACATGCCAGCCAGTGTTCTGAGGTCATGACTCCCAAGTTATTCTTTTAAGGAGGATTTATCTAACCAGGGAGTCTGGAGTTCTGTGTTCTAGGCTAGTTTTTGTTCTAAGAACAAAATCAGAGAGAGGTTCCTCAGGTTTTTTTGCCAGAGGAGAAGTGAGGACTCTTCATCTTGGGATATGGAAGCACAGGGGTGGGTTATACTATAATCCCAGGCCTGAAGGGCCAAAGGTGTACTTGATCTAAGTACCCCAGAGATTGGGTAGGCTTTCATGCTACTGTGGAGAAGTTACTTTCGCCAAAAATCACACTGAAGCCCCAAAGGCTATTTTGTTAATTTTGATATTGATTTTTCCTGGTTTATTGAAGGCATTAATTCCTATATAAAGCATCCCATGAAGGAACAGGGGGCTAGGAAAGGAAGCACAACATATGTGGTACTGGTCCTGGCTGTACCTAGGACAGCCATGAAGGCTCAGAAGAACAGATTTATTCCAAGAGGTATGAATACCATCCTCTCATCTAAATTCTTTTAACTCGTGGCCTGGTAGAGATACAAGTCTAGAAGCTGAGAGCAAGTGGGTTGAACATTAACATGGAAAGTCAAGCTGGTATTTCCATCGTGAGAAAATTCAAGTCTCTAATCTTGAATAATTGTTGAGTGGTAGTTTGTAGGGGGCAGAAAACATGAGAGTTTTATAAATGTCTTTATTGGATGACACAAGAGGAGACTAAGACAGCAGTGGTCAGTAAAGAGAGGTAGATGTAAGGAGGGGGTTAGCAGTTATTTTCTATCTAATGCATTTGATGGCTTGTTCAAGGACAGTGTGGTGCGGCACAAAGCCATCTTCAGGACTTTCCCAGTCAGATTCATTGCTGGGAGTAAGGGGATTGAGTTCATAGCCCTAGCTGTCCTGGAACTCACTCTGTAGACCAGGCTGGCCTCGGACTTAGAATCTGCCTGCCTCTGCCTTCCAAGTGCTGGGATTAAAGGCGTGTGCCACCACTGCCTGGCCATCATTAGTTTCTTTCTAGGAGGGGCACACATTGCCAGGTATCCCAAATGATAGGAAGAGGGGAGGCTGTTCCTTCTTGGAATTTTAGGGAGGTGAGCCACCCAGGTCCAGACCTCAATGTCACAGGGAATCCTTCCTTCGGGAAGAGTTTAACTCCTTGCAGCTTGAGGATGGCCCAGACGTTCCTAATTTGGGACGACTTTTAGTTAAAAATGGAATTTTCCTTGACCAAAAAGAGAGCAAGTATTCAGTGAAAGGGGGAACATTCCCAGAACTGCAGGAGTTCCAGGAGTCTCCATTGAGACTGGGGTGTAAAGTCTGCCTGCAAACTGAAGAGAGTATGCAACCAACCTTGAAGTGTGTCTGGATCCGATCAGAGGACTAAGGGCCTTCAGTCAATGCTGGGAAGTAGCCCTGGCCAAAGGATGTTAGTTGCCCCTTCACTATCATCATTCCCTCAAAATGGCTTGAACTGAAAATAAAGGAGGAAAGGAAGAAAGAAGAACCAGCTGATTCTCAGGTTAGGATGGCAGGGCAAGGAGCTGCTATCCCTCAGTGGAAAGTACTTACACTTTTTTCACATGTACAAGAGGGTCTCTGTTCAGTTCCCATATGTAGATGCCCTAATTCCAATTGCCTATTGAGCACCCTTGGTAGAGGGGCTAGATTGTTGGGAAACCCTGCTACTTAAAGGACTCCCTTTTCCAGCAGTGTTTCCACTTCTCTGACCTTTTCTGGGAAGCACAAGCTCCCTCCTCACTCCTCATACCCTCTACCTGAGGAAGGTCACTTAGTTCTTTGCAAACCTGCAGGTTCAACTTCCTCTTCCCAATAAGAACCTGCCTAGCAAGTACCTGAGATTTCTGGAATGTCTCTCCATGCAAATGAGGCATTCCCATTTAAACTCTAGCCAATGAATTACATTCACCCTGAAAACTCCTTCCCACTCTCCAAGGTTTATATATAGCCTTTGTTCACCCCGAATAAAATGTATTTGCACAAGCTATTTCACTGAAAAGCATCTAAGAGCTGTTTCTTTAAATATCATCTGAAAGAGCTGTACCTCTAAAATCCTCTGAAAAGACCTTCCCCCACCTGCTTCCAGGCACTTCTAGTCCAACTGCCTTTCCAGGCTCTACTTCATACTAAAAGAGAAAATAGAAAGTGCCTCCACAACTGGCACCTAACCATGCTAGACCATAGCAAGAGGGGGACTGGAGAGGGGTGTTGGGGGCGAGCAACAGAAGAAGTATTGTAAGGGCAGGGACCTTCCAAGCTTAACAAGTAGATAAGCACACAGCCAAACACATGATTTCTGAGAGGTCATTTCTCAGCCAGGGAAACAGAAGTTTATCACAACATGGCCTTTATCTCTTTGGAGTTGAGTAGGTCCAGGCCTGATTTGGGTAGGGTGTGGCCCCACTCCTGTTATGCTCTCTGAGAGTTGTCTGGGGAATGAACATTGCTCTACCAATCTCATCTGGTTTGAGAACACACACACACACACACACACACACACACACACACACACCTCTAGAAATAGGAATAAAAATTAAAATATCAATAAGTGACTATTATCTATCTCCCCACTTTTGAAAGATTGGACAGGAGTCAGGAATCACAAATCACAGAGATGCTACTGACAAGGACACAAACCAACTTACAATGTTGTTTATTAGTGTAGATTGAAATTGAAAGCAAACATGAGCCAACAACTTTCTCATAGGCACACCTGACAGAGAGGCCTCTAAGGACTGCAAGGTATACAGAGACATGCTTATTATAGCTTTGCTGTAATCAAGAAAGGATGTAGCCCAAATGTCTGTCAACACTAGGAGATAGAACTTCCGTTGTGTTGTATGTTATGATAATACATGACAAGAAAAGAAATGCAAATGAATGAAAATTAGAAATAGATTTTACAACTACAGATTTTTTATGAAAGTAGCTAAACATAAAAATCATTTTATGCTTATACTGGGATACGCAGAATGTTTAAGGACATATCTGTTGTTGATAAAACTAAATGAATGTACAAATATCAGACCATAAAAGACAAAATATGATTTCATTGAAAATTCAGTATGGAGGAGGAGAATCTCAAGGGGATTTATGCAAGAGTTGTTGAGATTCTATTTCTGGAATTAATAGTTGTATTGATATTTATTTTTTGATACTTCATTAAACTGTGAATTTACTGATATATTCTAGGGAATTATGATATATGATATATATCATATGTTAATGTAAATTATGATATGCAGTATATATCATATACATGTATATAAGGGATGGATATTTGCTTTTCCTTTGATGTTTCCATACTCAAAATGTTCAAATCAGTCTCCTTTATATTACCTATCTATGTTTTTCTTTATCTTTGTCCTTAGAAAGACAATTTTCCTACAAGCTAAAGAGGCATTGAATCACTGAACAACAAGCAAAATTCTAATATGAATTGATTATATACAAAGTTTTGTATGTGTGTGTTTGTTGCATTTGTATGTGAATTTAATGTGTGAATGCACATGAGAATGAATCTGTGTTTTTGTCCTAGCATGTGTGCTGAGGTCAGATGACAACTTATAGGAGTTGGTTCTCTCCTTCCACCTAGTTCTTCTACCATGTGGGCTCCAGGGATGACATTCTTGTCAGGCCTCTCAGCAAACACTTTATTATGCTGAGCTGTCTTCCTGGTTCCATATGATTTTTCATTTTCCTTATAATAATAGAAAACATTTTAATAATCTTTTAGAGTGAGTCAAGCAGTAATGATATTCATACATTATCTTATTTAATCACACTAATAATTCTTCAGAGTTGGTATTATTATTATTATTATTATTATTATTATTATTATTATTATTATTTAAAGGCTGTAGAAATGGAGACTGATCACCATTAAACTTAATAAACAAGAGACTCCATTAATTGGAGCCCAATTATTTTAATCCAGATTTAAATACCTCAATCAAAGTGTAGCATTGAATTTTACTAACTTGAAGTGGATGCTCACAGTCAGCTATTGGATGGAACACAGGGCCCCCAATGGAGGAGCTTAAGGGGGCTGCAACCCTGTAGGTGCAACAACAATATGAACTAACCAGTACCCCCTGAGCTCGAGTCTCTAGCTGCATATGTAGCAGAAGATGG
>NC_034592.1:94579514-94616711 GCF_900095145.1 Mus pahari | reverse complement strand
AGAGAGAGAGAGAGAGAGAGAGAGAGAGAGAGAGAGAGAGAGAGAGAGAGCACTCACCTCCTCTAGACACATAAAAAAAAAAGATGCATCAACCCACATTAAAAATAAACGTGCCATTCTAACAATAGTCTGCTACTAACAAGAAAAATAAGGAACTGAAACTATCAATTCGAGTGGAGGTACCGAGGAACAAGTGAGGTGTTGACTGGCCTTTCCAGAGGCACACACCTGGAGCCTCCAGCGTCCTAGAACCTCAGCAGCTTCTCTGGGGAAACCAGAATTAAATGACTTGAGCATTCGCCAGACAAAGACTCCTGGCTCAGAGAGGAGACAAGCAACCTTTCCATGTCCTTTCTTATTTCTGTTCTTTGCTTCTTTCTTTGTTTCTCCCTTCCTCTCTTCCTCCCTTCCTCCCTCCCTCCCTCAGTCCCTTCCTCCCTTCTTCCCTTCATCCCTCTCTTCCTTCCTTCCTTCTTTCCTTTCTTCTCTCCCTCCTTCCCTTCCCTTCCTCCCTCTCTTTCCTTCCTTCCTTCCTCCCTCCCTTCCTCCCTCTCCTTCCTTCCTTCCTTTTTTCCTTCCTTCCTTCCTTCCCTTGTCATTTTGAGATAGGATATAGCTGTGTATCCCTAGCTGACCTAGTGGTCTATGCCTCAACCTCTGAAGGGCTGTGTGGACAGCAATGTGTTACTGTCCCCAGTTCTTTCCTTACTCCATCTTCCTTTCAAGTTATCATCAAAACTACTTTTCACTGTTAGTGCTACCATTTTCACTTCCAAAAGTTTTAAAATGATTAAAAATTAAGCGTCACAATGTTGGGAAATCTTTTCTTTTTCATTTTCTTTTTTTTTTTTTTAAAGTTATCTTTAAAAAAAAGTTATCTTTTTTTACAGTCCAGTCATTGTCCCCTTCCCTGTCCACCTTGGACAGCTCTTCATCCCATTCCTCCTCCTTAAAAACTAACTAACTAAATAAATAAATAAATAAATCACATTTGAGTCACCTCAGAATAAATGACCAAAATACAAGAGAAAAATAAGATAGGAAGGAAAAATAAGATAGGAAGGAAGAAAGAAAGGAAGGAAAAGGCATCATTAATTTTTGCACTTGATTCGTTCATAATTCAGAATGGAGTGAGCAGTCTTGTTTGCGTCCAAATATCACTTCTGTGATCTGTGAGCCACATAGACTTTCCCCCATTTTCTCCTCTGTTGCTGCTCTGGATAAATGTGCTTCCTGTTCCAGATGGGTGGTGTCTGAAGCATCAAATCCTTAGGCAGCTGTCCTTGCTCAGCACAGCCTAGCATCATCACTGGGTAGCTCCTGCCATGCTGGGCTTTGTCTTCCACACTCATGCTCCTCTCCCTGAGTGGGCTCTCCACTTGAAGAAGCACACATGGTCCCAAGAAGAGCAGACCAGAAGTGTCAGGGAGTTGACATTCCTAGAAATAATCCCCAACCATGAAGGGACAGAACAGGAACTCCTCACTTTCCTTGTTGCTCAGCAGGCTGTTTCACAGAGTGATTCTGTAGAGCTCTTACTAAGATGCCAAGCAGTAAGGAGCTCCATTTGTCCCCTTGCTGAAGCTTCATCATTAACACATTGCTATTGGCTTCCTCACCTTCCACTTTCCTGATCCCTCACCCTCCCACTCCCTCTCCAAATAAACTAACTGGCATTCAAATCCTGTCTCTGACTGTGGTTTATGGAAAACATAAATGAAGACATACCTTAAGGAAGGGCATATCAAGCATCTCAGAAGGCATTGAGATAATTGCAGAGCTGGGGAATAAGGAGAAGATCTGTTTATATATGTACCACAACACACATTATAGTGGGAACAGAGAGCAGTTTTGATTGGCTCACCATTAGATTTGTAGCACCCAGGAGTGTGCCTGCATATAATTGGCCTCAAACCTTAAATAGGATTCCTAGTTGGCTTCTAAAGTTTTTCAAATATTAAAAGTTATTCCAAATAATATCAAAGAAAAAAACTGAGATCATTAAAGAGGAGTATGAAATAAAATAAGGAACATAAGCTCTGTTTTCCTTTACCCACAGAACACTCCTGACACCAATTGTGTGGGAGGTTTTTCCATGACAACGAAGTCTTCATCCCTAGGTGCTCTGTGATTCCATTCAATTCTGACACCATCTACCCAGAGTTATCTTGTCACTCTTTGAATTGAAGGACTCAGTCCCACAAGACTGCATGACCCACCGCATCTCACACCAGTCAGGTTCCCTGTTTGTCCAACCTGACTACACATCAGGGCTTCTCCCAAGTGCTTTTAAACGGCTTACAAAACTCAGTGAAACATTAGTTTGCCAATTCATTAAGGTATACCTTTGAAGATTCTTCCAGGCATCAGCATCTAGAATTACAGTTACCCTAAACAAGATTCCTAGACAGCAGTGTAAACACACAATGACAGCCAAAACAATATATCCCCAGCAGATCCCAAGAACTCTACCTCAGTAGGCAGGCCCTGAAAAACGCAATATAGCTGAAGCACCAAGACACAGACATTAAAATAGCCATTATAAATATTATAGAGGTCTTTAAATAGAAAAAAAAACCAGTTCAAGACTTGAAAATGGAAATAGAATCAATAAAGAAAACCCAAACTAAGAGAAATATGGAAATGAAACTTTCAGGCACTACAAAAAACCTCAGAGCCAAGGCTCACCAATCGAATAACGAGATAAAAAGAGATAATCTCAGTCATTAAAGACAAGACAGAAGAAATGGATACCTTGTTCAAAGAAAATGTTAAATCTAAGAAATTCTAGATATGAAACACCCAGGAACTCTGGGACACTATGAAAAGATCAAATAATAGGAATAGAGGGAGGAGAAGAAACCCGGGTCAAAAGCATAGAAATACTTTTCAATAAAATCATAAAAGAAAATGTTCCTAACCTAAAGGAGGAAATGCTGATCAAAGTATAAGTAGTATACAGAACTTCAAGCAGATAGGACCAGAAAAGAAAGTCCCCTTGCCACAAAATAATTAAAATACTAAACATAAAGGACATTCAAGAGAAAAATACCAAGTCACTTATAAAAGCAGTCCTATTAGAATAACACCCAACTTGTCGATGGAAACTCTAAAAGCCAGAAGGGCCTGAGCAGATTTTTAAGAGACTGCAGATGCCAGCCCAGAATACTATACCTGGCAAAACCTTCAATCACCACAGATGGGGAAAGAAAGCCATTTCACAATAAAGCAAATTTAAACAATATGTATCTACAGATCTAGCCCTACAGAAGGTGCTAGAAGGAACACTTCAACCTGAAGAGATTAGCCATACACAAGAAAACACAAGGAATTAATAATCTCAGGACAGAAAATCAAAAAAAAGAGGGGAAAAGAAGATGACACTCCACAAGAAGAAAATAAAAGGAATCAACACTCATTGATAACCCTCAGTATCAATGGTCTCAGTACCCCAATTAAAAGACACAGATGGACAGAATGGATGTAAAAACAGAATCCATCCCGCTACTGCATCCAAGAAATATATTTTAACATCAAGGACAGACAGTACTACAGTTTAAATCATGCATTGACCCTCACACAGTGAGAGCAGGTGAGTTCAATACCCAAGTCTTGCCAATAGACCAAATCACACACACACACACACACACACACACACACACACACACACACACACACAAATCCTAAACATAGAAATGCTGGAGCTAAATGTCACATAAACCAAATGGATCTAACAGATATTTAAAGAACATTTCATTCAAACACAAAAGAATATACCTTTCTCCCCTTGGTCTTGTAAACTTTATATGACCCAGCACAGGGGAAGGCCAGGGCCAAGTAGTGGGAGTGGGTGGGTAGGGGAGCAGGGGCAGGGGCGGGGTATAGGGAATTTTTGGGATAGCATTTGAAATGTAAATAAAGAAAATAATAATAATAAAAAAAGAAAAGAAAGTGTGGTCCACTAATAATCAAAAAAATCAGTCATAGATTGATGACAATTTAATATTATGTTCTAACCTTTACTGATTTTATTAAATTTACCAAGACAATGTGACTCCCCCACTCGGCACTGCAGCCCATTCAATGGTTTCCTGCTGACAGTATACTGTTACTCAATTCCTTGTAACCATGTGTCTATATTCTGTTCTCAGTATTCCATTAGCATAGGATGCATATGATACACATTCCAAAGATAGGGATAAGCTATTGTCAAATCTACGGAGTATTACTCTAGTAATCAGAAGGTGGAAAAATAAGAAAAACCCTAAGATTTACACTGCCCACTAGTCAGAGTGCTTTTCCACCTCATCAATCATAGGGAACCTTGGGGAGAGGGAGAAAAGTGAAGAAATCATGATGCACAAGACCTGGTTTGTGAAGGTGGTAGTTTTCTTTACTTCCTAACAGCTAAATGCATGTGGTGGAGGTAGGAAGCAGCTCCAGGGGCTGGCTACATGTGAAAGTCACTGGAAATACACAACATCTTCTTATTTCTTACACCTGGGAGTTAGCATGACTCATAGCACATATTTAGTGTTCAATAAATGGTTCTTAGGTTCAAATAACTAACATACCCACCCTATCCAATATAAATAAATTTTAAAAATTCATGTCCTGGTTTTATTTTTAAAATATCCCTAGTACCACCTATAGGATTGCAGACCCCTTCAGCTCCTTGGGTACTTTCTCTAGCTCCTCCATTGGGGGCCCTGTGTTCCGTCCAATAAATGACTGTGAGCATCCACTTCTGTATTTGCCAGGCACTGGCATAGTCTCACAAGAGGGTCCTTTCAGCAAAATCTTGCTGGCATATGCAATAGTGTCTGCGTTTGGTGGCTGATTATGGGAGGGATCCCTGGGTGCGGTAGTCTCTGGATGGTCCATCCTTTCGTCTTAGCTCCAAACTTTGTCTCTGTAACTTCTTCTATGGGTATTTTGTTCCCTATTCTAAGAAGGAATGAAGTATCCACGTGCTGGTCTTCCTTCTTCTTGATTTTCTTGTGTTTTGCAAATTGTATCTTGGGTATTCTAAGTTTCTGGGCTAATATCCACTTATCAGTGAGTGCATATCAGGTGAGTTCTTTTGTGCCTGGGTTACCTCACTCAAGATGATATCCTCCAGATACATCCAATTGCCTAAAACTTTTATAAATTCATTGTTTTTAACAGCTGAGTAGTACTTCATTGTGCAAATGTACCACATTTTCTGTATCCATTCCTCTGTTGAGGGACACTTGGGTTTCCAGCTTCTGACTATTATAAATAAGGCTGCTATGAACATAGTGGAGCATGTGTCCTTATTACCAGTTGGAACATCTTCTGGGTATATGCCCAGGAGAGGTATTGCTGGATCTTCCGGTAGTACTATGTCCAATTTGCTGAGGAACCTCCAGACTGATTTCCAGAGTGGTTGTACAAGCTTGCAGTCCCACCAGCAATGGAGGAGTGTTCTTCTTTCTCAAGTAGCCAGTACCCCCAGAGCTCATGTCTCAAGCTGCATATGTAGCAGAAGATGGCCTAGTTGGCCATCATTGGGAAGAGAGGCCCCTTGGTCTTGAAAACTTGATATGCCCCATTCAGAGGAACACCAGGGCCAAGAAGTGGGAGAGGGTGGGTAGGTCAGGGGGAGAGTATAGGGGACTTTCGGGATAGCATTTGAAATGTAAATGAAGAAAATATCTAATAAAATAAATTAAAAAAATTAAAAATATATATCCTTAGTAGATAAACCTCCACTATTATTTTGCAAATGGGCTAAAATATTTCTAAAGGTTTTTTTTTCCCAATGAGAGTCATAAGTCACAAATTCTTGATATATTATTTAAAATCAGATTTTCTGAAAGTTTCTGAGATCTGTATCTTTCAAATACCTGAATGATTGGGTTCACAGCGATTGGAAGATTAGCAGTTTTCTACTAACCTTTCTAGTATTATAATAAATGCCATAACCAAAAATTATATAGCAAGGAAATTTGTTCTTTTTTTTTTTTTTTTTTAATTTATTGGCTTACGATTACTTCTGGGTTATAATTCATCATTAAGAGAAGGTAGGGCAGAAGCTCAAGTAGGAATTGAAGCCCAAGCAAAGAAGAGTGCTGCATAATAGCTTCTTCTCTGGCTCATGCTCAGCTAGCATTCTTAAATAGCACAGGTCCACCTGCCTAGGAATGGTGCTGCTCATAGTGGGCTCTGCACTTTCACATCAATCATCAGTCACTTCTCCATAGATATGGCCACAGGCCAATCTGTTTGAAACACTTCTTCATTTGAAGTTCCCATAGCAACCAGGTGACTCTACGTTGTGTTAAATTGATTAACTAGCACAAACCGGCACCTGATAAATTATCTGCAACCTAGATTCTCTGTGAATAACCAGCTTTAATCTATGTCTTAGAAATAATAGATACAAGATCTTGAATATAAATTGAAGATATTCCACACAGGTTGGAAAGTATTTCACTAATCTAAATCCTTCCAGAGATGAGATTCAATTTTATTGTCAAGTGTTTTTATTAAAAAGTACTTGAAGTTTTACTTTTTGTATCTATATATAATAATATATATGACAAACTGTCTGTTTGTTCTTCATTTAAGCAAAAGATACACCTCAGCTAGTTAACATGTCAGCTAATGATTGTCATATTCCAAACAAAGCAATACTCTTGATCCTCTTAACTACATAGAAGTTTTATTAAGTTATCTTCAAGTAGTTTAGAAAAGATATTCAAATATTGCCAGTTTACTTTTGCATTTTCTTACGTGTATTGTATTGTGTGTAGAAAAACTGGAAAAATCATTATTTATGATTTAGATTTGGCAGAATAATTGAGTAATGAATCATAGTACTGGCAAATGCAGTTTCTGGCTGTGTTTACTTAGTAAGAATTGGCATGCATGCAGGTCTACTACTGAAGATCTCTTATTATCAATAAGAGATCAATTTTAAAATAGGCAAGTTAAAAGTAGAAAAATACATATATGTAACAACCGAAGTTCCACTATCACTCCATGCTGTTATCAAAAAAATATTAAGTCCATTAGGAAAATTAATTGTTTTGTATTAATTATGGTGACAATCAATCTATTAATTCATAGGGGTTAGAGAATGACTAATACCTTAACTAATATACTGCTACTACTATAAGTCTCAACTGCTACTTTGTTTTGTTTTGTTTGTTTATTTGCTTTTACTGAACTGAAGAGGGCTGTATACTAAGAAAAAATACCCTCACATTTTATCCTGCCTACAAGATGTGTAGAGATAAACATAGAACAGAGACTGAGGAGATAGCCCACGAATGACTGGCCTAATGTGAGACACATCCCATGGGAGAGAACAAAGCTCTGATAATATTAAAGACACTCTGCTATGCTTGTAGACAGGAGCTTAGCTTATCTGTCTTCTGAGAGGTTCCATCCAGTTGATGGAAACAGACACAGAGACCCCCAGCCAAACATTATGTAGAGCTCAGGGAGTACTGTGGTATAAGGGGAGCCAGCTTTGGGGGAGTATAATATCAAGGACATTACAAGAAGCATCATCTCACCAGAGTCCATTGGTACTCAGAGTCTGAACCACCAACCAAAGAGCATGCAGGGACTGAACTTAGGCCCTTTACACATACAAAGCAGATTTACAACATGGTCTCCATGGGGGCACCCCTAACAATTGGAGCAGAGGCTGGCACTGACTCTGTTGTCTCCCTTTGGACTCCTTTCCCCTATCTAAGGTGGCTTGTCTGGATTCAGTGGAAGAGGATGTACAACTCGATGTGTCAGGGCAAGTTGGTACACATGGGGGCCTTCCCTTCTCAGAGGAGAATCAGATGGGGTAATGGGATGATAGATATGTGACGGTGAACTGATAGGAGGGGAAGCTGTTACCTGGATGTAAAGTAAGTAAATTTATTAAGGGGGAAAAAAAAAAAAGACAAAGCCTGCTAGGTCTTGGGTGCGAAGTATCAGGCATACTGTTAACAATGAATTATTGCACTGTTATGTGAACTCAGTGTGAATTCATATCATTGATCTTCTATAAATATTAGTGGGAAGAAGACGATAAAAGAACAAACCATTTTTCCTTGCCCTACAGTTTTTTAACTTAGCCCCACCTAGCTATGTATGAGTCTTATCTCTCACTCCTTTAATCTCTTCCTACTTACCTCCCACTATTTTTCTTCTTTCTACAAATATTTGACTTCAACTATGTGTATAGCTAAAAGCTATATATTTGGACTATTCATTGAACAAAATAGAAGGACAGAAAATTCACCATGAGGAATTGCCTCTATCAGATTGGCGTATGGATATTCATATGAGATAGGCTTTTGAGTGCTAATTGATGAAGGAAGACATCGCCCACTCTGGGTAGTGCCACATCTGGGCAGGCAATGTAGGACTGGGTAAGTAAAGTAGTGGAGAAGAAGAAGTGGGAAGGGGTGGTTAGCAGTGTGTCTTAGTGGATTCTAGTTTAACCTGCTACCTTGTGTTTTTGTCACAGCTGTAACCTGTAAACCAAATAAAACCTTTCTCCTGAAAGTCGCTCTCTTATCATAGAAAGAAAAGGGCAAACTAGACAAATTACCTTTGTAAAATTCTAATTCTACAAGCATGAAACAGTCAGTAACAATATAAATAATTCAGTACAATAAGAGAAGTTATTAGGTGTTAAGGAAAAGAATATTATACAAAGTGGAGGAGCTGAAAGAAGTCATCTGACCTCATGCACAGTGCTGGGATCACTCAGTACTTCACTCTTCATAGTAAGATTGGAATAGAGAGGAGCAAAGTAGATAAGCCAGGCTGTTATAATAATTTAATCAAAAGGTTTTCAAAATTACATACTGAGTGAAAAATAGTACAAAGCTAAGCTTTTGTGTTTTCATATCAAGATGCATCTAAAAGCTGTGTGGGATTAAATTAACAACCTTTAAACCACTTAGTAAAATATTTGGTCCAAAGCAAATGTGTGATAGCTATTATTGTAACTATTATGTAAGGCTTGGTTTTGTCTGCTACTGTTGATGACCTAGTTTTTAATATCAGGTAGGATTCTCTAGAAGAACAGAAAAAAATTGAATGAATAAATAAGCATGAACACACACACACACACACACACACACACACACACACACACACACACACACACACCAGACATTTAAAAAATCTATTAAATCCAAATAGTTAAAACATCTGTGTCAGACCTGTGAAGCTAAGAACCTCAGAATTGCTCTGGCCTTGGTGCTTCAATAGTAACAATCTGGTGCAGAAAACCTGGCAATCACAGAAGAACCACTGATTTTCATTTGGCAATGGTGGAGGCCCCAAAACATTAATTCTAGTATCAGCAAAGGAGTTAGCAAGGTAGCCACTAATCAAGTAACAAGCAAATGATCTCCCTTCTGCCATGCCATTTTTTACTGGACTGTTAAAAAATAGTGTCCCCTCAAATTTGGGGTAGCTCTTCTAACATCACTTAAGGAAATCATAACTCTTCAGTTGAGTGTTCCAACGCAGGTGATTCTAATTTGTTGCACGTTGACATTAAAACCAACCATTATTGTCCTGTTAAATTACTTAATAAAACATTCCTAGAAATCTTGTTAATTTTCTATTCATTAAAAATGTCTGTGTACCACATGTTCTTGTCCTTGAGTTTGGGGTCTTTAGTACCAGAATATACCAGGACTCATAAAAAACAACCTGATTTGGGGTGACATTCTTGTTCACTTCCTTTTGCTTCCTTTATCTAAATGACATCTTGCTTTTTAGTTCCATGGACACTATTTTCTTGGGTCCTTGGGTTTCTGAAGCTGTACATGTATCATAATCAGATATGTCTTTGTCTAAAATTATGCTAGCTCCCAGATGTCATGCAGTTTGCTTAAATCTCAAGAACGCCCAACTAGTAAATATGGACTAACAAGCTAACACAGTCATACAAATAGCTGGGAAGAAAGTAGAGTACCGAGGACAGCTGAATATTAGCTGAGAATGTGGGCCTAGTTCAGGGCCTTGATCTTCTGGTACATAATGATAAGAAGTCATCAGGAAAATGTCTTTAATGGTAAATCTAATTCTGTTGAAGCAATTTATGTCTTGTCCAATGTTGAATAGATTTTGTTTCATCTTATTACATTTTATTTTGTTTTGTTTTGTTTTGTTTTGTTTTTGCAAAATCAAATGATTGAAATTAGGATGAATGAATGAATGAATGAATGAAAAATTACCTGTGAGGGTAAAGGTTTACAACCGAAATGCCACTTATAACTTCTTGGAGAGAGATTATTTTTCTCCAGTTGACATTGGGTACATCAACTACTCCAGACATGACTCAGGTTCAGGATTAGTTGATCAACGTATAATTGGACATCATAGCTTTTTGTGTCTTTTTATTTGATTACAATTTGTTGGGGTATTTTGTTTTGGGGTACTTTGGAGGGGGGAACTACTTAGGGGTTCTTATTGTATTAGGTTTGTTTGGGCTTTGAGACAGAACTTAAAGCTGGGTGGGTAGAAATGGAGAGAGGACATGGAATAATTTAAGGGATGGGAAGATTATAATCAAAACATTTAAATTTAAGAAATTGCTTTAAATAATAAAAGTTATGGAAAAGAAGATCATGGTACAAACTATACAATCTCAGTAGTATTTTAAGAGGGGATGTTGTAGAGGTGTTGTCAGATCATTATAGGGCGTTGGTTAAGATATTTTTTTTATTAATAAATTTGTTCACTTTACAACATGATTATAGCTCCCCTCCTCTCCTACCAATCCCACCCTTACATCTCCTTCCCCTTTTCCCCACTTCCCCATTCTCTTTTCAGTAGAGAAGGGGAGATCCCCCATGGGTACCAGCCCACCCTAATATGTCAAGTTAAAGTAGAACTAAGTGCATCCTCTCCCACTGAGGCCAGACAAGGCACCCCAGCTATGGGAAAGGATCCAAAGGCAGGCAACAGAGTCAGGGACAGCCCCCTCACTCCACCCCAACTCTAATTGTTAAGTTACCAGCTTGAAAAATGAGCTGCACATCTGCTACATCTGTGTAGTGGGCCTACATCCAGCCTCTGCCTGCTCCTCAGTTGATGACTTAATCTCTGTGGTCCTCAATGGGCCCAGGTTAGTTGACTCTGTAGGTGTTCTTGTGGTGCCTTTGAGTCCTCTAGCTCCCTCAATCCATCCTGCCACTCTTTCACAAGACTCCTAAAGCTTCACCTACTGTGGAAAGACTTTCTTTGTCCCTTATTTTAGTGGAAATGCTTTAAGTTTCTCTCCATTTGATTTCATGTTGGCTATTGTCTTGCTGTATATTGCATTTGCTGTGTTTATGTGCTTGTGTCACTGATCTCTCCAAGACTTTTAAAATGAAGGGTGTTAGATTTTGTCAAAGACTTTTTCCATGTCTATTGAGATGATCATATGAATTTCATCTTTAAATTTGTTTATATGATGGATTACTTTGGTATATTTTTATATATTGAACCACCCCTGCATCCCTAGAATGAAACCGACTTGATCATGGCCAATGATGGTTTTGATATGTTCTTGGATTCCATTTTCAAGTACTTTTTGAGTATTTTTTGTGTCAATGTTCATAAATAAGACTGGTCTGAAATTCTCTTTGTTTGCTGAGTTTTTGTGTGGTTTAGGTATCATGATGACTGTGGCTTTATAGAATGAGTTTGGCCATACTCCTCTGCTTCTATTTTGTGGAATAGTTTGAGGAGTATTGGTATTAGTTCTTCTTTGGAGGTCTGATAGGATTCCTTGCTAAAACCATCTAGTCCTGGGCTTTATTCGGTGGAGACTTTTAATAACTGCTTCTACTTATGTAGGGGCTGTAGGACTGTTCAAACATTCTACTTTATCTTGATTTAATTTTGGGAAGTGGTGACTATCTAGAAAATCATCCATTTCATTTAGATTTTCCAGTTTTGTGGAACACAGAGTTTTTTGAAGAAAAACCTGATGATTCTTTGGATTTCCTCAGTGTCTGTTTGTTATGTCTTTTGATTTCTGAGTTTGTTTGGATACTGTTTCTCTGTCTTTTAGTTAGTTTGGCTAAGGGTTTGTCAATTTCTCAAAGAACCTATTCTTGGTTTTGTTAATTCTTTATATTGTTCTCTTTGTTACTAAATTCAGCCCTGAGTTTGATATTTCCTACTATCTACTCCTCTTGGAGTATGTTTGCTTCTTTTTGTTCTAGATCATTCAGGTGTGCTGTTAAGTTACTAGTATGATATCTCTCCAGTTTCTTTATGAAGTCACTTAGTGTTATGAACTTTCCTCTTTACACTGCTTTCATTGTGTCCTATAAGTTTGGGTATGTTGTACATTAATTTTCATTGAATTTAAAATGTCTTTAATTTCTTTCATTATTTCTTTCCTGATTCAATGGTCATTGTGTAGAGTATCAGTTTCTGTGAGTTTGTAGGCTTTCTGTTGTTTCTGTTGTTGTTGACCTCTAGCTTTATCCACAGTATTCTGATAAGCTACAAGAAATTAATTCAAGTTTCTTGTGTTCGTTGAAGCTTGTTTTGGTGCCATTGATGTTATGGTTGATTTTGGAGAAGGTTCCATGTGTGGCTGAGAAGGTATATTTTTTTGTATTAGGATGAAATGTTCTGTAGATATCTGTTAGGTTCATTTGATTTACAGCCTCTAGTAGTTTCATTATTTTTCTGTTTAGTATCTGTATCTCACCTATCTATTGGTGAGAGACAGATGTTGAAGTCTCCCACTATTAATGTGTGGGGTTTGATGTGCAATTTAAGCTTTAGTAACAATTCTTTTACAAATATAAGTGCCCTTGTATTTGGGGCATAGATTTTCATAATTGAGACATCATCTTGGTAAATTTTTCCTTTGACAAGTATAAAGTGTTTGGTTGAGAGTCTATTTTATTACATATTAGAATAACCAATCTAGCTTGCCACCTAGGTTTATTTTCTCAGAAAGCTTCTTTCCAACCCTTTATTCTAAGGTAATATCTAGCTTCGTTGCTGAGATATGTTTTTTGTATGCAGCAGATCTTTATATGATTAGATTTAAAGTCATTTCCTTATGCATTGGTTGTATTGGGATATCCAGGGCTTTCTGTAGTAGGAAAGCTACTGCAGGTGCCTTATGGCCCTGGCTCTTAATTATGTTTTTATGCTGACCTTTAGCCATCTGGTTGACCCTAGATGTTCCTGGTATAGCATGTCTCAAGAAGGCAGGACTAACCTGCATGCTTCTAGTGCAGAGGGCTTTAGGCAGGCAGCCTTGAGCTGGACAATAATATTTGGCAGGCATAGCATGTTTGAGGGCAGCTGGGCATGCTGCAGGGGACTTGGTTGGCAAGGGATTGTGTTGTGAAGTGATGTAATTTGGATGTTGCTGATGCAACAAGTCTAGTGAAGGCTGGTGGAGTGGTGAACAGACAATGGAGGAGGTGGCACAGCATGTAACTCAGGGCAGCTGGACAATGGAGCCTCGGGGTGGGTGTGGAGTTGGGGACAGCAAGCTGCTCAGTGCAGCTGGTTAAGATATTTTAAGATGATTCCTGGAAGGAAGATATCTAGCTGAAAATCTGCCAGTTTATGAAAATAGCTTCAGATAATAACAACAGGAACATGAGATCCTTCAAACTGCTTTGTGGGTAGGTGTAAGGGGTGTACACGAGTGCTACAGTGAGAAAATTAAAGGACAAACTTCAGTCCTGCTGTTTCCACCTTATTTGAAAAAGACTTTCTTTGTCTTTGCTGCTGCATTGGCCAGAAAGTTAGGAAACTCTCCAGTCTTCTTCCATCTCCACACTGAAGCATGTTGGGGGTCACTGAGGAACGCATTTTTGTGTCTGGCTTGTACATGAATTCTGAAGATCCCCAGTCAGTTCCTGAGGGTTGCTGAGCAAGCGTTTTTGTACATTGAGCCGCCTCCTCAGCATCTTCAGCCAGTCTTGATTAGCTAGCTTTGAGATTTAATGAGAGCTATTTCCATCACTTTGCAATCATAGCCTAAGAGTAAACATTTCCCTAGGCTTGCAGTACAGGAATTATTGTTTGGTCTCAGCATTATTGAACAAAGATTTAGAAAAGCAGTGATTTGTGAAAGTTTTTAACAACACATGGTATTAGGTTGATTTCATTTCTTTCAGACATAGTGCCTTTGTCTTTGAAATGTACGTTGTGAACGAACATGATAACATGAAAATAATTACATCTGGACATGGCTTAGTCAATATAAAAGATATAATTGCTGTATTTTTTCCTACAGAAACTTATTGAATAATACATAGACCAACTCAGAGATTGGCCATTAAATTACAAACTTGCAAGCTTGTATCCTATCATAGATTGCAGACTAGCTTGAACTATCTTTCCATACATCTCAGTAGGTGTATGGAGCACAGGTCTTTCTAGTTTGGTTTAGCATAGCCTATAACCAGCATGCATGATTATCTAAATTATGCTAATAACCAATTTTCATTTTTTTCCACAGAATGACATGAGTTACATAGCATCTAGTGGACTCTTATTCAAAGATGGCAAAAAGCGAATTGATTACATCCTGGTTTATCGAAAAACAAATATACAATATGATAAAAGAAACACATTTGAAAAGAACCTGAGAGCAGAAGGCTTGATGTTGGAGAAGGAGGTAAATGCTTTACTATTATCAGTTCTGTGGTGTGATGTTCTGGAATAAATATTATCAGTCCTGCTTTTATATATATGGCCTATCCCATAGAGCTTTATAAAATATCATTTTTACAAGTGTAAAATAAATAAAAATGCACTGTCCAATTTAGATATGTATTTACTTCTTATTCTATATATTTCTATACATGTTAAACATTTTTCAAAGGGTATGGCTAATTTTGCAGTTTTGAAAACTGAATACATAATGATTATGCCCATTCAAAATAAGAAACTATGCATTAGGAAAGCAAAAGCATTGGTGAAGTGTTTCCAAATTGCTGAAAGGGAAATTAGATCGCTAAAAGTAGAGATACTGGCCTTCACCAGCCTCGTTTTTGTGATTTTTATAGGGAGCCTTTTAAAGAACTATTTTTCCCTTTAGTTTTCTTTCTGGAAAAGAAAACATAGAAAATAAGAACATAATTTTCACAGTCCTGTGATGCTAAAATTGCCACTTTGCTGATTTTAGTTGAAAATTCTATGATTTAATTTGTTTTGTAAACAAATTAAACACCAATTTTTAATTATTAGTACATAGTGGCTGAGTATGTATATGTGAGCACAGGTGTTCTTGGAGAGCAGAGTAACACACATTAGGGAGTACTCAGTATGCCTATAAATAGCTAAACTTATTTGTACTCATTAAAATTCTTTTAATACATCAGAACAGTGGAAACACAAAGAGTTCACAATGAGTAAAAACATATTTGTGCTTTGCCAAATAACACAGAGCTGGAAAAATGAAACTCTGATTTCAATTTTTATCTTTTTTTTCCCCTTATTCTTCCAGAGACCGTTAACTCAGAATCTCTCTATCCCCTGCTACTAACCATACAGAAAGCATTAATTGGAAAAAGCATATCCTAGGAAGTTTTTATGATTCAATTTCCTTGTGATATCTACTCCACACAGGTTAGAATGAATACTTCCTAGCAGTTTATACACAGAATCTATTTAGTACTGGGGACAAATAGTAAGTCACCCTGCTCACATGCCATCACTGATTTATTCAATATCTAAATAATTGTACAAGCACCGAGCAAGGCAATCGAACCTGAGTTTTAAAGTAGACCTAACCACTATGTATGCTAAGCGTACAACCTCTACAGAGAGCAGGCATACACAGTGGGTACCATAACAGACATGACCACAGCTTCTTTCTACCTGACAGGGTTTCATGTGGGACTTCTTCCCTGTCCCTCCAAACTGCTATAAAGAAAAATGTTTCATACTATACCTCAAAGCAGTAATATTCCACTCCTAAGGGATGTCTCTTCATTTTTTGTGGTCTCTTCTTGTTTAGATTATTGGCACACAGGATGACAGAGCCCTCTGTTTTCTGTTGCTCCTGAAGAGGGGGTGTTCCATTCGAGATTTCCCTACTCACCTTCAATTTCTTAGGACTTAGTTCACACAGTAAAGAGCTAGGGAAGCTAGGTCAGTAGGTGAATTCAGGCTAACTACCCAGAGGACCTGACACCTCTGTACATTTATAGCTATTGTAACATTAGTCTTATTTCCTCTTCCCTCTCCAGTGTTCCCATGTTAAAACAAATGTCTTGTTGTTGATGATGATGGAAAAGATAAGGGGAGACACATTCTTCCAGATTTCATATTAAAATGTTAAACCTGAGATGGATGCTTTATATTTTTCTCTCTAAAAATCCTTCATTAATTTTTCATCTGGATATCACTGGTTTTACTTCAAAGAGAGGAGAGAATTGGTGAGTGGGAGAAGAAAGGGAGAAAGAAGAAAGTGAGGAGACTGAGTATATAGAGAGAACTTTTAAATTGTGTTAATCGGTATTAACAACAAATAATGAATTTCATTGTGATGTGTTCAAACCCACATAACAATTCAAACAAGGCAATGTCATATAAGGAATGCAACTAGCTACTCTGTACACAGTAAAGAAAATGACTTGGCTGGAAAGGAAACTTTCAGTCAGATTCCCTAGAAAAATACAGAGTTGGAATAAGTGCATATTACAAAATGTATTGGTTAGATTGGCTGAAACAGCAGCCAATCCAGGACACTTGCACACTGGGGAGGCTGCCCAGTCAAGGTTGCTAGCACCTCAGCTGCCAAAACCTGGCTGTTCTGGACTATAAGGTACATAGCTGGAGAGCTAGTGGTCCTCAGTCCATTTTGGAAAACATAAATGCTCTCCTATCATTAAATGACTACAGCAGCAACAATACAGAGTAAAGGGCTACAGCAGCTGGAGGCAGCACTAATTTTCCTTAGGCCTCTCCAAATCTGCACAGCCATCAGAAGGTGCTTCCCATGCTACAAGCTGGCCCCCTCAGCTATGTTTCCAGGATATACTCTCACAGACCCACTTAGAGGTGACTGTCTTAGATCATTCCAGATTAATGGTCTCAGAGTCCATCTGAGAGACAGAGGCAGAATTCTACCCACAGAAAGAAGCAAAAAAAGAAACCTGATTATTGTGTGGAAAATGACTAGCTTTTTGAAGGGAGTATAAAGGATGGAAAATTAGTAATTGCAATTCTGAAAAAACACAAATAGAGATGATTGAAAACTATGTAATAAATGAAGATTATGATTTGAAAATAAATGCTCTCCCTAGGATTTAATATGAAACATGTTTTAGATATTATCAAACATGTTTCGATGACAGAATAAAAATGTCCTGGAAAAAAAGACAGTATGGATAATGGGATTTTTTTTTTTTGTAAAGGAGATAATCCTACAAAATGGTAGGCGAGGAAAACAGACAGGTAAAATCATCATGAGTAAAGCCAGGGGTGTCAGGGAAGATCTGGTAACATACTGAAGGAATGCATACTGATAGGAAAACATACTGAAAGGAAGTCCAAGACCAGAAAGAGGCCTTCTCATTGGAGTATTTGGAGGCTTTTAGGGAAAGCAGTAAGAATGACTTTTTAAGACAGACACACACTCTGTCCTAGCATGGAGTAGATGATGACATAGATTAGCGAAAGCAGATTAAGGACAATGAGCACATATCATTCACCTCCTTGTCTGTGAGGTAGGAAAACTGGCAGAGAGGAAAACAGGCTTCAGTAGATTGTCTTTTATTTTATTAAGCTTTCATTTATTATTTTAGATAGGATGTTTGAATGCCTCAGAATAAGATTCAAGAGGGCAAGGAAGAGAATCACAGAGAAAGAAAACGCAAGGGTAGAAGTTGGAGAAAGGAGACAAGAAGAAAAAGAGGCACTGGGGGGAAAATGGTCAAAGGAGAGTAGAAATTATATAAAATGTATTTGGGTAATCCCATAGCAAATAGTCATCCCTGACAACATACATGCAAACACACGTGTCAGTAGCTATACACAGAGTTACCAGGTTATCATGAAGTGCCTTCTGAAAGACCCAACAAGCAGCTGAAGGAGTCAGATACAGATATTTGCACCTAACCAATGGGCAGAAGCTGCTGACCCCTGTGGTTGAATTAGGGGAAAGCTGGAAGAAGCTGAGGTGGAGGACAACCCAGTAGGAGGACCAGCAGTCTCAATTAACCTGTACCCTTGAGCTCTCTCAGACACTGGACCACCAACCAGGCAGCATACACCAGCTGATATGAGGCCCGCAACACATATACAACAGAGGACTGCCAGGTCTGGATTTAGTCAGAGAAGATGCACCTAACACTCAAGAGACAGGAGGCCCCAGGGAGTTTAGAGGGCTGCTGGGGTGAGGAGCATCAGGTGGGGACATACTTGTGGAGACAGGGGGCAGGGAGGAGGTATGGGATGTGGCACAGTGGGAGGGTGGACCAGGAGGGAAATAAAATCTGGAGTTTAAAATAAATAAATAAATAAATAAATAAATAAATAAATAAATAAATCATTTTAAAATAATATTCCATATATACATATATGCATCTAATAAAAATTAGTGAAAAAAAAGCAGCCACGGATTTGAAAGAGAGCAAAGAGGGAAGTATATGGGAGTGATTAGAAGGAGAAAGGAAAGGAGGAACTAATGTGATTATATTAAAATCTCAAAAGAAACAAAAAATGTCCTTAGGGAAGAGTAAAAGGGAAGACACAATATTCAGGAAACTCAAAATTCCTAAATTATAGATTTGCATTTATTTATTTATTTATTTATTTATTTATTTATTTATTTATGTGTGTTCAATTATGTCTGTGCGTGTGCACCACAAATGTGCCTCAGCACGTGGAGACTTCAAAGGAGACTTGCAGAAGTAGGTACTTAGATCACTTAGTAAGCTCAGTGGTCAAGCTCATTTCATCAGGCCTGGCTGCAAGCTTCTTTACCCACTGATCCATCTTCTCAGTCCCTTAACTAGCACTTTAAATTTAATTTTACAAAGATTTATTTTTCTTGCAATAAGTATTTTCAAATAAGACCGATGACCTTAATTTTTATAGGGATAAAAGTTTTTACACTTAGTTCACTAGGATTTGATTCATTATTTTTAGCTTTACGTATAAATGAACCTGTTATGACAAATGGATTATATATAAACAAAAATATTTTTCTAAAACAAGCATTCTAGCATTGTATCACAAACCACTACTATTTGAGGATAGTCAAGAGTTCTAAAAATTTCTTGTATTTGTTTTCTAATGCTGATTAAAAAATTATCACAAATTTGGCATTTCAAAATAAAACCCATCTGGTTCACTCAAAATTTTGTAGGTAAGAAATCTGGAGAGGTTGAGTGCTCAGTTTCTCTACAGAACACGAATCAGCATAAGCCAGGGTGTTTCCAGGATGTCTTTGTGCCTAGACCTTGGAACATTCTGATGCTTTCAAGATTGTGGCTCAATACCTAAGAACTGAGTGCCCATCACTTTCTTAAATCCCTGCCGGGGCATCCTCATTTTTTGCTCTATATCCTCTCTGCTTGCAAATAAACCAGTGAGGTGTTTTTCCTGCATCCTTATGCTATTTTTAATCTATCTTGCCAGCGAGGGACCAGTCCCTTTTATGAACTCATAACCCAAGGAGAATAATCTGTCATCTTATTTAAAGACATCAAATATGGCATGTACAATAATAATCTAATTGTGGAGTGCCTTATAGCATCTTCACATACCCAGGGATTATGATGGGGAAGTATAATGAAGAACAGAGATTCTGTGAGCCCTGCCCACAACACTACTATAAAAAGAACATCAGCACCCTTCATTCTTCATCTAAGCAAGAGTCTTACATGATAGATTATAACTTAAGAATATTTTGAAGTAAAATGCTATGCTAATTTAGGATGCATTACTATGCAAATATTCATAGCTTTCTGAAACATCAAATCCTCCAGTGTGTTAGGGTTAGTGAAACAGAACATTGGTGGAGCCCTCACATGCCCTCAGTGTTCAAGGATGTTAGTTCGCTGACCAGTTCTCACCTTTAAAAATGTCTAAAATAACAACAACAAAAATAATCTTTAATATTATGAAGATTTAGAACATTAATTAGTTTTTAAAGTTTTTGCTAATGAGTGCTATGAATTTTGTATACAATCTGCCTGGTAAATATTGAGTTAAAAATATTCAGGACTTGTTATTAGATGGTAAGAAAACCAGGTTTGTGAAAATATTACAAGATATGGATTCGTTAGTTGAAATATGAAAGTTAGGAAATCTAGCCATGCTTTGTTAATAAATATACAGCAGAGCTAAGCACTGAGTTTTGCAGATAGAAGATCTCTAATTACACGTTCATATGAGCATTTCTAGAGGAAAGTATCATCAAGATATAGTGCATACCTGAGGGCAGTCTTTCTGGAAAGGAAGGTGATTTGTCATCGGGAGATTTGTGTCTTGTAATCCAGTTAATAACAGCAGTTTACCTTGCACTAGAGATGGGAAATGCCTTGAGAGACCACATATTCTTTTCTGTGTTCTGTATCCAAATCTTGCAAAAGGACTTTGTGAAAACATAACTTCTAAGTTGCTTTTTCTCTTGGGAGTAAATGTTCTTCCTCTTGGGAATTTTGGGTGGAATAATGAAATAATAAGTGTGAAGGTTGCAAGTGATTTGTTCCTCTGCGAAGCCTGCTCTCAGCAGAGGTGAGCAGAATAGACCCAGATTGGCAGCTTGTGCTTCTAAAGCAGAAGCTCTTTCCCCCTGACAGCAACACCTTGTCATCAGTAGCATCACCTCGCCTGCTACCTGCAGAGGAGGAAGCCAGTTGTCTTTTGTGTTTTCAAATGGAGGTAAAACAAAAGAGGCATTAAGTTGGGAAGTTATTAAAAAACACCAGTTCATACTGATGAAAACAATCTCTCAATGTGTATGCATTTAAAACGAAGGCATGGAAATGAGACAGTTCTGGCTCTGTGCACTTAGCCTGACACTTTACCCAGTGATGATAATCACTGCAATGCAAAATCTCTGCTTCCAAAGCAGCCCCTTATTTTAGGTGATGAGATTATTTCACATGAAGATCTTGACAGCAATAAATTAAGAATACATAAGAGGCAAGCTGTTCACAGTGCTATTTTGAATCTTGACATAGTGCCCCACTACAGAATAGTCAGGCTTTCAGACTTCCTGATTATTTTATTTTATTTTATTTTATTTTATTTTATTTTTGCTTGTGGAGGGATTTTCCTCCAGCAACATGGCTACTCTGGCAAGGGTTCACATCCAAAGACTTAGGTCTGTGTGATCCTATTGGAATACAGACATGCCTTTAGCATACCCCCTTTAATCCCAAACGATGCTGTCTAACTGAAGGAAAGACAAAGTGACAAATCAGAGAAAGATTTGAAAGAATGAGTCTGAAATTGAATACGCCCTACTTTCACAAGTACAGACTGGAAAGAGAAGCTACTTAAGAGTAGTTCAGGGAGAGAGGTAGAGTTGAATTTATGCAGTTCCTTTCAGTTCATCTGTCACTGCAGTTCAGTTCATGGAGTTCAAAAGCAGTTTTTCTAAGTGACAAAAAGCTTGGGTACCGCTCTAATCTCATTCCTTCACCATAGAAGATAAAAGAAACATTTACGCTTGCTCCAGTATGTTAAGCAGAATCTACATTCAAAATAAGTTAACCACAAGAATGGAAGAACAACACATTTGTTAACGTCAGCTTTCAAGAAAGTTTAGCAGAAGAATCATGAGTTAAAGGAGAGTTGGGTCTATACAATTAGTTCTAAATAAGCCTAGGCTACATCGTAAGACCCTAACTGAAAAATAATCTAGCATAATTAATAATAATAATAATAATAATAATAATAATAAAACATAACAATAATAGTAGTAATACTAGTAGTAAATAAAATGAAAGTTAACTCATTCATTCATCTTTTCAGTACAATGGTTAGTGAATGTGACACAGAATTAGATACATGGCTATACATGTGCATATGTCTTTTCTTTTATCACATAATAGAAAGGAAAAACACCATAGAAAAGAGAGCAAATTGACCTGGGAAGACGTAAAGGCAGGAAGTAGGAGTGCATGCAATGGAAGTTGTGTGAATGAGGCTCTGAAGCAGTGTGTTCATACATGAGATCACCTTTAAGTGGTAGCTGGGAACAAAAGTAGATCTTTCCTACAAACTAACATTAATGTTCAATTTATATTATTAGAGAAAATATTTAGCTGTTTCATTTATATCTTGATTCAAGACACTGTACATCAGAGGCTTCCGGTGGTTTGGTTTGGTTTTGCTTTGCATTTTGCCTTTGTTTATTTGTATACAAATTGTAAACTATTGATGGGTTTATGCTTGTATTACCACAAATCCTAGGATCGAAAGTGTTCAAAACCAAGGCAGAAGCTCCATCACAGAGGAGCTAGCTACTGAACGGGGAGCAAAAGGAGAAGCAGCAGGTCCTAGCGGTGCTTTGTGATATGCCTTTGTTTTAAACACTGATTTGAGATGCATCCTGTCACCTGACCATCAGACCCAGTCAGGAGCAGGCACTTCACACAGCCAGTCTATAACTTCCTTCCTTCAACTTAAACACAAAGAACCTTCATTTCTCAGAAGAAAAACTACTGCAAATCAGGGGCCACATTATTTTCCAAGCATTATAGAGGTAGCAAATGGTAGATGGAATTGGTTCTTAAGCATCTAGGATCTAAATAGCATGCTTTTGCTACATAGCCATGTAATTCTAAATGGGTAGCCAGGAATAAAGGAAGGCAAGCTGTGGTCTGTAAGCAAAAGACTGTCTAATATAATTACCACAGCAAGCATCTAAATTTTAAAAATAGAGTTTTATTAACATTTGAAAATAATTTTTAGACAGATAAGGCCAAAAAAGTATAATAGAACAAAAATGTGTCTTTTGCTTCGTTCTGGCTAGAAGAATCATTTCAGTAGAGGGCTTAAGTTTGCTATTTTAAAATTTTATTTATTTATTTATTTTGCATGGTGCTGAGGTTCAAATGTAGACCTGTAACATGCTAAGCTGCTCTCACATTACCCTATGGAAAGTCTGGTTGCAAATGTTTTTATTATTTCTGTCATACCTAAATAGAAACCTTTCCATTAATTCTGGACAGTGATTACAAAGAACCTGGAAATATCAACATCATAGACTCCTCTTTTACCTTGATAAATGACAGAATCTAAAGGGATTATACGTATATTTAAGTTGTTGTTTGAATAAGGGGTGCTTGGGAAAACTTGTATGTCTTTTGCAACACTAATAGATTCACCAATTTTTTTCTGTATAATGACAATAATTATAGAAGAAATAAGGTATGAATTTGAGAGGGAGGGGCAACCGAGGAGTTGGATGGGGAGAGGAGAGATAGAAATGTTATAAATGCATAAAATTATCAAAAATAACAAAAATATAGTCATTTTTCCAATCATAGGTAATACGTTTAATGCTGAAATATATGTGAAGATCTATAGAAACTTAATATTCTATGTCTACCTCTGGCATGATTAGTTACAATTCTCACACATTTACCTTTAAACAGAAACAAACACATTTTAAGCAGAAAGGGTGCTTCAGAAATTATGCTGGCACGAGGGTGTGTTTTATTGTTTTTCCTGTGATTTACACAGTGTTAGCCCTAAACTTACAAAGTGACAGTACCATCGGGCTGAGGGTATCTTATCATTTAAAAAGCCCATTTTCCTCAAAGTATAGTCACTGGACCCAGCAAACAGTGGAGGATTTGACAGTTACTTCAAAAATGTGGCAGAAGAATATATGAATTAATTAAATATTTTTTGATGATTTTTAATGGTTTAGGCGCTAAGTGAAATGGGGGGTCTTAATCACCTATCTATGAAGGATAATGCGAAACATTTAGTTTTCATGTTATTACTTTTTTGAATTGTAAATCAATATAAGAAGGATCAATATAAGAAAGTTAACTAATAGATAATGATGTCTTTTCCTTATTCAGTGAGCAAGGACTCATTAGCCCTTGCACTTGGTAAGGAACTATGGCATCACATTTTTACAAGAGGAAAGATGTTTATTGAAAACCTAGCATTAAGAAGACATCAAATGTGTCCTTTGCATTGGCCGGGACTTGGGAATCCATAGAGGGAAGGGAAGAGAGAAGCTTATAGTTGATTTGACCACAAGAAGGAAAAGCATTCATGGTATTGTATTCATGCAGACATAAGCACCATGTCTACTCATGGGTCAAGTGTTTCTTTCTAAGGGAGTTTTGTTTTGTGTGGGAATTTTGAGTTTGTTTAATCAAGGAGCCACATTTGGGATGAGTAGGCTTCTTTGTGTGAATGTCTCTCAGGCTGCAACTCAAATTTCAATGGACTCTGATGAGGTGTTTCTCTGAAACACCTTAAGGAAACCTTCCAATATGAAAGTTTGTGTGTGTGTGTGTGTGTGTGTGTGTGTTATGTGTGTTATGTGTGTGTGTGTGTGTACGTGTGCATACACACATGTGTGCACACACACACACACAGAATTCTTGGTGGCATTATTTGAAATACATTCTATAAAGAATTTTCAACAACATAATTTCCCTTTGTATAAACGAGAGTGGTTCATGCACAGTCAGAGAGGTAATCTTTCATCCTCAGAAATAAAACAATGACAGAATGACGACAGTTCCAAGTCTAACGGTGCCTCTCCCATACTTTTACAGCCAGCAATTGCCAACCCCGATATCATGTTTATTAAAATTCACATTCCATGGGACACACTGTGCAAGTACGCAGAGAGACTGAATATCAGGGTGCCCTTCAGGTACTTTTATATATTATTTCATTTTCTCTCAATATTGTTGGGATGAGTCTGTCTTTTGTAACACCTAACAACCATAAATGTGGTCCTTTATTCAGAGAAAATTATTTCTCTTTTAAATTTTAGGCTTTATTAGACAGTTTTTTTCCCCCAGATTGTTTGAATAATGTGGTAAGCTTTCTGATTCCCTGGACATGCAATATCATTTCAAGGCAAATTTGCCTGGAGAGGAGGTAAAATAGTTATTTTCAGATTTTAACTTTAAGCACCTCCCAATATCAATCCCAGTTCTCATCTCATGGGAATGCACTAAAACTCTGATCATGGTTAGCAAGAACTGTTTTCCAGGCCATCTCACCCAGGACAGTTTCTGAGCTCTGTCCTCAATGTCAATCAGTAAGGATAAAAATAGATCACCTTCTTTCAAGGGTTTTCAGTCTTTGGAGGCAAAGAAAAGTGGTAGCCTAGATGGGGTATCTAGGATTCAATGTAGAATTACCAGTCCCTCCACTGTGCCCCAGTGTAGCATTCATGGTATATACACGCTATGCAGACTGTTCACTCATACTGAAAGTGGGAGTGTTTCCTTGAATGTAGAGTTCCACAGATCCCATCAGATGCTAAGAAGGAATAAAATGTTCAGAGAAAATGAGACTGCAAGTGAAGGTACCTTGATACGTTAGTGTGAACACTGAGCTGATTTGCCTCCTAGTTCCCACATGGTGGAAGAAAAGAACTTCCCTTTAACCTCCGCATAGGTGCTTAGCACCTACATGCTTACACACACACAACAAATAAGTTAAGCAAATAAATAGACAGAGAGATAATAAATAAATAAATAAATAAATAAATGTAAATCAGTAATGTTCTATTTAAAAGATAAAAATAGAAAAAACTGCAAATTTCAAATCAGTACTAATATGTACATGACAGCATTTGTCTATGTTTGAAAAAAAATGAAGGAAGATATTTAAAATTCAAATTTAGTGTACGCATGGCAAGTCTTGAAATTTTATATCTGACTTTAGTATTGGAATATGACAAGGATATTTTAAATCTTTCCAAAGATTATAGCTTGTGCTTTACTCTAGAAAACAAAACAAACCCCACAGTTCTTGAGTATATATATATATATATATATATATATATATATATATATATATATATATATAGTGTTTAGTATAGACAGTCAACCAATGACTCTCATACTGAGGCTGAGAACCTGGTAGATGATCAATCCACAAAACAAGGAAACTGTCTAAGTCTGATGCTTAAGGCTTGGAAGATACCTGGAGAGCTACTAGTCTTCATCCGTATTGCCAGTCTGAAGAAGCTAGATTCTAATGTCTATGGAGGATAACAACAGCAGCATTAACAGTCCAGAAGATAGTGCTTCAGAGCTTTTGCCCCTGTCCTCTGATTGTTAACCTTCTTCATGCCTCCTATTCCATGATGCATCCTAAGCCCTAAAGCGGGTGTTGTAAATGTTCTTTTCAGGTGTGAACGTTTCTCACCACAATGTGCTGCCCTGAGCTAGGTATTCATAGTTATTCATTGCGAATCTACCTGATCAGCCCAGAAACATGTCTGTGGATCATTTTCTTGATTGATGGCTAATGTGGGAGTGCTGAGCCCAATGTAGGCAGTGTCATCTCTGGGCAGGTGGTTCAGGTTTGCATAAGAAAACAAAAGGAACAAGCCATATGAAGCAAGCCAGTAAGCAGTGGTCCTCTTCGGCCCATGCTTCAGTTCCTGTCTTCGGGTTCTGACTTGAGTTCCTGCCCCAATTCCCTATAGAGAGGAAATGTTTCTTCTCAAGTTGCTATTTGCTCAGTGTTTTGTCATGGCAACAGATAAACGACCTAGGGCAACTCTATATACATTTAGAAAGATTTATGGATACATTGGATTGTTGACTTTATACAACACATAAGTAAATGATACAGTTAGCATCGACTGAGTTACAGAAGACAGACTTTCACATAATTAAAAATAATTTATTCAATAGTAATTTGTGCATTTTAAAATGTTTTGTTAAATTGTCATTATACTTCTGAAATTAAAGCCGCATCAATTTGTTGGCTTTCATGTTATAATATAATGGCTTAATTTCAAATATCTTTATTTATTAAGTATATGAATGTAAAGTGTCTGTACTTAACATTGTTGAATACTCTCACTTTCTGGGCTAACTGTATTTTACTCAGATCATTTCTTTTTTTTTTTTTTTCCTTTTCAGGAAGAAATGTTACTATACTGACCAGAAGAACAAATCAAAGAGCAGGTTGGTAAAATATGCATATTTTACTACCAATTTGTAATTTACAAAAATATAAAGAAGAACACCTTTGATTTTTCATTATCATCACTTATAAATTTTAGGAAGTTTTCTCCCTTTGTGATTTCTTTATTGTTTCTACTTCCGTTTTTAGATCCTGGATCATTTTGTTCAATTCTTTCATCTGTTTAAATGTGTTATCCTGTATTTCTTTAATGGAGTTATTTATGTTCTTCTTATAGTCCTCCATCGTTATCATAAGAAGTGATTTTAGATCCATATCTTGCTTTTCGGGTGTGATGGTGTATACAGGACTTGCTATGGTGGGAGAGTTGGGCTCTGATGATGCCAAGTAACCTTGTTTTCTGTTGCTTCTGTTCTTATGCTTGCCTCCCACCATTTGATTATCTCAAGTGTTCCCTATCCTTGATATATCTGATTGGAGTCTGTCCTTCCTGTAATCCCAGTTGAGTCAGAACTTCTCAGAGTCCAGCTTTCTTTGTGATCCTGCGATTATGGGATCCTGTGATGCTAAGATCCTGGGTGTGTCAGAGTTCTTGGCAGTTAAGCATCTTCTGAGACCCTGAGATCCTGGTGTGACCCATCTCCTGGGATTCTGGGATCCTGGGATCCTAAGATCCTGGACATGTTAGAGCACCTGGAAGTGGTACCTCCTCTGGGGACTATTGGGCTGTCCACTGAGTTCGAAACCAAGGTAGACCAGTGCAGACCAGAAGAAACCCGAGCCACTGGTCGGGTGGGGTTCCTGTATTTGTGCTCCAACTGGCCCCAGGCAGCCCCGGTTCTGTTGGAACAGATGTTGTGTTCCACGTGCCCGTGATCCTAAGATCCTGGGTGTGCTAGGACGCCTGTGGGGTGGAGAGTCCTCTGGAGACCGTGGGACTGTCCGCCAAGTTTGGGCTCAAGGTGACCTGGGCCAGAAAGTGGGAGTGGGTGGGTTGGGGAGCAGAGGGAGTGAGGAGAGGATAGGGGATTTTCAGAGGAGAAACTAGGAAAGAGGATAACATTTGAAATGTAAATAAAGAAAATATCTAATAAAATTTTAGGAAGAAAATTATGTTGATTTCCTGAGACAATTTTTAATATGACTTGTCACACACACACACACACAAATAATTTCTATATTATTATTTTTCAATCTAGAGTGTCTCCAAGATATAATTCATTTAATAATGGAAACACTAAACAAGGAACAATGAAATAAATTAATCAGGCTCTGGAATCTGGTTCCGAATTTACCATATGAGACTATTTTTCCTTCTTAGAAAATGTTTGTGAAAGTTTAAG
Source organism: Mus pahari (assembly GCF_900095145.1). Taxonomy (NCBI): domain Eukaryota; kingdom Metazoa; phylum Chordata; class Mammalia; order Rodentia; family Muridae; genus Mus; species Mus pahari. The sequence goes on along the minus strand of NC_034592.1, from coordinate 94,588,290 downwards.
TGTAATAGTGATTTTTTTCCTGTTAACTACAGAAGGTGACGATCTTAAGGTCCATCTGTAAATCTTATACATTCACTTATTTCTAGATTGTTTTAGTTCAGCCAGAGATCCTGAGCCATTAGGTACTGTAGTTCATCTACGTTATCCATGTGTCCTTGGAGTTGCTCTTTGGTTTGTTGACCCCTTGCTGCTGTGGATGAAGGAGATCCCTTCCTGTCCTTAGAGTGGCAAACATGAGCTCAAGCATTGAACTGTTTTGTCTAACTTCAGAAACTGGCAGATCTAGCTCTCATTGTTCGTCTAATATGCATGTTCCACTGACTTTTAAAAGTAAGGTTGAATTTTAAATGGCTAGAGAATTCGATCTCTATTACTGTTTTCTCCATGTCTTTGCATTGACCTTAGGATACAATTATATTTTATTAACTCAACAGCTTTTTTTTTTTTTTATAATGAGAATCAGCAAACCGAATACATCAGAAACTGCTTGTTTAGTTAAGTTTTAAATTAATGTTGTAGTCCATACAAAACTGAACATAATTGTCATCACAGTGATGGTTTGGACTTGGTAAAAAAAATCACTAAGATTTTTACATTCTAAGTTTTTCATCAGGATTTAACTCTTCCTTAAAATTCCTGATGGTAATTTACCATCACAAGCTTGTTTGAGCTAATTCTTAAAATATAGTATTTGTTGTTTGCCCTTTGCTCTCTTAATGTTTTTCTAAAGTTCAAAATCTGACCAAGCTCATATCAATAGATTATATTTGTGTCTAGAAACATTCTTCCTGCTTCTTTGATTTCTCTATTGCAGAAGACACCAATCCCCAGCAGCACACCATGATCACTGTGGTAACACTTCACGGTGTTTTTAAATAAAAACAGCTGTTGTTATAGTAACAGAGTTTAGATTTTCAGATCCAATAGAGGTCATCTCTCTGTTTTAATTTATATTTTACTCTGTAAAAGAAAAATGATGAAAAAATATTCAATTCTCATACATATATAATATTCATTTACTTGCAATTTCACACTTTTAAAAAGAGTCAGGGAGTAATTTATGTTTACAAGTGCACCATATATACAACTTTAAGAAATATAACATGCTGCCTTTAAAAATGCTTGTTCCTATAGCCACTTTTATATAAGGTAATTTAAAATATACAGAAATATTATTAAAAGAGTTTAAACCTATGCAGGATTTATGTCATTATTCATTTCTTATGTGTGAAAGCAGAAGTGTGTGTATGCGTCTCTGTCAGTGTGTGTATGAGTGTGTACAATTATGCATAATGTATTGTACATGTGGGGTATGTGTAAGTATGTGTTTAATACAGGTGTATGTCTATGTGTTTACATGTCTACATGTGTGTAGATTTGTGTGCACTTGTATATATAAGTTCTATGTTAACATATGTATGTGTATATACATGTGTATATGTGTGTAAATATGTGTATGTGTGTAGATATGTGCATTCCTGTTTGTACATGTTTAGGAACATGTGTGTACAGGTGAGTATACATGAGTATGAGTACATGTGTGTATGGGTATACACATCTGTGTATGATTGTGCATGCATGTGTCTACATGTGTATGTACATGTATATGTGTGTACATGTGTATATATACATCAGTGTGTACATGTGTATATATGTATGTGTGCACATGCATATTGTGTAAAAATTATATGTGTACATGTGTATATGTGTACACATGTGTATATGTGTGCAAATATGTGTGCATGAGTGTGTATGCGTATATGATATATGTAGGTGGTATGTGTATGTGTCTTTGTGTTTGTGTGTGTGTGTGTGTATGTGTGTGTGTGTGTGTGTGTGTGTGTGTGTGTGTGTGTGTGTGTGTGTATACATGATAGGTATCTATCACCTGGAATCTTTTTTTTCTAATACTTAAGAAAACTGTAACAGAAAATTAACATAGCTTTGGAATACAACCTTATTTAGTTCTGAAATTTGATTTTGTTCCAGGGTACAAAACTATTTCAAAAGAATCAAAAAATGGATGTCCCAAAACCCAATGGTCCTTGACAAGTCAGCGTTTCCAGAGCTGGAGGAGTCGGACTGCTACACTGGACCTTTCAGCAGAGCCAGGATTCACCAGTGAGTGTTCATCGCTTTTCTATGTCCTGATTTTATAGTTTTTATTTCCCGAGCTTATTTATAAAAGACAAATAACTGGGAATATTCCCACTGGCCAAGAAATTGGTCATAGAAGGCATCATTGTATTAGAGTTTATGTTCAACATAGAAACAGCATTAACTGATTCTATATAAATTTCATAATTTGGATGTTGCCAAGTTAAATATTAATCTATAGACTGGTAATATAAATATTCATTAGAAGTAATAACTGTGGAATGCTGCGATGACTCAACAATTGAAAGTACCTGATACTTTCAGCAGAGAAGTATCTGGCAGACACATGGAGGCTCACAACTGCCTGTGACTCCAGTTACAGGGAACCCAGTGCTCACGCTTGCAGACACAGCTGTCTGAATCCAGTTACAGAGGATCCACAGCACACACTTGGAGGCTCATGACTACCTGAGACTCCAGTTACAAGAGATTCAACAACATCTCTGGTTTCTGCAAGCACCAGTCCTATATGTCTTATACATACATATATGTAAGCAAATACTCACACATAAAATAAATCTTTTAAAAATAATTATGGTAGAACGTAATGCATTTAAAAATAATAATGGCAATAATAATAGGACTGCTCTTAACAATAACACTGATTAATTTAACAATTAAACAATCTGGTTTAATCTTATTAAACTAGAAAAACAGATTTTTTTTTAAGGGGAGGCTAAGTGTCTCTACTTTTCTTGTCTCTCTCTTTCCATCTCTGTCTCTGCCAAACCTTTTTCTTTCTCCTTGCCTTCTTTCATACCCATTTATTTGTCCATGCTTTCATTCTACTAGTTTTAGTTTTAGTTTTAGTTTTAGTTTTAGTTTTAGTTTTAGTTTTAGTTTTAGTTTTAGTTTTAGTTTTAGTTTTAGTTTTATAGTTTTAGTAAGCTCATTAGTGGAATTACAAAGTTTGTTATGATATATGTCCTGCCTTCTGTGTTCATAGTCCCCTTGGACAAATGGAACCGAAAAGAAAGTAATTGTAAATCTAAATAAAATGAAGTGAACCCAGAGATAGAGAAATATATGATGTAGGTATAAGACGAAGACTGGAGATGAACATAAAATTACCCTTTCCAAATCCAGCTCTGGAGAGGTGAAGGTAAGATAGAACATGGACTCCCATGTATAGAGAGCTCACCCAGCCTTCATCAGCTTTCTGTTGAACCTTCACAGAATTTTAAAGATCTGTGCTTGTACCAAATAAGGTGAAACAAAATGTTCTCCTCATTCTTTGAAAGCTAAAGGAACTATCTCAGTCTTTGAAAAACACTGATTGGATTATGAAGACATCTGGCTTGTGCCTTCCCAATACAGTCCCACTGATATTTATCATAAAATTCAGTTTTTGATCTCTTTCTGTGTAGGCCCCCATGATGCCATCATTGTGCACCTCTTTCTCTCCCTCTTCTGCAGGCATCACATAATGCAGTTACACAAGCCTTGGGTCGATGGTCCAGCTGCTCTGGTGGAGCTCCAGCAGAATCATTAATAACTTTTCTCTTCTCCTGACCTATTCTGCCCCTGAGTTTTGCAGAGTGTTTTATTCCTACTAGTCGGCCTCTATTAAAAACCTTTTTTTTTTTCCTGAGACAGGGTTTCTCTGTATAGCCCTGGCTGTCCTGGAACTCACTCTGTAGGCCAGGCTGGCCTCGAACTCAGAAATCCACCTGCCTCTGCCTCCCGAGCGCTGGGATTAAAGGCATGTGCCACCATGCCCGGCTAAATGACATCATTAAGAAAAATAATATAAGAAAATTCTTGCCATTGCCTCTTGCCCCAATCACTTACTACATTGTTATATTATTACATTTTATTTACAGAAACCAGTTGGATTTATTTATTTACTTGTTTGCTTATACTACCTGCTTACTTCCTCCATAACACAACTTGAACATAGCATAAACTGAACTTGTCTGCCTAAGAACTGGTAGGCTTAAATCTATTGCCAATAGTAACTAAGACTCTGAATTTAGTATATCTGAATACAGAGAAGGTACACAATATTAAACACTGAGGAACTCAATGTGTAATAATAGGAGCAGTTGTACAGATGGAGATAAACAAGACTTGGTAAAACCGGAAACACTGAGAAAGACATGGATAAGATGTTACAGAGAAGAGTGAGCCATATTCGATGTAAATGATCTGGGAAACCTTTTTAAAAGAGGAAAGCCTCTTTACGAATGTGAAGACTTTGTTGATAATGAGAAAGAGGAGCAATTGTTACAGCAGAAGCAAAAAATCCAAAGAAATGGAAGCCAGGAAAGCAGGAGATTTTTAAGGTGATAGTAATTATACAATTCATTAAGCAGTCAGACATAAGAACCAGAGCTACAGAAATAAGACTGGGGGTGGGAGGAAGGTAGGTTGAAGCACAAGTATAGACAGACATTATAGGGAAGAAGGGTAATCGTGTCCTTTAAAAGATGCTGCTGCCATGCTACAAGTAGGAGGACATGCTCACTTTACAGCTAGCTGTAAAATCAGGTAGATATTTAAGTTAGGAAGATGGCCATCTCACAATCCAGACCAGGAACCCTGACACTCAGGAAAATGGATATTGTACTGTGGAGATAGGTGATTTTTCAGCTTAGTAGCTCTTTGAATATGTGGGATTACAAGGAAGAGATGAATAGAATAATTAATATTCTCAGAAGAAATTCCTGACAAAAAGATGGCTAATCACACACAGAGCTCAATTGTCCAAAATCAGAGTGACACAATCCAGTGAGATCCAATCCATTCAACTTCTTGGAGACTCCCAGTACACAATAAACTTCTAAACAGATCCATTCTCTCATTGTGAAATCCCCCTTTGCTTTTTGTATCATCCACACTCTCAGGGATTCTTGCTGTTCTTCCACACAGACACATTTTAGGGTATCAGGGAGAAAGGAGTGCTATAAGACATCACTACACTCTGAAGACTAGATAAGCTAGAATGGAAAGTTCCCACAGGGACGATAACATCAATTTTTAATGTGCTCTACTTGGGGTTACGTTGCTTGAAGTGGCACAAATCCCAATGAGTAAATGATAAACTTAGTTTTATTCTATGACAAACAGGACATTTAAGAGTACCAAAACCTCTTTACAAACTAAAAGAGAATGCTAAGACAAATATTTGATCACTCTCTGTATTTTTTATTATCTGTCAGTCAATTTTGTTAAAGAAGACAACTTCTCTCTCATCCTAGCATAATTTACTTGTATTACCTTTAATTATACAGACAGATGGCAGAAACCCAAGAATTCATAATAGCGAATACATTCTGTGTTCTGCTCTGAATATTAAAACCAATCATTTTGTCTTAACAGCTTTATAATAAACAATAAGGACACCTTCTTCAGCAATGCTACTCGAAGCAGGATAGTTTATCACATGCTGGAACGCACCAAATATGAAAATGGAATATCAAAAGTGGGTAAGAACATTATTTTACAGACATAGTTTAAAATAGAAAAAAATTACATACATGATAACTGAAGTTTTTACCTTTCTCATTCAGTCTGAAACGTTTAACACATTAGAAACAAATTCTATAAATATTTTGTGTTGATAATTTTTATTAAAAATATATTTTGAGGGCATTTGCTCAATGTATCAAAATATAAATACATAATAACAAAATTTATCCTAAACTAATAGCTGCTTTAAGTGAAAATAGGGTTAGAAAGGGTTCCGTATAGCTTTGTAATATTAAATTAGAATATCAAGTATGCTACATTCATACTTTTAGATACTAATAACCATTAAAAATTATGTATTTTTGCATTATCAACAGTTTTTAAATAATCTGTAAATATATATTTATATAATTTATTTCTCATTTGTTCTATGTTAAACAGTTCATGATGCTGATTTTCAACTCAGAGGTCAAAATTAGTTTCTAGCTCATTATTTAATTTGAAAGATCTTTACAATTCATTAATTAAAGAGCAAATTACAAAACTATTAGTTGAATGTAATTCCATTATCTTAATACATAGGAATAAAAGATAAATGAAAATCTACAAAAGTGAGTAAGAAATCTACAGAGATTATTTCTGGAATATGAAATTGCCACTTATTTTAGCTTATGAAATTTGCCGTGGTTAGAAGTTTATAATGCAAAAGAAAATGGGAGATTTGAAGCTAGAACAAACCTGAAGAGCTTACACAGACTTGTAAACAAAACAAAGCCAATATATAAGTTGACCTTTTAATTGTGAGGTTGATTTGTAATATCAAGGAGAACAATGTTATCCAACTGATCTAATGGCTTTTAAATTAAATGTTGGCAAACCTTGGAAGCTATCACATTGCTTCCCTGGTTGTGTGAGGATGGAGAACAGTACAGATGTAAAGAAGTTCATTCCATGGTTACTTGATGAAGTAGAACCTTCAGGACCTGGTGGTTTGGTCACTGGGCAATCAAAACAGTTACTTTGGACACTTAAACTTTATTTAAAAAAATGGAAAATTTCCCAATAGCCAAAAATTAAAGTACCCAGAGTATAAGCTAAAATTTTTCCTACCTAGTGGAAACTTATGATTATAGGCTTATATGACATTTTAAAATAATTATTAAAGGTAAATCGTTTGTAGAAAATATGCTAAACACAGAAAAACTAAAATAAAATAAAAATTATTCCTAAGCACAGTTATCAGTGGCAAATTTATAGGAAAAAAGTTAAAATACATTGTTTCAAAATATAAGTGTATATTTTATATGTACTTTTTGCTTTAAAAAAAAACCTACAGAGTATTTTCTCAAGTCCTTATTATCACATGAAAATACTTTTCCAAACACCTGTACAGCAGTCTCTGATAAGATCTCATTAAATTATAATTATTTACTGAGCACCTACTGCAATTGTGTTTTCACTATGATAAACAATTCCATATTTCAGGTATACATATACTTATTTCATATATATTAATAAATAATATCATAGCAAAAATTCCTCTTCAGAACGTTTTCTCAGTACTCGTTCTCCAAAGAAAACTTCACATATAAATACCTTCAATGACATGACAAGTCTGACGGTGACATTTTATGACCTTGCAACTCAGCATAGGCAAATGGTTTTTGCTGAGTCTTTCCTGTCAAATCATGGGAGTAGAAAATTCTTCTATGACTAAATTTTGCTGTAGTCAAAAGCTGGTGAAAAGGGTTTTCTTGGTTCATAATGTCCCAAGAAGTGGGAATTAGCAATTCACCACACATCACATTGACATATGGCAGAATGAAATCTTGTGCTGATAATGCTTGCAAATACCACTAAAAGAACACATATAGGCTGAGTACCAGTCTCTTTCTCAGAATTACTGTCCTCGTGGTTGACATGGCGACAGGTGTAATTTGGATTACTTTGAGTTTTAAAATAATGTTGTTTCCTATGTGAGTTTATATATGCTTTAAAGAAAAACCTTTATTGAAATTGACTCTGATTTTTCATCTCTCTTTAGGTATCCGTAAGCTTATCACTAATGGTTCATACATAGCAGCATTTCCCCCACATGAGGTAATTTTGAAAAAATATTTTCCATTTAGTAAAATAAAAGAATTTCATTCTCTGGGACTGTGTTGGTTACTTTCCATTGCTGGGATCAAACACCATGACAGGAAATGAATGGAGGAACGGGTTTATTTGGGCTTCAGTTTCTACAGGACTAGAGTCCATGAGAGGGCAGCATAGCAGCAAGCAGGAGGGATGGTGACTGAAGTAGCAACAAGAGAGCTCACATCTTGAACAACAAAAATTAAGCAAAGGAAGGAACTAGGATGACTGACACTGTAAGCTCTCCAGTCTCACACACAATGACATACTTCCTCCTTCTGACACATCTCTTCAACCTCCCCATACATCTCCACCCACTGAGGACCAAGTTTTCAAATGCCTGAGACCATTAGAGACTTTTCTCATTTTAACCATCACAGTGCCTGTACCATTTCATTCATTTAGATCTGGATACTCCCACCTAGAACAGTCCACTGAGACCCTATTACTATCTCTTTTCTGCACAGTGATCCCTTGGCTCCAAAACATGTCTATAGTTTGCCCCATGGAAGGAATCTCAGACTCCATGTGAGCAGATTAACATTTTAGTTACCCTCTGCTCCAACACACCATGCTTTATACAGCTTGAAATACATAAGCATTCCTAATAAGGCATGTTCCTGCCTTGTGTTTGTTATTTTATAATGCCTGAAAGTCAAAAAACAAGGCTATAATCAAAGCATTAGTGTATTATCTACCTTACTTCCGGTCAGATTACTTACTGTCTTACTACAAATTTTAAGAAGCAAGCTGAGGTGGTCCTGAATAACTACAGTAGCATCTATACAACTCTCCCAGCCCTCTACTATGCTTACTCTTGATTTATTTTTCTTAAACTTGATTCAGATCTTAAAATAAATTATACATTTCCCATCTTTACTTTCTTTTTTTCCATTTTTTAAATTTATTTATTATTATTTTCTTTATTTACATTTCAAATGCTATGCCAAAAATTTCCCTATACCCCACCCCTGCCCCTGTTCCCCTACCCACCCACTCCCACTACTTGGCCCTGGCCTTCCCCTGTGCTGGGTCATATAAAGTTTACAAGACCAAGGGGCCTCTCTTCCCA
>NC_034592.1:94567804-94579149 GCF_900095145.1 Mus pahari | reverse complement strand
CTGTGTTTTGCAAAATGTATCTTGGGTATTCTAAGTTTCTGGGCTAATATCCACTTATCAGTGAGTGCATATCTAGTGACTTCTTTTGTGATTGGGTTGCCTCACCCAAGAATTTCATAAATTCCATCTTCACTTTCAAAGGCCACCATTCTGTGATTTACAAAGTTTTAGCATTGTGTGAGTTCAAAAGATAGAGCATATGAGAAATTTGCAGTTCTATATCACTATTAGTAGATAAAATGAGTTGAAAATGTATTTGTCAATGAGTCAAATGTTTCAAATAGATTATTTCTCATTTGAAAATAACCCTGTTACTGAAAATAATATAATTCCATTATAAACATACGTAATCCAGTTATATAGGCAGTTATCAACATAATAAGTCAAAAGTTAATGATCCTAATGAAATGCCCATTTACAATAAAAGACAGAGATAGTAGTCATGAGCCATTTGTGCACAAACAGTCACGAGCCATTAGATTTCTTCCCATGACAGTGAAAACACAGAATGAAGTAAACATTCTTTCCCTAGATAAAAAGGAACACAGCACAGACAAATTAAACACCATTTCAAATAATGCCACCTAGTAAAGGATCAAGTGATCAGATAAGCACAACCAAGGGAGTCATTTAGCAAAGGAAGTTTGGCTCATTTTCTAGGGTACAGTCATTTTCTCTGCAAAGTTAACTTGAGCACTGCCAGCTCATTTGAGTTTCTCATTGGAAATTTGGCAGCTGTCATAGCTGAGTTATTGATGATAGTCCTTTTCATTTGTGTATATAAATTATTTGAAATATAAATACATGGCACATATACACCAAAAGAATAAGAAGTTCCATTGGTGAACTGTAAATATACTTTAAAAGAAACAATGAAATGGGCTCAGGAATAGTCTATTGATGAGAATTTCTAATATGAATGGTAGAAAAGCAAGATTTACAGGGAAGGAAACAAGGTCAATGATATTAATCTATAGTCCAATAAGGATACTATAAATAATGCCTTACTTGTTATTAATGCTGAATATTAAATCCAATCTCATAACCTTTATTACTAGCCCAGAGGGCTTTTTTTCTTACAAAAAAAGATAATAGCTAGAAGAAATATCAAATCAGCTTAGTGAGAACTGGCGGGAAAAGGTAAAGAAGTAGACTGGAGGTGCACATTTATGAGAAACACTTTTTCTAAGACATCAGACAAACATATAATTCTTTCAAAGATGATTGGTGGAGGAAGGACCAATCAAATATGTGGTTGGGCTGATATAGCGGCCTCTTGTGAGGCTATGCCAGTGCCTGGCAAACACAGAAGTGGATGCTCACAGTCAGCTATTGGATGGAACACAGGGNCCCCAATGGAGGAGCTAGAGAAAGTACCCAAGGANNTGNAGGGGGCTGCAACCCTGTAGGTGNAACAACAATATGAACTAACCAGTTCCCCCTGAGCTCGAGTCTCTAGCTGCATATGTAGTTGAAGATGGCCTAATCAGCCATCATTGGGAAGAGAGGCCCCTTGGTCTTGTAAACTTAATATGACCCAGCACAGGGGAAGGCCAGGGCCAAGTAGTGGGAGTGGGTGGGTAGGGGAGTAGTGGCGGGGGTGGAGTATAGGGAACTTTCGGGATAGCATTTGAAATGTAAATAAAGAAAATAATAATAAATACATTTAAAAAACAAAACAAAACAAAACAAATATGTGGTTGGGGACCACTGGTGATTTCTGAGCCTTCAGAAAGGCTCCCAAGTAGGCTGGAGTTATCTCTTCAGACAGATATCCCTTACAGCTCACCACTTATGTCTGTCAGGCTAGAGTAGTGTAGTTGGTGGTGGTATGTGTATGTGGCATAGTGGTATTCCAGGCATCCTAAATTTTAGCATCTAAAAAATGTATAGTTTGATGACTAAGGATGGATGAATGGCATATATTAGATTTATCAGCAGTGACTGCAAAAGAGTGACAGGTTTGCTCTTCATTCTTTAATCTAGTGTCAGGCAGACAACAATCTAGTTCCAAAAGCAAATAATCCAGTGGATGTGCCACACTTAAAATCAAGATGATTTTCTTTCCTGTCTTTAGCTTCCAATCATTAGACCTTAAATATTTGGGATATTTTATGAAGGACACCTTGGGGTTGCATCTTCCCTAACTAAATTTTCTATTTTATTTAATACATAGAGATGGCATATTCATATGTAATCTCCTTGCAATCTTGAGACACTTGCAAACCAAAGCTCAAGGAGTCAAGATATCTTCATAAGTTCTTAGCCCCATTGATTAGGGACCCACTACTGCATAAATACCACATACAAAATTTGAAAAAAGTTATAACTACTTAAAATTTGAAATATCAGATATATAATTTTAGAACCCTAGAATCAAACACAAAGGTAGCTCCAAAGGCTATAACACCATGCTTTAAAATAAACATTTATTCTTTTTACATCTGTAAGTGAAAGAAAACTTTTATAAATACACTTTACTTCTTAAAACAGAATGATCTTCAGTTTCTCAATCAAAGATTACAAGAATTTTGTCATTGATAGTAATTTTTCAATTAAGATTCCTGAATTCCAAAAGGTAAAATATATACTCACATTTACTTAAATAAAAATGGCCCAAGTTATTTGAAAAGATTACTTAAAACATTATTTTCATATAACAATCATATTTTCAGTGACAATGGCATTTATCATTCTAGTGGTGAGCTTGAATAGATAATCTCTATTGTTTTCATTAAGTTGGTAAATTACCTTCTTAAGTAAGCACAAGTCTTCATTTAGTTCAAACTTTGGCAAGATGGTGGACTACAATGAATGTTACTGTGTCTCTCATAGGGAGCCTACAAGAGTAGCCTTCCAATCAAAACCCATGGACCTCAGAATAACAGACATCTGTTGTATGAGCGCTGGGCACGCTGGGGAATGTGGTACAAGCATCAGCCTCTGGACTTAATCAGGTACTGCAGATGGGCTGGTAGGTAATAAGCAGCGAACTGATCTTTGTCATTTTTCTAGCCTTGGAATTATTTCTTATCACAGTGATATCAGTTAGGAAACCATCCTCAGAAAAGAAATTACTTCATGATTCTACAAGGGAAGAAACTCAGTGTGTGGAAGAGGCTACAGAGTTATAGATTAGATGTGAATAGCACCAGGGTTTGGGAAATACCATGTAAAGAAAATGATACTGGGTTTTATCTTCCTCCTGTCTTCAAGTATTCCAGTATTTCCTTGTTCAACTTCATTGTAAGCATTTTATTTTATTTTATTTTATTTTATTTTATTTATTTTTTGCCATTTAAATCTGTGCTTGGGAATTTTATTTTTTATTAGATATTTTCTTTACTTACATTTCAAATTCTATCCCAAAAGTTCCCTNTACCCTCCTCCTGCCCTGCTCCCCTACCCACCCACTTCCCCTTCTTGGCCCTGGCATTCCCCTGTAAAGCATATAAAGTTTGCAAAACCAAGGGGCCTCTCTTCCCAATGATGACTGACTAGGCCATCTTCTGCTACATATGCAGCTAGATAAATGAGCTCTGGGGGCACTGGTTAGTTCTTATTGTTGTTCCACCTATAGGGTTGCAGACCCCTTCAGCTCCTTGGGTACTTTCTCTAGCTCCTCCATTGGTCTCCCTGTGTTCCATCCAATAGATGACTTCGAGCATCCACTTCTGTATTTGCCAGGCACTGGCATAGCCTCACACGAGACAGCTATATTAGAACAATTAACTACCTTAAAAATAAAAACAAAGAGAAGTACTCAACACATTTAAGGGCAAACAGGAAAACAGCCAACACAACACCTGTGTATATATGGGAGTTTATCAGTATTCACAAGTGATTGGTTCCAGAAATATTGATATTCTGTGTTATTTAAGGATCAATGGCAAGAAAAATGGAACATGCATGTTTAGTGTAGACACAACTATTTTCTTTTTTTGATACAACACAATATTCAATCTATGGATATTTTAATCTGTAGACATAGATGTTAGTGATAGACAGGATTGGATACATTCTTACAAAAGGTGTTTTCTTGTAGTTTCTCTTTATCTATCAATCATCTATCTATTATTTATCTATCATCTATAGTCTATCATGGATCCATCTATCATCTATTTATTTGGGGACAATGTGTTACTATGTAATCCTGAATGGCCTGGAACTCAATGTGTAACAAGGCTGGCTTTGAATTGACAAGCTCTACCTTACTATGCTGGGATTAAAGGCATGTATTATCATGCCTGGGTTCTGTTTTAATTTGGGGATATTTACTTTTGATTTTCATAATGCATTTTATTGCAGAAAACATTGTTTATATAAAAATTATGAAATATATTGTACTCTTCTGATTCTCTAGCTAGTGTTTCATATGTATAGAATAAAAGAAAAACACATTCATACTATTAGACTGTATGTGTTAATATTTTTATCTGTTTATAGAATATAAATATAAAGTAGTTCACATTTGTTTCACTCATTGTGTCAGCAGAAGCAGAACACTGAAGGGGTTCAGTGAAGAACAATATACAGAAGTGGGGAGGAAGGATCGTGAGATCCGACACATAATGACATGCTCAGGGAATAGTAGGAACTAGAAGCAACTACTAAACTAGTTATTAAAAGATGCAAGAGGAGGGAAGACTTACAAGAATCAACTAATGTCTAACTATGGAAAGGCCTTCCAGAAACAAGCTGTGGCATGAGGAGGAAAGCAATTGTAGACAAACCGTGACCCAAGAGAAAGGAAGCCACCTAATAGATACATCTTAAAACCACCAAACCTGTCTGGAGGCCAATATTCTCAAAAATAGTTCACAGAGGTGAGCTCTGTGGGACACATGGTAGTAAATGGAATAAGAACTTGGAAATACACAGGATGAATACACAACAAATGTTCTTAGTTGATTATATCCACAATCAAGATACTTTGATTTTTAATTCTGTCAACTATGACAAATTACATCATTCTAATATATACAGGTAGAAAGGTTATTGTTTTAGAGACTTATGGATATATCATGAGATATGCTGGCTCACAAAAATATTTTTTCATTTTTTATTATTTTATTTATTTACATTTCAAATGTTTTTCTCCTTCCCACTTCCCCTCCACAAGTCCCCAGCCCCTCCTTCCTCCCCCTGCCTCTATGAGAGTACTACCCCACCCACCCACCCAATCCTGCCTCAGTGGCCTAGGGCTCCCCTATCCTAGGTCATCAGGGCTCCACAGGATCAAGGGGCTACCTTCCCAGTGATGCCACATAAGGCAATTCTCTGCTAAATATCCAGCTTGAGCCATGGGTACCCCTGTGTACTCTTTGGTCGGTGGTTTAGTCCCTGGGAGCTTGGGGGGTTGGTGGTATGGCTGGTTGATATTGTTATTCTTCCTAATGATGTTGCAAACCCCATAAGCTCCTATAGTCCTTGCCCTAACTTCCCCATTGGGGTAGGAATTAAGATGACGGCTTTTGAGAAGCATTTCAATGGGAGTTACTATTTCTATCTACAGGCAGCATTGCTATTGTTGTGTCAGGTAATTTAAGCAAACATTGTATGTTTTGAGTAAATGGAGTCTCTATTACTAATATCTAATTATCCAGCTACGGTTTGATTGCTCACAGAGGTGGAAAAGCATGTGTTAGCTAAAGTAACTAAGCAAGGATGTTTTATGAAAGATACACCAGAGGATGAAAATAAAAGGGAGGAGCACAAGTGATATTTCAATAAACAGCACTTCTTAGGAGCTTAGTAGTTCTTAAGGCAGTGATGTGGAAGAGATTCAGGTGAACTACAGAAGCCCATGCATACACTTATTTGTATTTGTGTTCCTTCCTCTCTATAATGAGAGAAGAAGAATGGTGTGTGACAGTTGGGTTCTTTTTCATCATAGCTGATGGGTTTTCCACAGACAAATCTGGTAATGTCATGTTCAGTAAGAAAATGCATTAATGTGCTATATAAAAGACAAAGGCTGTCAATTCATCTTTTTTAAAAATGAACAATCGTTTCTGGAGATGTGTTTTTATTGCTTTTCTATTTTAAAATCGATTTAAAGTGCTTAATAGCTAAAGCTTACTTAGTTTCAATCTAATTTCCCATGGAAAGTATTTGAAATCCAAAGGAGTACTTTCAAAAAACATCAGTTGCAAAAAAACAGGGGTATGACATGCCCAAGTACTTTAACAATAGTTATCAGAGGGATTTAAATTTTTCATTAAATATTTTCTCTATTTACATTTCAAATGTTATCCCCTTTCCTACATTTCCCTCTGAAAATCCCCTACCACCTTCCCCCTCCTCCTGATCCCCAACCCACCCACTTCCATTCCTGGCCCTGGCATTCCCCTAGCCTGGGGCATAGAACCTTCAGAGGACCTAGGGCCTCTCCTCCCATTGATGACCAACTAGGCCATCCTCTGCTACATATGTAGCTAGAGCCACAAGTCCCAAGGAGCTCTAGGGGTACTTAAAAGCAAAGTTGTTAAATTAAATGGTTACTTTTTAAAATCACAGATACAAGGGTTTACTTTGAGATAGAAGTTATTTCAGCAGGCAGCAGATCATCAAGTGAAATGTCAAAAGGTAGTTTAAAATAAATCAGACAAAAGAAAAGTGCCTTAGTTGAGCAGCAGTGGGGAACTCCTGTAATAGTAGCCCCTTTGTCTTTTGCAGGATTTTGCATAATTCTAATGAAGAATCAAGTATTACATATGGTTGTAAATACAAATGTTCTACAGCAAGTTCACTTTTGGCCACCTTTCTTAGTCTGCAGGGAGGTTCCCCATCTCCTGACGCACGTTGAAATCTTCTTTGGCTTGGATCCCATATTAATCTAATAATATTGTTTATAATAATCTACTAATAGCAATAATCCTATAATAATCTAATAATATTGAACTAAGCTTCAACAAAATGCAGGTCAATGTATTAGTGTGTTGTAGGCATATCAGTCTCTCCAGCCCACTATCCTCTTTATTATAAAGATCTCACATTCTTTAAAAGAAGAGAATAAACACTTGTTAATAAAAAATAATAAATGAATTTTCTTCCCAGCAAGAAACACTGTGAAACATCAACCTTTAACACCATTGCTGGGGTGGGATAAGTTTGGGGGGAGCGGGGCAAGTTAAGTAACCAGTTTTAGAAAATGGAGAACTCACGGTAGTAGGTAAATCAAAGAATATAAAATCATTTCTACAAGATCTTTATAAACTATGGGATTATAGAAACCAGCATTGGAGTGGGTGGAGGCAGAACAAGTGAGTGAGTAGATCGTAGAAATACCTCATTAATCTGCCACTTCCATATCAACTGAAGACTAACAGAGTGTGCTCATTTCTTTGGCTTCTTTTAGTTTTCTAATCGTGTCTGCTAGTGAAGCAAGGGACAGCTCAACCTTCAAGATGCTTAACCAGTTTTGGAGATGATGAGAAATTGAGAAATAAAGGAGAGTTATTAGAAGGTGCTATGACTAATGACACTAATTAGGGCATGGTTCAGAGCAGCGTGGGAACAAGAGCATGACATCTTCCAAGCGTTGGAGAGCGTGTCAGGAAAGGCTTCTTGGAAGAAACAATGTAAAGAAAAAGACCAAAGCCAGTTACAGAAGGAAAGATGTTTTTCTTTAATTTTGGTTAGTGACAATCAAAGAAATCACAGAAAATGTGCTTCAGACAAGCAGGATGGGGTTTTGGTGGAAGAAGACAAGATTTAACTTGGCAGATAGAGCATAAACATGTCATTACCAGTGGAGGAGAATCATTTACCCTAAGCAAAGAATCCAGTCAAAGGGCCAAGTGATCCTTTTTCCTTTTTATTATTTCTCAAAAAAAAAACAAATAGCTTTGCTAGTTAGAGACTAAAAAGGGAGACTATTTAAAGGATTGAGAAGGATTACTAAAGGATTGAGTTATGAAAATCATTTTTAAAAAGTTGGAATAGAAGTAACTACTGTTGAAAGTTGATCTCATGTTGTTCCTATCCAAACCAAGTTTACAGAAAATCACTGTTGCCCAAATGAGATTCATGTAACAGACAAGAATGTATTGCTGACAAGTACCTGGGTTGTAGCCTCAGATTTCCTCTGAAACCCTCACTGCTTGTGTATTGGAGATTGTCAGGTCATTTATACCACATTGATTCAAACAAAAGACTGGTTTCCTGTGCAGGATGTACTTTGGTGAGAAGATTGGCTTATACTTCGCCTGGCTGGGATGGTACACTGGAATGCTGATTCCTGCTGCAGTTGTTGGCCTGTGTGTTTTCTTCTATGGATTAGTTACAATGAACGAAAGCCAAGTAAGGTGAGCTGTGGTGAGACTTGTCCAAAGTATTTGACCTGCTATGCAAGAGGGCAAATGCCTATGAATGTTGGAGATAAATTTCAGAAGATCTAGTAAAATGACATTTTGATAGGTTTATATGCGGGTTCTTTTGGATATGTTACAAGAGGTCTTATCACTTTGCTAAATTTATTTTTTTCAGAATGCATTACATAATCTAAAAATATCATCAAAGTGGGATTTGACAAGTCAATCTTATAACAAAAATGTGATTATCTTTTAAAAATTGAGGGATACAATATTAGAAATGTTAAAGAATTATTGAATTATTTTTCATCGTTTAATTTAACTCTATGTGATCAATTCACATGGAATTCAACTCTATATAATCAACTTCAAAATATAAGGAATCTCTGTGGGGACTCAGCAACTAACAGCCTTACTCTTTTCAGAGGACAAAAATGGTTCATCCACATGTAACACCAGCTCCAGTGGATCTGGTGCCTTCTTCTGGCCTGCAAGGATACCTACATAAACATGCTACATATGCATACACTCAAGACTAAACACTTACAAATAAAATAATTAAACCTTTAAAAAGAAAGACACAGCAGGGCAGTGGGGGCACACGCCTTTAATTCCAGCACATGGGAGGCAGAGGCAAGGGGATGTCTGAGTTCGAGGCCAGCCTGGTCTACAGAGTGAGGTCCAGGACAGCCAGGGCTACACAGAGAAACCCTGTCTTGAAAAAAAACCAAAAAANAAAAAAGAAAAAGAAGAGAAAGAAAGAAAGAAAGAAAAAGAAAGAAAGAAAGAAAGAAAGAAAGAAAGAAAGAAAGAAAGAAAGAAAGAAAGAAAGAAAGAAAGAAAGAAAGAAAATGACCACTCAGTAGTTACTGCTCAGATTGGATACATGAAGAATATTATCATAATTTCTAAACTTCATGTAGTTTATGATAGTCACCCCTCTCAATCAAAACAAACTTGAAATATGCAAAAAAGTAGAAGTATGCACAAATGATAATAAATGCATTGCCTCTGCTAATTTAGTACTAGTGGGGCATCTAGGTTATTTTATGTGAAATAAGGAATTTTTTTTTTTACCTTTAATACAAGGAGCACTTTAAAGGCATCAACAATTTCAGAGGGGAGACTAGGATAGGGGATAACATTTGAAATGTAAATAAAGAAAATATCTAATAAAAAGAAAAAAAGGAAAAAGAAAGGTATCAAGAAAGTCTTCATTCTGTGCCTTTGGGTGTTATATTACCACTACTGCAGTCACGGAATAATTAAGATCTTGTTAGACTTTCTATTCTAAACCAAGATAAGCAGCACTGAATATCTTGACTTTCAGAATTTTGAAACTGAAATTTTCCATTCAGTGTGCCAGACATGGCTGAGTCCTGGCTGCTGTCTTCCTGGGCAAACAGGGAAGAGATTGGGTTTTCTTTTGTGTTGGTTCATAAGACTCTCTTCTTAAGCTCCTTTCTGTTTGTTACAAAGTAGTGAAATGACAAACAGCTGGAGCTATGGGTCTGATTAGTATGGGTCTACAAGATATAGACAACCAAAATGGCATCATATTTCTTTGTGCGTGTGTTTGGTCTTTGTTTTTGCCTTTTATAAAGAAAAGATTTTTTTTGTCACATGTCTTGATTACAGTTTCACCTCTTTACTCCTCCATGTTCCTCCCTACCTCCACTTGCTCTGATCCATGCACTTCCTCTCAGGAAATAAACAGACTTCTAAAGACTAATACTATACTAATATAGTATACTAGTATACTATACTAATATACTATACTAATATAGTATAATGATAGACCAAAAACTAATATAAAACAACATGAAGCAGACAAGCAAAAACAGGAGGAACATGGAAAAAAATATCAAAAAAAGGCACAAGACTGATGATCCTACTGATCTAGAGAGAGTTGTTTCTCCTGGTGACTTCCATCCACTTTAACTCCTCCAATCTTTTCATCTCCTCTTCCACATTGTTCTCAGTGACCAGAGTGGAGACATTTGGTGGAGATATCCCATCTAGGGCTGAGTGTTCCAAGATTTCTCACTTTCTGCATATTGTCCAGGTTGATGGTCTCTCTATATTTGTTCCCATCTGCTGTAGAAGGAAGTTTCTCTGATTATCGCTGAGCAAGGCACTGATCTGTGAGCATAGCAGAATATCATTAGAAGTCATTTGGTTGCTGCTTTTTTTTTTTCACTTCAGAACAGTAGTATTTTGTCCCTGGGCTATCTCATCTCAGGTTACTGGACACTCAAGCAGTGTCAGGCATGGGTTCCATCTCATGGAATGGGCCTTAAGTCAAATTAGATATTGGTTGGTTACTACCACCAGCTTTTGCCACATTGCACTAGCATGTACAGGCTAGACACCATTGTGTATCGAAGACTTCCTATTTGGGTTGGTGCTTACTACTCTTATTTGATAGCATTTGAGTACCTTCCTGTACCAAGACCCCTTACTTGGGTAAAGGCTTCTATGTAGGCATCAGCTTGGTTTCTGCATGTTCAGTGAGTTGTGTAGGTATTGTATTCAACAGTGGAGCCTTGCTGTCTGATTGTGGAGAGAAATCTATAGTCTTGACAACACACTGGACTGTTTTGGGGATCTAATGGAACCACTTTTGCCAACAACACAATTTGATGTAACCTAATCCCAGTACTGGAAGGTTCATTTGGTGACAAGAGATATACACTCCCCAAGTTATTTGGTTATTTCATTTAGATTGCCTTCATGTATGTAATAAATGTCCATATTACCTCTCAAATGACCCTTAATTCTATTTGTCTCTTCCCACATCTCCCACTTTATACCCCTCTTCACATCTCCTCCCCACCTAATCCCCTATTTCAGCCTCCCATTACCATATATCTATTATTATCTATTCTGTTTCAGTTTCCTATCTGTCCCCCTAGTCCCATAAATTATACCTAATCTCTGTGTTTCTAAAGATTATACTTGGTTATCATTGTCTTAACATCTAGTATACACACACACACACACACACACACACACACACACACACACACA